>NC_135505.1:3421357-3725591 GCF_052857255.1 Amblyomma americanum | reverse complement strand
TCGCTCGAAAAATAGCATTGGCAAAGAATAAAAGGAAGAGAAATAAAAAGAAAAAAAGACGCAAGGCGCCGATTGCCACGTGCCAAGAAAAACATTTTCGTGAAACAGCCGAGTATGAGGATCACCAAAACATGGAAAATGGGTAGTCAAGAAATAGATGCATGCCAGGAAAAAAAAAATGCTAAGAACAAGAGAACACTAACTCTGATGAGAAAAAAACTCGCGAGGCAAGGACATGAGCTGGCAAGCGACTCCACTTAGCGATAGTGTTGGAAAAGGAACAGTTTTTGAAGAGGATGGTGCGCGCAAAGTGCGGTGTAAGGCCGTGGTGCCGGGTTCTGCGTGGGCACAAGTAGTCGACGGAGTTGAAATTAGACTGATGGCGAGAGAGGAAATTTCAGCCTGGCGAGTGCTCTTCTCTCGCTGCTCTCCTCTTGTTCAAGGTACGTCGGACGGTGAGGTCTGATAACTTTTGATAATTAAGAGGATCATCTCCATGGAATGTTAATCTTTTTTCCAAAAGTGTATCTCATGATACACTCGCATATTCAAGTTTAGGTCTTACACAACGTGTTTCAGGGAAGACTTTCAGTAGTTCTCATAAATACGCTTTTTGGGGTACAAAGATGGCTTTTGCGGCATAATAATACCAGTGCTGGCTAGGCAACTGATTGTTATTAGACACTTGTAGCCGGTCATTAGTAATAGCCATTACAGTTTTTATAGTTTAGAAAACGCGATTGTCCTCGGCGCTGTGACTCTACAAAATCTGGCCAGATCGTACCAAAATACCTGCGCTTTAGAAAAGCATGCAGGCAAAGCAACCTTTCCAGTGCACGTAACTAGTCAAGAGAGCGAAATCTTTTTGAGTCAGAGCGCTAAGGGTATTTGCGTTTTCTAAATTCTAAAAGCTGATATGGCTGTAACTGAGGGCCGGCTACAATTGTCTAAATTAAACCTCGTTAATTCAAAATTCATTAATCAATTTACCACCTAAAACGGTTCACCGGTGTTCTGGTGCCAGGCAACAACTGGCACTATAGCGTGCTGAAAAAGCCATAATTTCAACTCAAAAAACCTATTTTGAAGATTACTGAAGTCTCACCTGAGACACCTGGTATATGCATTATGAGTTAATAGCTTTTTGGGCAGTGGAGGAGATATTAATTTGGGGTGGAGAAGCCCAAGTTTCTTGGAAGCAGGAGCGCAAGCATGGTAGAACAAGCTTGGCATAGACACTCTCAGGGAAGAGGTTAGACACTCCTCCTCAGATCGGTTTTTCGCCTGCATGAGTATTGGGCTGCCACATGCTCGGAGAGCGTCTCCTGCGATCACTTCTTGCCTTTTGATTTCGGGTGTTTTTTTTTATTCTTTAGCTCCGTCAACTTTGTATTTGTAGGCTCTCCTTGGACACGTCAAAAGAAAAGAAAGAAAAAAAGTCTTTAAATTACCGTTGTATCGGATATTTCGCGGGCGCTCAGGAAGACCAGAGCTTAAGTTTTAAAGTGACGGGCATTAAGTTCAGTGTGCAGCACTGGAGTTTTCATAATTATTTACAGGGTACGATTCCGAGAAAGAATAATCTCTTTTATTCGACATCGTTTCCACGCGCTATTGCGAACTGTGGGAGTTCCTCTAAAGTTTTGCGAAAAAAAAAAATCCCAGCAGCAGCATGCTGTGCGCCCTGCTCATTACCCGTTCACATATTCAGGTCGACTCCAGTGGTGTGGGCCTTTCCATCTCTTTTTCGCCATTGTTCGTTTAACTTTGATGGCGCTCTTTTCGGCCATATAGTTACACCGCTGAGACTATCCATTGAGCAAAAAGGTTGGGCGCACTTGATTCTGTGAATGGGCCGCGCACTTTTGTTCTACGTAACGAGGAGACACCTGCACGTTCTCCGCGTGCATTTATATAGCAGTAAATGATGCCTGGCAGCGATGGCGTAGAGGTAGAACATCCGCCTCGCGTGCAAGAGGACCGGGGCTCAAATCCTGGTGCAGCGCAATTCTCCACCGGGTTAAAAAAAAAAATCCGGGTGTCGATGGAATTGCATAACCAGGCCTGGAGTGCGGCCTGATCTCGGTGACCAGAACCGACAACGCACTCTCTCACCACAGCAGGATTTGGCCACCCTGGTGTAGTACTTGGCCGCAACCTTCTATGATCAAACCAATTAACCCTCGGCCCTCAGTCCCCAGCGGCTGCAGAGCAACTGACCACGGCGGCGGTCAGACCTGTGACGCAGCGGAGGGTGCTAAGAATCTCTGGCTCCGGACAGGCCGCCATTGGAATCTGAACCTGGCAACGTTTAACGCTAGAACTTTAGCTTGTGAGGCTAGATTAGCAGTGCTGTTTGAGGAACTAGCGGGAATTAAATGGGATGTGATAGGGCTTAGCGAAGCTTGGAGGACAGGTGAGGCGTATACAGCACTAAAGGACGGACACATACTGTGCTATCGCGGGTTAGAGGATAGACGAGATTTAGGTGTGGGATTCCTCATTAATAAGGATATAGCTGGCAACGTAGAGGAGCTCTACAGTATTAACGAGAGGGCAGCAGCTATAGCAATTAGGTTGAATAGGAGGTACAAGCTGAAAGTGGTGCAGGCCTACGCACCCACATCCAGCCATGATGACCAGACCGCTGAAAGTTTCTATGAGGACGTAGAATCAGCAATGAATAAAGTAAAATCGCAGTACACTGCACTGATGGGCGACTTCAATGCGAAGTGGGCAAGAAGCAGGCTGACGACCACGCAGTAGGTGACTATGGGATAGGCCCTAGAAATTGCAGGGGAGAGTTATTAGTCGAATTCTCGGATAGAAATAATTTACAGATCATGAATACCTTCATCTGCAAACGAGAAAACAGGAAGTGGACCTGGAAGAGCCCCAATGGTGAGATTAAAAATGAAATTGACTTCATACTATGCGCTAAACCTGGCATCATTCAGGATGTGGCCGTCCTCGGAAAGGTGCGTTGTAGCGACCACAGAACTGTAAGGTCTAGAATTAGCTTATCTTGAAGAGGGAACGGAAGAAGCTAGTGAAGAAGAAGACCATTAACGAGTTAGCCGTAAGAGGGAAAGCACAGGAGTTTAGGATAGCGCTGCAAAACAGATATTCGGCTTTAACTGAGGAAGATGATCTTGATGTTCATTCAATGCACGATAATCTGACATCAATAATTACGGAGTGCGCAGTAGAAGTAGGCGGTAGGACATTTCGAAAGGATACCGGGAAGCTATCTCAGGTGACGAAAGATATGATTAAGAAGCGCCAAAACATGAGGGCATCTAACCCTACCGATAGAATAGAACTAACGGAGCTATAAAAGTTAATAAATAAGCGCAAGGTAGCCGACATAAGGAAGTTTAATATGGAGAGAATCGAGCATGCTATAAAGAACTGAGGTAGCCTAAAAACAGTGAAGAGGAAACTAGGCATAGGTAAAAACCAGATGTATGCATTAAGAGACAAGCAGGGCAATGTCATTAGCAATATGGATAAGATAGTTAACGTGGCCGAAGAGTTCTACACAGACCTGTACAGTAGCCAATGTAATCAGAGCGCTAAGGAGAAAGACAGCAGTGCATAGCAATGCGTCATCCCGCCAGTAACGAAAGATGAAATAAAGAAAGCCTTAGAAGCAATGAAAAGGGGAAAAACAGCTGGGGAGCATCAGGTAACAGCACATCTGTTGAATGATGGAGGGGACATCGTGCTAGAAAAACTAGCCACCCTGTATACACAATGCCTTATGACCTTGACTGTACCAGAAGCTTGGAAGAATGCAAACATTATCTTAATTCATAAGAAGGGAGACGCCAGGGACTTGAAAAATTACAGGCCGAATAGCTTACTATCCGTTGCCTACAAAGTATTTACTAAGGTAATCGCGAATAGAGTCAGGGCAACGTTAGACTTTATTCAACCAAATGATCAGGCAGGCTTTCGTAAAGAATATTCCACAATAGATCATATTCATACTATCAATCAGGTGATAGAGAAATGTGCAGAATATAACCAACCTCTATATATAGCTTTCATTGATTATGAGAAAGCATTCGACTCAATGGAAACCTCAGCAGTCATACAGGCATTGCGTAATCAGGGGGTAGAAGAGCCTTATGTCAAAATACTAGAAGATATATATAGCACCTGCACAGCTACTATAGTCCTCCATAAAGTCAGCAATAAAATTCCAATAAGGAAGGGCGTCAGGCAAGGAGACACGATCTCGCCAATGCTGTTCACCGCATGTTTACAGGAGGTATTTCGAGGCCTGAATTGGGAACAGTTGGGAATAAGAATAAATGGAGAATACTTAAATAATCTGCGATTTGCTGATGACATTGCCTTGCTGAGTCACTCAGGAGGTGAACTGCAAATCATGATCAATAAGTTAGACAGGCAAAGCAGATCGATGGGTCTAAAAATTAACATGCAGAAAACCAAGGTAATGTTCAACAGCCTAGCAAGGGAACAACAGTTCACAATTGGCAGCGAGAGCCTAGAAAATGTGACGGAATACGTCTACTTAGGGCAGGTAGTGACAGCTGATCCGGATCATGAGAGGGAGATAACTAGAAGGATAAGAATGGGGTGGAGCGCATATGGCAAATTCTCGCAGATCATGAGTGGCAGTTTACCAATTTCCCTCAAGAGGAAAGTGTACAACAGTATAATCTTACCGGTACTCATCTACGGGGCAGAAACGTGGAGACTAACGAAAAGAGTTCAGCTCTAAGTTAAGGACAACGCAGCGAGCCATGGAAAGAAAAATGATAGATGTAACGTTAAGAGACCGGAAGCGGGCAGAGTGGGTGAGGGAACAAACACGGGTTAATGACATCCTAGTCGAAATCAAGAGAAAGAAATGGGCTTGGGCAGGGCATGTAATGCGAAGGCAAGATAACCGCTGGTCTTTTGAGGGTAACGGAGTGGGTTCCAAGAGAAAGTAAGCGTAGCAGGGGGCGGCAGAAGGTTAGGCGGGCGGATGAGATTAAGAAGTTTGCAGGCAAAGGGTGGATGCAGCTGGCAAATGATAGGGTTAATTGGAGAGACATGGGAGAGGTCCTTGCCCTGCAGTGGGTGTAGTAAGGCTGATGATGATGATGATGATGATGATGATGATGATGATGATGATGAAATATACCTGAGTGGGGTGGCAGGAGTTCGCTTTCTGGAGGACAAAAAGTTGGGCGACTTGGTTGCTAGCAGAGCGTCAGCTTCCGGGCACTTTTTGTTCTGCTCCTTTTGCTTGCACAAGTCACGTCTCCTGACACAACTGCTGCTCCACGAGGCGGTGGTTTGCTCTTGCCGTTTGTATAGGTGAAAAAACTTTTCTTAGTGTACCAGACTTGACCTGAGAAGCTCAATTATTGTAGCTGCTGGCATTGCAAAATGCCTGGTGAATCGGGCGGGTATGCGATTCCATTCGTTAGTACGGACGCACTGTCTATACCACAGGCAGACCACGCAGTGCCCAAATCAAGGGCAAAAAGAAAGATTTATTACTTAATTTTAGACATACTGCCAACCACTAAAGGGGATGCTATTACACGAGTGGGTGAACAGAAACTGAGAATTATTTACTTTTCTATATGTGGTGCAGCTTGCCTAGACGAACGCACTTTCATTGATACGGCGCACAAGCGCCCACTAAGACCGCGGTGCAGATGGCGTGCAGGCGCCAAAAGATTTGGCCTGACGAACTAGGCAGCTTGGAAGTTTCAGAAGCCTCAGCGTTATTTTCGCACACTGAAGGAAGAAACAATTTTCAGCGTCCACATGCTGCGGCAAGGCGAAAGATGGGGAACAAAAGAATGGCCATTTGGCACCCAGCTTTGCGTTCTCTAAAACGATTACGGCGATGGGGTAGCGCTCCAAATGAACTCGCTATTTCGGAGAGTCTGGCTTACGCGATCTTAAAAGCTCGAATCCTGCCTTTGATTTTGCCATTAATAATTTCGTGTCAAGAGTTGTATAATTTTCAAGTGGGCTTACGGAAAAACATTAAATTTCAAGCCAGTCTCGTCCACTGTCGACGGTCCCCTCGAAAAAACCACCGTTCGCAGACCAAAAGACGAGCTGCCTAACTTGTGCGTACTCCGTCATTCCTTGCTCGGGCTTTGCCTAAACATAGTCCATATGAAACGCATCCCTATCGCAAATAAGTAGCGGTCAGGTCATCAGCATGACTACGCTCACTGCAGGGCAAAGACATATCTCCCCGCAGTACCGCGGTCAGGTAAGATACACAGTACATTCTGCCAGCCACTGCACTTAGATCTCAGCTCGTTTCCACATTCACTGGCTATTAAGCTTGCTAAGTTTTCGAACGTGTGTGGACAGAAATGTGCAGTGGTGGCGATCTGCAGAAGACGTTATGGGCAGTGCGGCGCTTTCCCACTGCAGGCGGTTAAAAAACTGCTGGCGCTCGCACGTTGGACGCTGACATTGAACACCGGAGATTTGCAATATCTCTCTGACGTGCCGCGCGGGCATGCAAGGCCACCCTGCATTAGAATTCAGTGGTTCTACTTCAGTTCTGAACCCAAGGCTTTTATTTTATCCCACTAAAAGCATAGGGGTGCAAAGCGCGGGTTTCACCGCACGTTTTTCAGCAACAGCTCTAGATCGTGCTTGCGCAGAAGCAAGCAGATATCGCCGGGGTCGTAGTAAATCGTAAGCATAAAACCATTCGGCCAAAGGAAACCTTGCCTAGTTAAGCCTAAACGTGCCAAAGAGTGCACGCTTGCGAATTTATTTTGTCTGCGCTGAAGCGATCCGGTCTGACCCAACAGTCGCATAACTCACAGGAACGCGAGAGGTCGTACATACAAAACACAAATCTGTCAATATAGTTAGGAATTTCAATAGGACATGTGCTTATTAAACTCCCTTGCATAGAAATATATGCTTAACATGATGCCATTAATTATTTTGCGGTATGTGACGAGGTACAAAAACTACATGGCCTGGTTTCATTCCGTTTTAAACCGCAATAAACTGCCGAACTGCCTACGGGAGTTTATTCGATGGCCGCTCGTTAGGCTTAGCTGCTTAAAGTGGGTTCCACATTATTTACGTGTAAATGTGAAAGGACCCGGAGCGCGCTTAGCAGCAACTGTTATCCGCACGCTCGTCGAAACAGCTTAGAGCGCTAATACGGTCTTGACTTTCTGTCTCATGCTGTTGGCGCCCCGTTCCACCCGTACCACAAAATCGCTTGACGATCTGGCGAGCCACTTCCTCGGAGTTGATTGGTGCCCTGGTTCGAATGTGAACGCGCTTGCGATTTTTGATAGCTGCATGGAAACCTACCCGTTATGCAGGCCGCTTCGTATTCTCAGTGCGAACCATCGACTCAGTGTTGTTCGCGCGGTATCGTCGCTGTTCGTAAAACCCGCCGTATCCCACCTGTGGGCCTGCGTGAACTTTGGGGCGCATGGACGTAGAGAGACACACTGACACGTGTTTGCGTCGCAAAGTTCACGCTGGCGATCATAACAACTAGCCAGAGGAATGCCATTTTCCGCCATTTTTCCGCCATGTTGTTTGTTTACACATCTCGAGTGACGGCTTGACTTCTGACTTGAGATTAGTTTCACAGGCGTTGTCTGCAACAATCAAATCATTTCATTTCATTTATTTACCTTAAAGGCCCCTTTCGTGGTATTACATAAGGGGTGGGGTAATAAAAAATTGGTGCATTTTTTCACGATGACATATGAAGCCAAATATTGGCGTTGAAGAGTGACGGGCAGGTGATAGCAGCAGCGGAGTGGGAGAGGCCGTTCCAGTCTGACGCGGCTCGTGGAAAGAAAGAGGTGGAGAAGGTTACAGTACGGGCACGTGGACGAGTAACTTGAAGGGGGTGACCAGTGCGATGTGACATGCGCGGCGGAGGTGCGCAGATGTATGGTTCATGGCCGAGTGCTCAGAGCTGTAATAAAATTTATGAAAAAGAGATAGGGTTGCGACGCGACGACGGCAAGAAAGACTTCGTAAGTTGGACAGTGATTTCAGGGATGTCACACTGACCTCGTATGAATATTGGGAGTGAATGAAACGGGCGGCGCGATTTTGCACGGCTTCAAGTGCATCGATTAGATATGCTTGATGGGGGCTCCAAATGGGGGATGCGTATTCTAGTTTTGGTCTTACCAATGATGTGTAAGCGAGTAATTTGACCTCTTTTGTTGCGTGACGTAAATGGCGCTTCAGATAGCCAAGGGTTCTGTTTGCAGATGAAATAACATTAGTAACATGTTCCCACCAAGTTAGATCATGACACACAGTGATACCTAAGTATTTGTATGAATGAATGTGCTCTATTGGATTGTTAGAAATTCTATAGGAAAAGGAGAACGGATTAAGTCTGCGGTGAAACGAAATAAGCTTGCATTTGTTAGGGTCAAGTGTCATTAGCCAATCATCGCACCATTTTTCATTGCGGTTAAGATCATCCTGAAGGGCTTTTTGGTCGGAAGTGATAGTTATTGAGTGGTAGATAACGCAGTCGTCGGCGAATAAACGGATATTGCATGATAGGTGTTCTGGCAAGTCATTTATGTATATTAAGAAGAAAAGAGGACCTAGGACCGAGCCCTGAGGTACGCCTGAGGTTACGGGGGCAGAAGGGGATGACTGGTTGTTAACAGCAATTGACTGAAAGCGACACGTTAGAAATGCTTCAATCCATTTTAAGATTTTAGGATGCAAGTTCAGCTGCGAAAGTTTTAGCATCAAACGTCGGTGGGAAACCTTGTCGAAGGCTTTAGCAAGGTCTAAAAAAATTGCGTCAGTCTGGATGTTTAAGTCGAGGTTCGCATGCAGATCGTGAAGAAAGAGTGCTAATTGTGTGTTACAGGAATAGTTTTTGCGAAATCCATGTTGTGCAGGATGAAAGAATTTGTTACCATCCAGGAACTGCATGATTTCTGAGTAGATGATATGCTCCATGATTTTACACGGTACACTTGTGAGCGAGATAGGACGGTAATTTAATGGTGAGCTTTTGTTACCGGATTTGTAGACTGGAACGAACTTTCCCTTCTTCCAATCATCAGGTATGGTGCCTGTGGAAAGTGACTGAGCAAACAGTAACAATAAACATTCGGCAGAAATGCACTTTGTGTTTTTTAAAAGTTTAGAATTTATTTCGTCCATGCCTGCTGCAGATGAAAGTTTATTTTATCTATTAAGGACATTATTCCATTAGCAGAAACATTGGTTACAGGCATGGTGTGCGGAATGGTTGTAGGCAGAATAGGTAAGGGCGCATCGGGCTCGCTTGTGAAGAAAGAGGAAAAAGCAACTGAAAAGATATTAGCACATTCAGTATCGCTAAATGGCTCTCCTGAATCTTTATTCAGGGTAACTGAATGCGTATTAGTAGGGTTTATAATTTGCCAGAACTTTTTTGTGTTACTTTTTAGGATTCTCGACAAGTCGTCGTGATAAAAGTGTTGCTTAGCGTTTTTGACAGCTGATAAATACGAGCTCTCGGCGGCATAATAGTTGTCCCATGAGCAGATGCTGTGATTGGCTTTAGCTGCGCGGAATAGGCGTTTCATTCTAATATGAACCTGCAGTTTGTAGCTAGCTCTGAAGCAAGATTCGAACCTCAAATATGCTGTGCAAGGGAATTTTTGTAGCAGTTGCCAAAACTTAGGAATTAACCGTGTGCAGTACTTCGCGCGGCTGCGCATCGTCTCGGGTAGTCCAGTATATGGCGGTTTGGCTGCTCGCGCCGGCGGGCTGGACCCTTCGTTCCGAAATTTTCGACTGAGCTTTTTGCAGTGATGGTGTCAAATGCGGGCTGGTTACTGCGCAGAGAATGATAATGGAACCTGTGAAGAACAGTATGACCTGAAGGGGCCAGTTTTGATAGGGCCCATACCAACCACACGTATTGCTTGCAAAGCTGGGGGCAACGTTGCTGCTCGGAACGCATGATTGACAGCGAGGTTTTCGTAAAGCCTGTGTGTGGGTCGATGGTGCATGCTTGTGCGCCGTCCGGAAGCATGTTTGCAAGGGTGGCGCCGTAAGGTAAAATGTTGTTCGAACCGTCGTGCGGCGCACGTATGCCGGTATTTCTCGTCTTGGTGGCTGCGGCCACCTTCACCCGCTCGCCTCCTTACGCGCCAGCCGCGCACTCGTGCACGAACCCATCGATTCCCGCGCCGCTTCAGCTCCGCTCCACCGTTTTGCAGCCGACCGCTCTTGCATGGACATCGCGGCTCCCCGCTGCTGCCCAGCTCTGCGGCGAGTGTGTGCCCGGTATACGCCGCAGCCTGCATCGCTCGTCCTGCGAAGGGCTGCGAGCGTGTACGCCCCGCTCCGTTCCACCCTCAGACAGCTCCTCGGACGGCCGTGCACTCTGGTGTAGCCACAGTGATGTTCTTTAGCTGCGGGCGGAGAATGACTGCTGTGCGTGCCGAGTGCAGACATGTCCACGGAGTGGCGCTTGGATGCGCCAAGCTGCTGTGGCTGCAGCAACGCCATAATGGATAGTAGATAGTCGTTCCTCGTTGAGATGGCCCGTGTTGATATGGACGAGTCGTATTATGGACAGTTTTACTCGGGACCAAACTTTTCGCGTGTATTTTCGCCTCGCTAATGTGAAAAATCGCTGTCCGGACCATGGACAGGGTGAAAATGCCGAGAGTCCATTTATGGCCCAGGTAATCTTGATCCGTTAATGTGGACTCTGATGACAACAGAAGCTCGAGGAACTTAATCAAATGGTGCCCTTCCGGTTTTTGGGCGCACAGCTAGCGCCAGTCGAAGGCACTGCGGAAATGCAAATACCTTTTTTTCGCTTTGAGGTTTCATGCATTGCAGTGGTAAGGTGCACAGGCAATGCGCCTTATTTCATGAACTGCAGTAAAGGAAGCTGCCTCAGCAGTCTCCGAGACGCTGAAAGATGCTCTGAGCAGCTGTAAGCCGCACCAAACGCTGTGGCCGAGCACGCGCAAAAAGATGAACATGAAATCGTTCAGAATGGCATAGAAATCGTTGCTACCGAAAGCAGCCTCTCACCACGGCTGCACCTGGAATCACTGATTATACTGATAACGCCGACCACAATCAAAGAACAAAGGGGAGTCTTCACCCGGCTTACGCAAAATCATTGCGCCGACTTGTCAAAACTATTTAAGCTGCTTCTTACTCAACCGGTTCTTCACTGTGAACAAGGAAACCGTAGGGGTTCCGAAAGGTCAACTAACCCCAAGACTCATTCAACCAGCTATAAGCCGAATTGGTACAGCTGTGTACTACCGGTTCGCGTGATGCGAACAGTCATAGTAAGAGAAAGAACATCGTTCCATGAGACGCAGCCGGCGCCTCATGTTTTGTGTTGTCGCGTTTCTATGTGTGCTCCGTGCTACGAGCTTTAAACTGCTGTACATTATTTCAAAAGGTAATGACAACCTGCATATTGCACTTGGACTTGCCAAGATTGGCTAATTTTGCGTTCACTGCAATAATCAGTACGCCCAGAAGCAGCCCTTCATCGCAAATCACTCAGAGTTCTTCGTCTAGAACACATTTTCTTTTCTTTATGGACAATTGGCTTACGGACAGTTTTGCTCGGGAACCAAGGTGTCTGCATTAACGACTGCCATTGCGTCGCGGCTAGTCGTCGCTGTGGAGTGCAGTGCGCCCGTCCTAGCCTCAGATGACATCTACACCCTGGGTTATTCTTCCTCCCTGAGCGTGGGAAATGTGTTCCCATACTGCGCCACTCTAATATGTACTATATCGGTACAATGCATCTGTGGACTGCAATAATATTTTTAGACAGTATCACTTCAGCTCTTGCTCAAAAGCTCCCACACTGCAGCACATTCAAGAACGGTCCAGCGAGAGCTGAGGACGCAAAAAGATACGTTCCCAAGTAAAAAAAAAGTTTTCGATAATTTTCTTAATAAGACCTAATTAGCTGTAAAATTAATTCCCATAGGCAACCTTCAAAACCTCCCTGTGAGCATGAAAAACATTCCTATAACACCCCGTACCAATTCCTTGACGGGACTAATACATATTCCCATTACGTCCGGAAAAACCTCCTAGGCCGGGCATAAATTATGGCCTTTTCAAGGCATAAAGTTTATTCTTCAAATGGAATGCGGTAAAGAACAGACTGTATGCCCATCTGGGCATCTTTACGGTAGGTTTGTGTTCAGTGTCTATAGCACTGATGTCGCTGTCAGCCTAGTCAGAGAGAAAAAAAAAATGCCTCAGAGTTTTTCCATTTCTTATCAGTTGCTTCCGTGGATGTCAATTCGCATGCCGCATTGAGATCTGCAGTAGCTCTTACGTACAAGTTTATTGGGGCGTACTTCGTAGTGCTGTGTCGCGGATAGAAATAACGCTTACATCCGTCAGAAGCAGTGGAGAAGGCAACTACCGGGGAGCGCGGACACAAAATATACTCGTCGCTGGCGCAATCTCCCGCCGATGCGGCAGCTGCCAGCGGAATGCAGACACGAGCAGAGCCAGGCGGGGCGTGGAGGGAAGTAAGTGCTTCGCATTCCGGACACGAGGGGCCGCAGTGGTGCCTCGGTGGCCAGCGAGCGGCCGTCCTTGCGCCGCGGACGGAAGCAGTGGAGAGGACTGACTGCATGGCGCCGACGCGGAAGCGCTTCGCCGCAGCCGCCTCGTCAAAGGGTGGATCCATTCGGACACTGCTAAAACGTGAATCTCTGGCTTGAACCGATAGCACGTTCTGTGCCATGTTATGCCGTACTTTTACCCTGGAAACGTTGAGCAGCTGGTGTATAGGAACACTTCTTGGCGCTGGTAATATTTCAAAATGCTTATTGCTTCATTAGTGTCGAGGACGACTGCGCATATTTCATGGTGGTTGTAAGAGGAAGGTTTGAATGAACTAGCTCAGTTGAACGCGATTTTGCCTGCGCATATTTCTGCGTATTTCGGAGCTATCGAAAGAAGAGCAGTGGCTAACGCAGGCATTGAAAGGCGGCCAGAGTTGGACGTCTTTGGGGGCCTCTGGTAACCTGATATCATTCGCCTCATCTCAGAAGCGTCTGATTGTTTTTGATAGGCTGGTGACGTAAGCTTCCTTCGGTTCAGCATTGGTTTGAGACATGCTTTTAATAAGCGAGTCTCCACCTCGCTGTCCGCTTTTCTGACATCTTCGCTACTCGGAGCTCGAGAGCCTGTGAAGTTTCACGCTCGGTGTCCCCAATCGCGGTAGAGTATATAAGCTTAAACTGTTAGTCTTTCCTTCTTAAACTCCATTCGCTGGATGGACAGGTGGTAGCAGCGTCAAAGAAGTGTTGTGGTCTCTTTGAAAGGGGCTCCGTCCTCAAATCTAGCTTTGCATTACAGGAATTAACTGTCCCCGAAATAACCAACCTGATTCTTCTGAAAAATCATGTAGCGCCAATTTTAATAAAACTAGGATCATGTACACACACAAAGCTAAACAAAGAATGGAAATCAGTGAAGCGTCTCATATTCATAAAACACTGACTCGTGCATGAGCACCCCCTCTGTAACAGTTCATGACTGTGAACTAATGTATCTTGGTTCAAGTGATTGATGTATCACTGTGGCTTTTGGTATCGCGCACGCGCTCTTGGTTGTCAAAGGAGTATATTTTTCGTGTTTTTCTAAAAAACTTTCAGTTGTTAGCGCCGGTCCTGTTGTCTTCTTTGTCCCTCGTCTCAGCGCTGTTATTCCAGCAGTATGCACCAACTAGCACAACTCTCCGTTTTATTGAAACTTATAAAAGCTCGGTTTTTAGTGAGAGCGGCCATCAGGACGCGGTAATCGATCGATGCAGGCTAACCTAGATTTGTGTTCGGCGTCCTTTCAAGCTCCAGAGGAGCCTTTTGGCTGCCGACATTCCACTAAGCCGCATTATGATACATCGTTCTGGCGCACGAAAAACACGGACGAAGGAAGAACAGACACACAATCGCCGGAGATCAACTGAAGTTTATTCACAGAAACCAGTCCTATATGTACAGATGTGACCACCAGGTAGCTGATATCAAAAGCACAAAATCGGGAAAACCAAAAGGCAATCAACCAGAGCCACAGGTTCCATATCGCACACGTGCCTTCATGCAAATCGCCCACAATTTCTGTGCCTAGCTGACACGATCAACACCGTTAGCCTTCAGATAATCTAGTTCCTTTCTTCTAAGCACAATAGAGGGAGTACTGACGCAGTGATCTTTATCATTGGCAATACAGAGGGCTTCAAAAATTTCCCGGCTTTTCTGAGTCCTGAACTTTCTTAACACACTTGTTTTTTCCAAAAACGCCTTGCATGCTGGCTTATACGAACAACGGCGAATGTGGTCAGCTAAATGACCTCCGCCACTAATCGAAGTTACTGTCCTGCGATGCTCTAGCAAGCGTTCGTTGATACAGCGCCCGGTTTGTCCAATGTAGCGTTTGCCACAGGCGAGAGGGATGTTGTACACCACGCCAACCTTGCAGTCGACGAGGGCTTTGGTGTGCCTAATTTTGCAGGCAGACCTCTTTTTGGGTTCGTTTACACACCGACACACACCGGCGATTGTGTGTCTGTTCTTCCTTCGTCCGTGTTTTTCGTGCGCCAGAACGATGTATCATAATGCGACTGTGAACCAACTAGCCCAGCTGTCTACGCTTAGCGATATTCCACTAAGGCCTTTCCTTTTTCAGAAACATTTTTCCGCTTTTGCCGGACGTCGTGTGTTGACTGGCGCAGAAAGGAAGCTGTTGAGAGGGTGGCGGATGCCGGAGAGAAGGTCAACAAGTGCTAAACAGTGAAAAAAAAAGCAAAGGATTTGTACTAATCTATTTTTTAGGCCGGTGGTAAAAGCGATTTATTTTGCTTGATTCTATATACATAGCCTTCCTTTCTTTTCTATTTTAAAATATTCTTGATCTTTCAAGGCCGAGTGGAAAGTAGGTTATTTGCCAATCCTGGAAATAACCACGGTGTAAGCAATAACCCCTGTGTGGCAGTTTTCAAGACAGAGGGCGAGAAATACAAGGAATAGAAGCAGAATACAAATGCTGCATCATCCGTGCCCTGCTTTTTGCGTCATGCAATGGGGTTGGTCGTGTCGTGTTTGTTTCTCTTTTGTCCCCGTATTTCGCGCCGTTTTCCTTGTGAATGGTCGCTTTCTAGAGAAAGTAAGCATCGACAGACCGCCAGCCTAAAGACGGGCAATAAAGGCAGACATTTCAAGGGCTGTCTCTCTTTCAGGTAAGACGTCGAACGTGCCTTGGGCACACTACGCGGTAGTATTCACAGGGCATGCAAACCGTACCTTTTTGGGAGTCTCGTTATTTCTGTCACTTATAAGGAAGGCGTCGACTGCAGAGGAGAGTCTTCACTGTCGAGTAGCCGAGGTGAGGAAATTGCCGCGCGTCAATTTTCTACGCGACAGGCGCTGTCGGTGGCTCAGACAAGAACTTTACGAGGCCTTTTCAGTCACGTGATGGCAGATGCCGGGGCTAGCAAAAATCTTTTACCTTCCTTTTATGTTATTTTAAATAAACCACTATCACCACCTTTTCAGTCGAAGCTACCTGTGCTGGAGAATAATTAAAAACAAAAACACGCCGAGAATGGATTTGGAGAACGCTAATTTCCACGTTGTTCCATTTCCTTTCAATTGGCTCATGCGCGAATTAGCCCGCAACACAAGATATCACGACGAGCTCCGATGCAATGAATGGACGGACACGAGAACTACTCTGCTCGCTTTGTCCCCTGCTTTTGTTAGTGTACACCAGTGGCCTTAGGTTACCTCAGGTTGCCACTCTGGTTTAATAGTCATTTATGCGAATACGGTGCGTTAGCCGCCTTATATTTTTGACAGCGTGCTAATTTTCAAGCGTGCGCCGATATTCACACTGACAAAAACCAGTGACGTCTATTCTGTGGCGCTTTGAAGGAGGAGACCTTACAAGTTACATCTGGTAATTATTTGAATAAAAATGCTGCTCACAAACAGAGGCGAACGCATCCGAAAAGAAAGCATGCCAGTAGCCGTTCACGTCCTTCCTTTGAGCGCTTCCATTCGGGATGACGTTTAAGGGCGCAGAGCAAATCTGACAAACGCCGGATCAATTTCTTGCGCTCCTCGTCCTTCTTCACTGACTCAATCAGTGCTTCGCCCCCGCTTCTGCCAGCTAACACTGTGGACAATAATAACGGAAGAGAACAGGAGAGAAAGCAGGGCATACATTGTGCCGGCTCAAGTTAGAGTGGCACTGGCATGCATGCGCGCAGGATATGTGGCAGGCTGTCTCGATTTTTCCGGCTCCAGATAAGTACCGAGAATGAAAAAGGAACGGAATCGTGTGCCAAGGGTGTTTGGGGAGGCGAGTAGCAGCAACGCTGTATCAACTTCCTTCGCGTCTTAAACTTTATGCGCTTGATAGACGGAGCCGACTTTTACGACTACACACCTTAAGGCTCCGGGAGCCCATTTCACTGGCGGCTTCTTTGCGCTGCTTTGGCGCTCAGTTCCTTTCCTTGTGTCCCTAGGCCCTTCTTCCTTTGTTTTTCCCTTGTGTATACTTCTGGCATGCCTCCACCAGTGGCCCTTCCTTGCGCATACGTTTCCTCCTGCTTCCTGACCGGAGCCCCCCGTCCTCCGTGGTGACAGCATATCGCGCTGTTCTGAGCGAGCGACGAAGCATTTTATGTCGCGCCACTTTCGCATGCTCTGGTTGCGCCGCACAGCGGTGCAGGCGAGCAAATGCTCTCCCTGGCAGAAATGTTAGCCAGGAAGGTGAATACCAGCACGCTGCATTTCTTACCCGTACTTCGAGCAGAGGCACCAGCAGGCATTTGCAAGATGCCTCCTCCTATATAGACGGACGTTGCGTGTCCTGCGTCGCCGCGCTACTGATGGCAACTTGTAAATTAGGTCGCATGTACTAGAATAAATTCCAAGAAATGCATCTCCGAGACAGTTCGACGAGCTTCGAGGACAAACAAATGCAGCTCATATGTCTTCCAAAGGAAACCAGACGGAACGAATTAACAAAATATCGCGGCTTGTTGAGTCACAAGACTCGCAGCTCTTCAAAGATGCCTAAAAAACGTAACAACCTTAACAGGTCGAAGTCTGCGAAAATAACAGAATCTGGAACAAGGGAGACTGATAGGTGCAAGTTTCGGCGATTGCTGTAGTTTCAGCACAATGTTAGAAACTCCAACATGCCAAAGAAGAAGTCTACACGGCACACGATTAGTCGTATCGTATTTGTTCACCCGCTTTTGCAGCGTCTTTGTTTTCGCGTGTCCCGTCTTCCCGCGATATTTATCGCAATTATCAGCCGCCGCAGGGGAAATGCGCGTTTGCTGCTACGGAGACATTGTCCCTGACTGTTCATTGCCGCGAATACAGATGGACTCCCCTGTTTTGCAGGAAGACACTTTAGGTGACGAAAGCGAAGACAATTGTGTGTCCTGGCTAGCGCTATGCTGTGCGCGTTCCTCATTGGTCATTAGAGCCGCAAATGTGCAGGAAACTTTCTCTTTGATGAAGAGCCCTACCATCGAGAACGGGTGCTGTGTAGCTTGCGTCCTCATGTTGTTGCTCATTTCCCATACGGACCTCATATTACGCATTCTCGTGGAGCTGGGGTGGAGGACGTTTGCGATAAAGCGATCGGTCGTACTTTGTCGCCCGTACGGAGGCTCACAGGTCGATTATTTCTTCTACTTAATTCTCCCGCTTACGATAATAGCCTTGCCACCTCGCTTTATTTATGTCAAGTACCTATTTTTCTGTTCCCAGATGAACGTCTCCAGTCATCCTCTTAACATAATTTTGCGCTCACCAAAAGCGCCGTTTTGGAAGCAAGTGGTCGCATTGCTTGGTTCTTAGTTACCGTGTTCGTTGTGTGGCTTAACCCCGAACCAGATCAAGCTTTCCTATCACATTAGTTCACTGCTTGCCAAAATGAACGGAACTGTGCTTATCGCTCAGACTTAGCGGGAAATCAATATGGACTAATGAACTAATGAAATGTGCCATATCAGTGCATATAGAGTCAAAAGCAGTTGCTATCAAATAAAAAAAAAGCAATGTCAAATTCCAGAGAGTGTGGCGTCACAAAGCGCAGTCGCCCAGAGCCACTTGGAACCGAAGAGTGAGCGTGCGTTCTTGCCTCTGAGCGGTCGCGGGATCAGACACCGGCGGTGAAGCAGCGTGCCGCGGCTCACAAAGGACACAGAACCAGCGAAAACGGACACAACACGGCTGGACCGACAAGCGCGCCAGGGGTGGCATGAGGACTCCCAGGCATCTATGAATGCAAAGCAGAAGGTGACCTATGCCGCATATATGGGCATTGACCCATTATCGCTCCGTGAACAGCTGCCATCCGTGAATAATGGATGCCAACACCAAAACCGGAATGAAAAACTGTAGAGAAGGAGAGTCCAGCCGCTGCTAAACGGCGGTGCAGACAAGAAAAGATTAACTCTTCTGATCCGGAGGTTGTCGCCTGGCAGTTGGCTTGAACCAAATAAGAACGCTGGAGTCTATGTGTATGTGAAAAAAAACGTATCGCCGTTGTCAGACGTCTCCCTTGAACCGCGGTGAATAATGGTCAAGACTGCTCTGTTCGGCTTCTGGAACGCGGCATTATCATCCAAGGAATCTACGTGGCACCGGGAACATCTGCCAAGCAGACGACTGATGTGGTTGCCACGTGTATGCCAGCCTACGGCACGGTTTCACAGTTGTGTTCGGCTTTTAGTGATATCAGAAGGAAACAGGACTCTCTTAGTCAGTGTATGAAAAAAAAGTTTGACCTTAATTTAGCTTCGGGCTCTCACGTCCAGACTACACAGTGGGGAACTACTATAGAGTTCCCAATGTAAAGAGGTTCTACCAAATCGAAATACTGTATCGACAAAATTGAGACCGCTGCATGCTACTTCACAGATCATCGGGCAGTCTTTGTCTCTCTCAAGCAAAATGAATAAAATATGTGTGTTCCCAATGTCTCTCGCTACTAAGCATACAGTGACCATGATAAGCTCAGCCAGGGAAACGCACCACTCTCTACGTATATCCTGGCATAGCTGAGCTAAGCCACTGCCAATTTTTTTCTTTCACTCCTACCCACCTCCCTTCTCTCACGCCACTGGTTCAGGCGCTCACCGAGAACTAAGATAGTTTCTGCGCCATTTCTTTTCCTCAAAAACAAATAAAGCTACCGCAAAATCTAAGACCAGGGGAATGCTTGCCTGGCGAGTTCAAAGTGGTAGTGTCTTCCCTGAGAATTTATTCCGCAGTGCCCTCCGGCTGCGTCGGCGGGATCCAGGCTTCAAGGCACGGTGGCTCCACAAGTGCACGCTTTCGTTTAAGGTGCTCGCTTTTTGGGTGGGGCCAAAAAAAAAATTTGGAGGACGCTTAAGCTTCGCCTTTAAGAGTGGAACGCGACAGCGTGTTACAGCACTGCCAGGGTCCACGGAACGCCATCGCCCGTTCGGCGCGACGCGTTGCTCGTTAGACAAATCGCTCTTCTACGTACAGTGAAACGGACGCGCGGAGCGGCAAACCACGTAGAAGCGCTGCCAGGCGCATTGCCGAAGCGCGCGGGACTCAAGTTGCAGTCGTAGTTCGTCGGCACATCGTTCTCGACAAACCCGATGCCACGAACGCCAGCATAGCTTCCGCGCCGAACGAACGGGCAGCAAGCCGCAAGCTTCGTGGTGAACGCGCTTTGGATGTGCGCTGCGTTGTTCGCCGCTCACCGCGGGATTCCTGCGTGCCCGCACATCACCACTGCAACCGAACGAGACGAGCGGGAGGCGCTGATTTTGGCTTTCAAATGAGCCACAGGTCAAACCTCTTACGGCGCGGTTCGCGTGTCCACCGAGATATGCGAGACAGTTACTACGCCATTTGCTTTCCTGAAAACCGGTTCGGGTGTCCACCTATATATGTGAGACAGTTACTGCGCCATTTCCTTTTTCAATTTTGTTGGGGCAGTGGCGTACATTGCCAGGAGGGAGAGGGTTTTTCGGTCACGGGGAGGAGGAGGGATTTTTCGCTCACGGCCGACGCCGACGACACCGGCTTTTCTGCGACACGAGTGCCTTAACGCTGTAGCGTTAAAATGACACCCCCCCCCCCCCTCTCCTGCGCGTAATCCCGACCGTTTGAAGCTCCCCATAAGCACCCCTTTGTATCACTGGGACTGAGTGCTGGGAGCGTAAGGAGGCGTCCGTCGTCGTTTCTGGGCTGATCGCCGCGAGCACCGATAGTGCTGCTATACGACACATGATGGGCGCGTAACTGTGGCCCGAATGGTGGCGCTTTGTTCTGTTAACGCGACAGCGTTAAGGAGCAGGTGTCGCAGAAAAGCCGATGCCGTCGGCGTCTCTGGCTGTGAACGAAAAATAGCGCATCTCGGTGGACACCTGAACCGCGACGTAAGGGAAGGGATTTTAACGCGACAACGTTAAGTATTGATTGATAGATGGATTGATTGATGGATGGATGAACTGACTGACTAATTGATTGATTGATTGATTGATTGATTGATTGATTGATTGATTGATCGATCGATCGATCGATCGAGCGAGCGATTTTTCCTTCCATTACGGCGCGATCTGGGTGTCCAGCGACCAATGTGAGACAGACGTCATTTCCTTTCCTTAAAAGCAATTGTTCATTTCATTTTCCTTCCCTTACGGCCCGGTTCAGGTGTCCGCCGAGATATGTGAGACAGGCGCCCTTTCCTTAAATTGTCCAACGGGCCACGCGTCGCGCCGAACGGGCGATGACGTTCCGTGTACTCCTCGGCAACGCTGCGACACCCTGTCGCGTCTCACTATTAAAGACAAAGCTTAAGTGTGCTCGAATTTTTTATGTGCGGCAGTGATTGCCGGCAGTTACTAGTGCCGCGTATGCATTGCACCACCGAAACCCTGCAGATGACCCCATCGGAGAATGATGTTCCGTAAGATGCAAGATAACCGCGCACACTCGCAGCCACTATACGAACGCATGCGCATATTGATCACAAAGAATATCTGCCTCTCCAATTACTGATCAATTTCGCTAATATGTACTAGTTCCAAGGTATTACAGCACATTATTGATAAACGCTCGTACCTTGTCTAGAATAATCTTCTCTCCAATAATCAGCATGGTTTCCGGGCAGGGTTCTCTACTCTCACGCTGTTAATTGGATTGATACAAGACATTGCATAATGCCTAAATGATCGCAGTCAGATGGAGGCCATTTTCATCGACTACTCGAATGGCTCATACACATTTGAGAGTCGCAGAGGTCGCGCGACTGTTTTGGTCGAAAAGCGACAGTCGCAAACGGTCGCGTTGGTCGAAAAGCGACAGTCGCAGGTCAGTCGCTCGCTGCTCGATTTTGCAGCCCCGCGACTGCGAGTCCCAAACCGCTGAACCAATCAGCGAGCGAGCCGAGCTTTCGGCAACGTCGCCGCTCGCGGGTGCACCGAACGACGAACTGCGCTATCTGCTCCTTGGCTGCCGTAGTCGTCGCTAAGCCTAGCCGGTTTCACATCGATGCCGCAGCTGAGGGCGTTTCGGAACTGACCAGCGCTGTAAGCAAGATGCTACTTTCGTCACGGCTTTATTGTGAACCCCGTCTCATGGTAATATAAAAATATACTCGATTCCCCCGACGCCTTCAGCAGCGGAGAAAGCAGACGCCAGGCGATCGAGCCGCTTTGGGCAACAGCAGCAAAGCGGCTATGAGAACAAATTTGCTTCTACCCAGCAGCTCGGTATTGGCCAACGATCCTAAAAATTGATTTATTTTTGAATTTCGACTTCCCAGAGCATGGTATGAACGGGAACAAACAACATACTAGCGCATTTTTCTGACGCTAGCGGCCGGCATCTAGGCTAGCTGGCAGGCCGCTTGTACGGCCGCGGTGCGCATTATATCTTCCTCTTCGCTCAGGTCGTCGCAGTGCATTGCTAATATCGAGGGACCAGAGCACTTTCGAGGGCCAAGCGCGAGCGCAGGAGACGCGGCCAAAGCAGACGAAACTCCCGAGAGTGCGCGAACGGCGTCATTCCCAAGAATTCTCATTTCAAACGAGAATCGAACGAGAAGGGCGCCCACAGGTCGCTCTTGCAAGTGTGAACATTGGTGTTGTCGAACTGCAGTGTAGTCGCAGGCGACTGCTGGTCGCGCGACCTCTGCGACTCTCAAGTGTGAATGAGCCCTAAAGCATTCGATTTGGTTTGTCATTGTAATCTCATTACTAAACTTGGTGCCTTTTTCGAGAGAATGTACGGTGTCCGACAACTAGACTGGATTAAGGACTACTTACGATTAAGATCACAGTTTGCCACGCTTAATCACTCTCAATCAACGTCTCTCTGTGTAGCATCTGGCGTCCCGCAGGGATCAGTTCTAGGGCCACTTTTATTTCTCATTTGCATTACTGACGCCGTCCAGATAACTGATAACACATCTGTTAAAGTCCGTTTATATGTAGATGTCTGCGTTCTGTCTTCAAATAAAAATAATGCATGCGACTAGCTCACTTTAAATAATGTGTTTTCTTCTTTCTGTGATTGGAGCAGCACATGGCTAATGATAAATTTTAGCAAGAAGATAAATTTTAGCAAGCAATTTTTGCAAGACAATGAATAAAAAGAAAAACCTTTTTTGTTTTTCGTATACTAACAATACACATACACTAACGCACGTAAAAGAGTTTCAGCACCTAGGTGTAACGTCCTGTTCAAACCTGAATTTGTCTAAACATGTATAGAGTTAACTTGCTCCAAGGCTCTCCAGAAACATGGGTTTTTGTAAACGTTAAAAGATGCGACCAAAAACGGAAAGTTGACGGTGACAAATCTCTTGTCAGGCCTGTGCTTGAATATGCCTCGGCGGTATGGAAACGCGCTTCGCTGAAGACGTCACTAAACTTGAAAATGTACAGAAAAAGCAATAGCATTTATATATGACCTTAACAGAGTATACTGAGGGGCCCGTTGGTCAGACATATTATAAACGAAAACGTAGCATATGGACGGGACGTAGACTTCGCCAACAAACTGGAGAACACATACCAGTGCATTGCAAGAAGTGCAATGGTTGTTTTCCCCTGCTTAATAGTACTAAGATTGTAGGGCGTGGTAAAACCCAATTGGCTAGGGAAATCTTGGAAGCCCAGGAAATTTCAAAATGTAGTGAAGGTACGTGCATTAGTACCCCATCTGTGTATCTGATGGAGAAGGAATTGAAGTTTTTAAAACGCACTTGAGTTTTCTTAGCACCTTTTATTATCTATCGCTCTTTCTCTTTCCTCCTTTTTTATCTTTTTCCACACGTTTTAAGATTATCAGTTTGTTTTTACCTTGTTTTATGTTATGCGCATGCGTGTTGTTGCTCTGTGATGGGGTGTGGTTTACTGTCGCATTTCATTCATTTCAGTTGTAGTAGCAATCGTCCTGTCTTCGCCCTTCTACGTCCCGTCCATATGCTACGTTTTCGTTTATATTATATATGACCCCCATCTATCTCTCACAACTCACGCCCGCACCTCATCATTGACACACTTCAACACAGACGCGTATGGGACCACGTTAGCTTTCTTCACAAGATCAACAAGCGTATTTATATTGACGCCCCCTTTTCTTTCGCCAGTTCTTCAGCACGTGTCCCTCGCCGTACCAACCCGCTTAAATTTGCGCCGTTTATGCAGTTTTTAGACTGCTTTAAATTTTCATTTTTTCCTTTCACAGTCGTATTATGGAACGATTTGGATGGCACATTATGCCAGATGTCTGTTGACCACTTTGAGCGAGAATTACCTACTGATGTATTTTCTTATTGATAAGTACTCCTTTGAGTGTAAATTTTGGACTCACATTTGCAATCATGCACTTTCCCTAATAATTTAGTTTCATGTGAAACCTTCTGTACTACTCCTGCAATGTCCCACTTTATGGGATAGCAGCATTTGTAAATAAAATAAAATAAAATAAAATAAAATGAAAGAAAAAAATTCTTGTTTCGCTGTACAAAGATCTCGATTTATTAAGAGGCGCATTTATGCTAAAGATTAACAAAGTGCGGTTTCTTTTAGCAGCCCTTTTGTGTGGCTGGACGGTGATGACAGACAAAACGGCGGACCGACGCAGGCCATCCTTGGTCATATCTTTAAAAAATTTGTGACCCCTTCTAGGTAGCTGCGCATGTTCTGCGTGTTTTGGAGTGGCTTCTCGCGGCCTTGCACTTATTGCTCACCGCCGTGCTGCAGGTTCGAATCGCTTTTAAAATTTATGTACGCAGACCATTTCGAAGCGCTGGAAAGCAGGTGCACTGCATCAGTCAGATTTCATATGCGATTTTTGATGCATTTTTGTTTGCATCATCCCAATCACTCCCTCTTTCTTTTTAAAAAAATTATTTTCTTTTATGCTTAGTAGCGTGCCCTATCCTTCTCTGGTAATGCTTGTCATAAATCTCTCTCTCCCTATGCCTAGTGGGCCGCCCAAGTGGATTACTGGGTGCAGCGCACAGCAGGCACCAGGCGGTCGTGCAGGTCTGACAGAGGTGCGCATACTGGGTTCCCAAAATGTGTCGCTGAGCTGAGAGAACTGCAGCGGCAGTTGGTTGCCTCTACTCCCTCCCTGTGCTTAGTTCTCCGCTGGTAACGCGCGGCATGTGAAGCCAGTGTCTGTGCCCTCGACGCTCCAGCACTTGGGTGGCCTCCTCAGGTGCTACAAAAGAGCGTGCTTGTCGGCTCGAGAGAGAGCGGAAATAAGGATCAATGGCATCCACGCGCGCCCAAAAAAGGCATTGCGGGCACGGTGGTCGGCAGCGGATGACGGCAAAATTAGAATTTCTACAGGCAAAAAAATGCACAAATATACAAATAAGCGCGCAGAAAACTGTTGGAGTGTACGAAAGGCAGCTGCAGACATGGTCGCGAGGTTGTTTGCACTCGATGCATTACTTGCCCCTGTGCGTTTATAACAGAGATGAAGCAGCAACAACGAAGGAGGAAGGGTTTTTTTTTTATAAAAACGATAGAAATTGTGGAAGTGATGTGTCAGTGGGCTTGTACAATAGGGAGTTCGCATTTTTGATATCTTTCTTTAAGGCATGCCGAGTGCACACGTGTGATTTGGTTTGGTTTATGGGGTTTTAACGTCCCAAAAGCGACTCAGGCTATGAGGGAGGCCGCAGTGAAGGCCTCCGGATATTTCGACCACCTGGAGTTCTTTAACGTGCACTGACATCGCACAGTACGCGGGCCTCTAGAATTTCGCCCCCATTGAAATTCGACCGCAGCGGCCGGGATCGAACCCGCATCCTTCGGGTCAGCAACGGTGCGCCATAACCGCTAAGCCACCGCGGCGGCTTGAGTGCACACGTGTATCAGGGCTTGTCGTGAATGTACCTTGCGCACATGTGCGGGCCTTTTCTTATATTTATGGGGTCGGCCCTTGAACAAACCAGTTGATAGTTTGCGCTCGTCCTGTGTGATGTGTTCTCCTTTTTTGTGTCGCTATTTTAGTGCGATATAACATGGCTTCTGTAGACGATCACCGACTAGCCCGACAAGAGCTCTTTTTAAACCGAAAGAGGCACGCTGTGTCGGTGATTGAAAAGAGCAGTGGATATTTTGTACTACAATTCACGTCAACTGAAGCTGTGCTTTCCCGGTGTTTTTTTTTATAGTCTATTTATGTATGGTTTTAACACAAAGTTGAAGTTTTTTGTGCGAGATGTGAGAGAGGGCTTTTTGTTTGAAATTTTGCCCATTCCGTCAATATGTCTTCAGGATGTGTTCTTCGAATGTTCTTCGAAGGCGTTCGACAGGATTAATCATGCTACTTTACTATGTAAATTAGCACGTTATGGATTTCGGGGAATAACTCTAAAATTACTAAAATCATATCTAGAACAAAGAAAACAGTGCGTCGCTCTTACCGGTGAATATTCATCTTTGCTTACTGTGAAAGCAGGGGTTCCGCAGGGCAGTATACTGGGACCGATCTTATTCGATCTTTATATTAATGATTTAATAAGCATTAGTGATCAAGCATATTTTGTTATCTATGCAGACGACACTAGCATTTTCTTTCAGTCCAAGGAGATTAAGGAACTCGCAAGTTTAGCCAATACCACCCTCAATAGGTTGTCTCAATGGAGCACAGTAAATTCCTTAAAAATAAACGCAGCGAAAACCAAATGTATTTTATTTGCGCCGGTGCAAAAGCAAATAAATCGTAGCTTGGATATCTATTTTGACAATTCTAAAATAGAGCTCGCGAAAGAGGTTAAAACACTAGGAGTCATTTTTAGCGAAAATTTAACTTGGGACGCTCATGTTGGCCTTGTAGCTAAAAAGTTGGCGAGGGCATGCGGAATGATTTGTAGATTGCGACAGGTGATTCCACCGAAACTCAAGCTTCTTGTATATAATGCCTTATTTCTCCCGCATATAAACTACTGTAACCTTGTTTGGGGGACAACATCTGCTACACATATCCACAAATTACTTTTAATACAGAAAAAAGCTATCCGCCATATTGCAAATGCCCCATACGATTCCCATACGCGGGATTTATTTCAATCATTTAATGTCTTGACTGTCACGCATGCATACATATTTAACCTGCTCTTAAAATACAAGAGCAGCTTAAAACACACAAATGAGCATTTTCTTCGAATGAGCCGCCTTAAAAAATCCTTGCAGCTGCCATACAGTGTAAGGCAAAGAGATACATGGGATTTGCCATTTTCCCGAACCAATAACGGTTTTAACAGGTTGCAATATCGTGTACCATTCCTGCTAAATAGCCTTGAAAAGTTACATATAGACCCGAACACCATGACTAGAAAACAAAGGAAAAAATTTTTAATGACGAACGACGGTATCCAAATTTAAGAAAAAAGTACAGAAGAAAAATGTTGTAATGTAAACGTTTTCTCTTATTTTGTAGCATGCTTGTTTTTGTATTAGGTTCGTACGATTCTTTTATTTGTCTGTACGTCCTGAGTGTAAATGGTCTAACTTAGACCAGAAACTCGTTTTTTTTTCCTTTATCTTTTGCTGCATATGTATCCAAATATGTTGGCCTGCACGTGGGATGCTGTTGTACGCGAATACATTTGTATTGCTTTTATCTGTGAGATGCAACACATATATATGTAAAAACTTGCATTTAACATGACTGAAAAACCTTCACGCTGCCAATCAAACAGGGGCAAGGGCCTTGTCAAGCTGCTTGTAGAAGCTTTTTTGCTCTTGTCCCAGCATTCTTTTGTTACACGCGGAAGAATGCTGAATAAAGATTTGATTTGATTTGAGTGCTTCAACCTTCTCTCCTCCTAAATAGAACGCAAGCACCTTAACGAAACCGCTAAACGAAAAGTCATGTCTCAATCAAGCAAAATTTTAAAACGAAATACGTCATGACTGACCCATTGCGTTAGCATGCATGCTGTTTTTGTTGGCATCGCTTTATAGCGACATCATTAAAGACATTTCGTTTCAGTAGCAGCGCATTTATCCATGAAGAAAGCTGCAAGGAATACAGGCTGCGCACTCTGCTAATAATAATAATAATAATAATAATAATAATAATAATAATAATAATAATAATAATAATAATAATAATAATAATAATAATAATAATAATAATAATCGGTTTTCTGGGGAAAGAAAATGGCGCAGTATCTGTCTCACATATCGGCGGACATCTGAACCGCACCGTAAGGGAAGCGATAAAGGAGGGAGTGAAAGAAGAAAGGAAGACTCTGCTCCCCTGAGAACTTTTTGACGTTTTCGCAGCTTACTTGCTGGCAATCCTGTGCTCACGCAATGGAGGCCACAGAACTGGAAGGCAACAAGATTGCCTCGACTGCGACACCCGAGCATAGCGACCGCTATAGGAACTTGGTGGTTGAGAGAAAACAAGCCATGCGAAAGGAAGCCCCAGTGATCGCCGAGTTCGGAGCGTTCCACATGCGCGAGGGCGCTGCGATCGTCGAAGAGCACGGACGTGCCTCACATGCGCTCCGCGATTTTTGGGTCCTCTGACCCGGTTAATCCCTACGGATCTCCAAAATTCTTGCTGGAACCGACGCCGAAAGTGAAGCGGACCACGAGGATACCACTTCCAAGCCGGTGGGTCCATTTTTTAGGATTTTATCGGACTTTGAAGTTCCCACGTGGTCGGCCAGGCGTTAAGCCTAACGAGGCTTAGCACGAGCTCGGGGCTCCACGGCCTTCCCGGCCTCGGCCCGCGGTGAAGACGCATCGGAGCGATGTCCCGAACGAAAACTTCGAGTCAGGAACAACCCACAATCACAAGACAACCAGGATTTTTTACGGAACCGCCCGAAAACATGGAAGAAGACTTCCACGACAACATCGACGTGACCCACGTACCGCGAGGCCACGACGGCCTCGTCGCTACAGGGACTCAAGCCCCGGGATGCAGCACCCCATCGACTCTACAACGACCACAAGTTAACGGAATGGACGCAGACAAAGCAGAAGGCTGGGCGGTCGTCCAGTCAAAGAAATCGAAGAGACGCCAAAATGGCGGCGACAAACCGCAAATTTTGGCGGGAAACGGCGCAGGAAGGTCGCCATCTTCCGACGAAGCGGGAAGAAGCGCAGCTGGCGCACCGGAGAAGAAACAATGGGAGGGAGGGCCGAGGCTGCGACTGCCTCCTCTCCCGAAAGACGACATCAAGATAGTCCTCCGGCCGAGGGGACTCGCAGTCAAGGATCTACCGCAATACAAAGTGGTGGAAGCGGTGGTTGCGGCCACCGGAAGAGGATGCAAGGAAGAAGATCTTCTCGTCCGACTTCGCCACGGCTCGAACATCATAATCGTGAGCACAGCTAACGAAGACGCAGCCAAGAAGGTTCTGCACATCAGGCAGATCAACTTTGGAGGCAAAAGCTTTGCAGTGAACACACACGCGGCGGCCCCGGAGGGAACGCTACGGGGAGTTATTCACGGCCCAGCACCGAAAACCACATCCGAGGAACTCAAGGCCCACATACGACTTCGCACCCAGGGCGTCAGAGTCATAACGGCAAGAATGCTTGGAAATTCAAGCACGGCCCTCATCACTTTCGACGGCCCTACTCTTCCGAAGTTTGTCATCTACCACAGCAGCGAATACCGGTGCCACCCGTACAGGCCAACAAGGCAGGTATGCTACACCTGCGGCCAACAGGGGCATCGCATGGACGTCTGCCCAAACCCGAACGCCAAGGTCTGCAGACAATGCGGACTTCAGAACCCAACGACGGACCACCAGTGTACACCCAAGTGCCTAGTGTGTGACGGCGACCACATCACGGGCACGAGGGACTGCAAACAACGACTCAAATCAGCGTGCGAGCTGCGGTGGGGCCCCCTGCAGCAGCAACGCAAGAGCCGGGACCGCAGCCGCAGAAGAAGGCCGCGGTGGTTCCGAGACGAGAGCCAGGAATCCGGGCGCAGCGGCAGCCGCGGACGCAGCCGCAACCGGAGCCGGAGTCGAGGATCCGAGCGGGACGAGTCCTTCCCGCCCCTGGGACAACAGCAACAGGAGCAGAAGCAAGGACAAGAGCAACAGAAGAAAAAGAAGACCGGCGGTGTCAAGGTGAGCTGGGGAGACGGCCCTCCCAAAACGCTCTTTGCTCCGCACTCAAACACAAACACACAATCCACTCGCGAGAAACAGTTAATGGAAGAGAACAAAGCCCTCAGACAGGAACTAGGCCAACTCAGAAAGCAGCTGAGCGAGGTCCTTAAAGAACTCCGCGAAATCAGGACAGGGCAGACGCAGCCCAAAACTCAGACCCCACCACCCCCAATGGTGGAAGCAACACAGCCACAAGATGGGCAGCTCGAGGCTCTCATAATGAACATGCAGAAACAGACGCAAGAGCAGATGCAATTTATGCAGCAGAAATTTGCCCTTCTAGAGCAAAACGTTAGAACACACATTAAGAATCAGAACGCGCAGAGAACGACTAACGACGCTAGAGAACGCCTATATAACGAACGCAGGTTCGGCGCAGAAACCCTCAACTCCAACCCTAGTACACCATCATGGCAGAACGCCTCCAACAATTAGAGATATGGCAATGGAACTGCAGGGGGTACAGGCAAAAACAAGGCCTCCTGCAGCAGTACATTTATGCCAAAGGAACCCCGCCAGACGTAATTATATTACAGGAAACCAACTGCACACCTTCGCTGAGGGGCTATACGTGTCAGGAAGCTCGCCGTACGGCGACCCTCGTAAGCAAGAAATTGGTAGCCACAGCACACGACGAAATAACGGACACTCGGATCGACCACACGATCACAGAGATTATACCTAAAAAGAAAGCACAATCCAAGAGCACCTTTATTATCAACCTATACAGCCCGCCTAAGCAGAAGGATGGGGACTTTAGCAGGCTTTTTACAGAGGCTAGAAAACTAGCGGGCAACAACACCCTAATAATAGCAGGCGATTTCAACGCCAAGCACCCAAAATGGGGTTACAGCAAAGACGATAAAAAAGGAAGAACAATCAGCGACGCTGCAGAGCAAACGGATTGCGATCTCCTAACTGACGAAACCCAACCAACCAGACAGGGTAACAGCGTCAGCCCAGACACTTGCCCCGACCTGACTTTTGTGAGGGGCGCCAGACAGGTCGAGTGGGAAAACCTACTCGAAAACCTAGGAAGCGACCACTATATACTGAAAACCAGCATCACAGCCGAAGACACAAAACGAAAAATAGGCAAGACCCGTCTCGTCGACTGGGACGCCTTCAGGGCCCACTGTAGACAGATGCAAGGAGGCGACATTGTATCTGTGGGGGAGTGGAGCCAACAGCTCAAGGAGGTCCAGGAACTCTACACCAAAGAAGTGGACCGAACCGAACACGCCCCGGAGGTGGATAAGCGACTCCTCAAGCTATGGGAGGCGAGACGCGGACTCACCGCACGGTGGAAAAGACAAAAGCTGAACAGGAAGCTCAAGACCAAGATAGCTGAAATCACCAAGCAGGCGGAGGAGTACGCGACGCAGCTGGCCAGACAAGGATGGCAGCAGTTTAGCAACGCGCTGAACGGCACCCTGAGCACGGCCAGAACGTGGCAGATCCTCAAGTCCCTCATGGACCCAAGCAAAAACAAGTCGGAGAGCGGCAAAGCAATACGAAGGCTGGTGCACCAATACACCGGTACAGATAACCAACTACTGGAGGAGGTCCGGGTCAAATGCTACGGCAACGACCAGGTCGAGTGTTACAAAGAGGAATATCAAGGCGAAGAGAACCCCGTCATGGACAGGCCCATAACCAGGGAAGAGGTGGTCGATGCGATCAGGTCGGCAACAAGAAACACGGCAGCAGGAGCAGACAGAATCCGCAATTCACTGATCAGAAACTTAAGCGACGGAGCTATTGACCAGCTCACCGCGTACCTCAATAAACTATGGCAGGAAGGAACAGTACCCGCCGAATGGAAACACGCGGTCGTGGTGATGATTCCGAAGCCCGGTAAAAAACTACAAGTGGAAAACCTCAGGCCGATATCCCTCACATCGTGCCTAGGCAAGATGTACGAACGAATAATAACGAAGAGAATTCAGTCACACCTGGAGAGAAACCAACTCTACCCTGATAGCATGTACGGGTTTCGAGCCCACCTGTCCACGCAAGACGTACTCCTCCAGCTAAAGGAGGAAGTACTTGAAAAAATGCCGAGAAGCGGAGAAAACGTTGTCATGGCCCTCGACATCAAAGGAGCCTTTGACAACGTAAGCCACGCCGCCATCATGGAAGGCATAAACGACACGAACTGCGGAAGGAGAGCCCATAACTACATCAGGGCCTTCCTAAGCAACCGAACAGCGACCGTAGGGCTAGCCGAGCTGCGAAGTGACGTCTTCGCCACACCCTGCAAAGGAACACCCCAAGGCTCAGTCATATCGCCGGTGCTCTTCAACATGTCAATGCTAAGACTGGCAAGAAAGCTCAAAGAGATCCCGGGTATCAAACACGCCATGTACGCCGACGACATAACCGTGTGGATCACCCAAGGATCGCTAGGAGAAAAACAAGACCGACTACAGGAAGCCGCCACCTGCGTAGAAGACTACGTGAAGGAGAGGGGCCTGAAATGCTCGACCGAAAAATCGGAGCTCATCAGAATAGGGAGACACCCTACCCAAGCCCCACTGGACGTCGTCCTCGAGGGACAACCGATCCCGGAGAAAAACATAATCCGCATTCTGGGCATGTGGCTACAGAGTAGCCGCAAATGCAGCCACACCATCACCCTGCTCAGGAAAGCCACGGAACAAGTAGGAAGAATGATCAGCCGAGTATCCCAAAGAAGATACGGAATGAAGGAAGACGACACCCTAAGACTCGTAAACAGCCTAATCGTCAGCAGGGTCACATACTCGCTGCCCTACCACGCAACAACAAAAGCGGAAAGAGAGCAAGCCGACTGTATACTAAGGAAGGCCTACAAGATCGCTCTGCACCTACCCAGGAACACGTCAAATGAAAAATTACTCCAGCTCGGAGTCAGCAACACCTTTGACGAGCTAGCAGAGGCTCAAATGGGTGCGCAATTGACGAGGCTCAGGGGCTCCCCCACAGGAAGGGCGCTCCTAAAAAGGCTAGGTCGGAACGCAAGTGGTCTGGCTGACAGATACACAGAAGTTCCAGACGACCTCAGAAGAACTTTCAACGTGGGACCCTTACCTAAAAATATGGATCCCAACCTACACGAAGAAAGGCGGAGAGCCAGGGCCGAACAGATAAACAGAAGGCTAGGCCAATCCGAAAGCACACTATACACAGACGCTTCTATGTACGCAAGAGCAGAGAAACGCACAGCCGCGGTAGCGGTGGTCAACGGTACAGGGGAAACTATCACCTGCGCTTCAGTAGGGGTGTCAGGGATAGCAGAGGCCGAAGAAATTGCCGTCGCGCTAGCGATAGCCGAAGGCTACAGAAAAGGTCGCTCCCTAAATATCCTAACGGACTCGAAAGAAACATGCAGAAACTATACGAAGGGCAATATCAGCGGCACTGCCCTCAGAATAATCAGCGAGGCGGCAGCCTCAGCTGAAAGAATACCCATACAACATATAATCTGGGTGCCAGCCCACGCAGGCGTAGCAGGAAACGAAAGGGCGGACAGTCTAGCTCGAGGGCTCACTTACCGAGCAGGCTTATCGATCGTCTCGGAGTCACGGCTACTCATATGCGAGGGGGGCTACACAGAGACCCTACAACTATATAGGGGAATCAGAAAGAGATATCCATCACCACACAAAGCACTAAATAGGGAAGAGGCTGTAGGATGGCGTAGGCTACAGACGAACACCTTCCCTAACCTACACACATACAACAAGATATCACCAACGCAATTCAGACCAGACTGCCCCTGGTGCGGCAGTACGCCCACACTCTATCACATCACCTGGGAATGCAAGAGAAACATAGCATTCCACAATCAACAAACACCGAGTGCGGAGCAATGGGAGAGCTGTCTCTTCAGCAGCGAGCTTGAGGTCCAGAGGGCCTTGGTAAAGCACGCAACTGAAGCGGCACAACTCAGTGGAGCCCTGGACTGAGGGCCCACTCTTGCTTGAAGACTCAAGTCGCCAGCACCCAAGCAAGACGACCAGGAAGTCTTCATCCCCGCGAACCTCTTGGAAAGAAATAAAAGTTTTCTCTCTCTCTCTCCACATGCGCACTCACGGCTTCGTCATTCTTCTCTAATTAATTCACCGGTTTACTCAAAGCTTCTCTGCAGCTCTCTTCGCACATTAGAGGGTAGAAAATTCGGAACGTAAGACACCCATAGGCGTCTATTGCGAAAACAGTCCTGCTATTTTTTATTACATGCCGTTTTTCGCCAGGAGTTAAGGACCACATGCGTAAATGACACGCACATTTTCTTAGAGAAAAACGTAAAGAGGAAGAACGGGTGACGTCGGACGGGGAGCTTGGGGAAAGAATCGAGACAAGAAGTGCGAAGGCAATATCCGAAAAGAAGGAATGAAAGTAATTACTCAACTGTAATGAAGGTGGAGTCCATTGTGGGAGACACACAAGAGAGGCCGTCATTATTCATGCGGGATTTTCTGGATAGATAGCGAAAAGGAGGGTACACTGGAACACCAAGCTGAGCATTCAGGAAACTCGAAGGACTTAGGAAAGAAAAGCAGCAACTGATGGGAAGTATGACGTAGGAGACACTTGAGCTCCGGCTTACGGATGTGACGCGATAGTTTGATGAGTTTACGCCTAGTATTGGGGATTCTCTTGTTTACATTCACAGATCCCTGGTGGTCCTCATACCACTCCTGCCGATGTGGTGCCGTGGACAAACGATGCGCCGTTGCCCTGCAATGGCAGGCGCTATCCCCGGTTGCTCTTCCCGAGCTACCTCTGGTGACTACCCAGCTCAACGCGGCACGACGGTGCCGCTCGCCGTCGTCGCCTGGGCTTGTGTGGCCGAGCGAAAGCTTCACGCCCGCGGGGGAGACGGCCGGAAAAACTGCGCTTGTGTACCTTATCCGAACCGAAAAAAGGGAAACAAGCGGCTACATATCATATCTTCACACTTTGTTACTAATCAGTGAGGAACGTTTGCCATATTCTTGAATTTCGGCAGACGGTGGACCGCCGGCCCCTTTAGTGACGAGGCCTAGCGAGTACGCAGTATTCGTGTGTGCGATTTCGGCGATCGCACAGAGCGAATTCGCAAATTAATAGCGCCTGCAAATAGCTGTCGAGAGTAGTTTTGGCTACAGTGCCCTCAAAGAGACGACTGCCTACATCGCAGGACGCGAGTACAATAAGGGGCAAGTGCCTATATATGTCACCCGGTCTGCATAGCATGTGCAGAAGGCAGCCTGCAGCAGCCGTCGGCGTCGACTTTGGACAATTAATCTGGTTGTTTTCATTACTTCAAGTAATGTCCGAACGTATTTTTAGCGAAACCGATCTAAAAGTAAATTTTGGTGACATAATAGAAAGCAGATACAATTAGCGGAAAGCGCTGGTATTCTACGAAAAGCGTTTCCCAACCAGGCGATATAGCATCATCGGCGCTTATTGCAGTTTTATCGTGGTGTGTAAGCGAGTAAAAGTGCAATTTGCGAGCAAGTGTACGTAATATTTAAGATAAGGATAACCAACCTGACCACGTGGTCGGTCACGTGGTGCGGAGCAGCTGCCGGCGCCGCGACGCCGTGGCTGGGCACGTGGTTCGTCACGTCTTTGGTCACGTGGTGCGGTTTCCAGAGGATGCGCAGACCAGCGAGGCGCGCAAGCTGTGCGCCGTGTGACGTCACTGCTCCTCGCGCATGCGCAGCACGGCTCGTCAGGAGCCACGCGAAACTGCTCAACCTCGGCCAGTGTAGCTTAAGCTACAAAAAGAGCAAACAGTAAGCGGCTTGCGACCTATATGTACTCTGCAAGATTCAAGTATTTTCTTCTAACGCTGTACAGCGGTGAGCCGCCCCGTTCAGAGCGCACCGTCGGTGCTCTGTACTCTGCGGTGCAAGTCCGCGCCATCTAACTTAGCTCTGGTTTTGAGTTAAGCATTCCGTTCGCATGCGCGGCCAAAATAAAGCGCATGCGGCTTCCTTGTCGGGCCACCACCTCGCGAGTTCGCTTCGTGCCGCCAGGGACGCACTGCCTGCATTTGTGACGCTATGACGGTGTCGCCATGCCGCCGTGTTTCGCGAGCGTAATGCCAGGAAGGCAAGTGCCAGTGATGGCGGATTATAGCCCGTTTCTGCATGCGCACCACTCGCCGCGGCCTTTCGGCGTGTATGTGCGCTGCGTATTTTGCTGCGAGGGACAGCACATTTCGCGTCTGCTCAGTCCGGCCAACTTGGCTGCCTCTGGCGCTTCTTATGCCGCTGGAAGAAACGTTGGCCGGAAGTGTAGCGGAGTAAATGTCCCCTCTACGATAGAGGAAGCCAAGTTCGTAGATCTGTACGGATGCCAAATGCGGTACCCCTTGTAGCTGATAACAAAGAGACGCCATCAAACAATACGCCTGCAACGCATGGTGCGTGTTGGCACGGGCAAGACGAAAACCAAACAACCAACTAGGCCCAATTCTTGCACTCAGCCTGGCGCGTATCTGAAACGCGCGATCACCCGATATCACTTGCACTTGCTTGCATAGCCACCTCGTGATTCGCGCGAAACGCGTGGGGTTTCCGTCTCCGTTACATACCTGTATTATTCAGCGTGGCCCTGGCGGCGTGAAGACCAAGCAGTGAGCGGAAAGGAGGCCGAGAAGCCACGGGCAGGCACCGCTTTATATTGGCCGCGCATGCGCACGGGACGCATAAACCAAACCCATAGCCTAACGTTAGATGACGCTGACTTGCTCAGCAGAGCACCGTCGATGCACTCTAGACAGGGCTGCTCACCACTGCATACGTTCAGAGCCAGCTGTAATTAACGTGGCAGTTTGGGCTTACTTATTTGTCGTGACCGATGCGTGCAGCGCATAAAGTACAGGGCACGCGATAGGAAGACACTTGTGCCGCACTTGTCTTCATTTCTTGTGTCCTCGTCCGTTGGTGTACTGTGCGCCTCCGCCAGGTGTAATCTCGCCAAGTAGTACACCCATATCTACAGAACGCCCGGCAGCTAATATGCAGGAATGCTAAGAGGAGGTGCTAGTAGCGAACTAATGACAGAGAGAGAGAGAGCAAATCAACGTTTAATGCATAGAATGGTTGGGTGGGACCTCAATCCAGGAGCGCTTTGGCTTTTCACCAGCGAATGCTGGTCTTCCGAACGTAAGCTGCCTCGACAACGCCGCCTCCCAGTCCTCAGTAGGTGGGTTATTGATTCATGGTATAGCTGGCTTTTTCTGGCAGGCTTGTATCATGTGGCACAAGTTAGCCACTCCACCGCAGAAGGTGCAATGCGCATCATACGAATTTGGAAACACGTAGCTCATTTTGACGGGAGTTTTCTGTGCTCGATTGCAATATCGTGTGCACACCTTGCTCCCTGTTGGATTATTCTGTATTCGGCGTGTACTTTTCTTGCGAATCTCAACTGTTCTGCAGCAGCTCCCTGTAGCTTAATAGTGGTTCTGAATAATTATGCTACTGCGCATGTTGGGGTACCCGGGGTAATAGCGCTTCGGGTAGCGGCGTGAGCGCCTTCGCTTCCAACATTCGCAGACAGTCCTGCATACCATCATCATCAGGATCATCAGCCTGATTAGGGCAAAGGCCTCTCCCATGCCTCTCCAGTTAACCCTGCCCATTGCCAGCTGCGCGCACCCTGTGCCTGCAAACTTCCTAATTTCATCCGCCCCCTAACCTTTTGCCGCCCCCTGCTACACTTATTTGGTATCCACTCCGTTACCTTTAAGGACCAGCGGTTATCTTGCCTTCGCAGTACATGTCATGCCTAAGCCCACTTCTTCCTCTTGATTTCGACTAGGATGTAATTAACACGCGTTTTTTCCCTCACCTACTTTGCCGCTTCCAGTCCCTTCATGTTACACCTATCATTTTCCTTTCCATGGCTCGCTACGTTGTCCTTAACTTACGCCGAACCCTTCCTTACCCGCCACGTTTCTGCCCCGTAGGTATGTACCGGTTAGATACAGCTGTTGTACACTTTTCTCTTGAGGGAAATTGGTAAACTGCTATTCATGATCTGAGAGAACCTGCCATATGCTCTCCACCCCATTCTTATCCTTCTAGTCATTTCCCTGTCATGTTCCGGATCAGCTGTCACTGCCTGCCCTAAGTAGACGTATGAACAAACCAATTACTGCACACCGTATGACCATGTACATTGAAACGAAAGAAAGTACACAACCTGAAATGAGCATTATCACCTCTCAGCTTGATACATCACTAAAGGCGTATTTTTGCACAGTGTGGAGATACAGAAATGCCACAGGATAGCAGCGCCGTAAAATCACTTGCGGGTTGAGTTCGTAGCAGGATGTTTACGTGCCTTCTTTTTCAGCGTCTTATGCTTACTGCCTACTAAAAATAAATTGCTTACAAAAAGAAAAAAATTGTTTTTAGCCGGTCATTTGTGCAATTCATGACTTGCGAGGATAGTTTGTGTCTCGCATGGTTTACGATTGCATAGCTATCTCGTCTGGTTTTAACGCTTTTATGTTTGTGTGTCCCATGATTAGATGAGTATAAGTATGCGCCGTGTCGAAAATAAACTCAATTGAAAGTTTGCGCTCGTGTCTCGTTGTGTTCCTATGTGGCGTTGCCCCTTTGCCTTGAATCTAGCACTCCCAAGTTTCAGTATGCAGGACCAACTAGCCCCCTACAAAGCTTTACTGACGTTTATTTCTTGTACATCGGACCTCAATATTCCTAACTTGTCCCCGCTTCCTCGTATACACTTTTTCACTAGCTTAATAGCTGAAGCAAGATGCCGTACAAGAACTGTGTCCTACGCACTCTACCACGAACGAATTGAGCGCCTCAGTCATTGCCTCGGTGTTCGGGTTCATGGCCCCCTCCGAGACCACTTCCAGGAGGCTTTGCAAGCTTCTACGCGAAGAGATCTGGACACAAGTGTGGATCTACCGAGGCCACATCAAGGCCACCTGCGCTGAGACACTGGAACCGGAGCAGCGCAAGCCCATGTCAAAGTACTTCTCTGACCATGCGGAATCGCTGGGTGAGCACCTTTGGGACGCTTCGTTCAAGAACTTACCCAGGAAGGCAAAACGGGCGCACCGAGACAAGCCGCAGTTGATCAACGCCACCGGGTGCACTCTTCCACCGTACGTTGTGCGAACTCTGAGCAAAGGACCGAAATTTGCCACCCATCCAAATGTGGGCCGTTTGAATGTTTTAAGCACGGTGCACACGACTGCCAACAGCGCACCCTCAGAAGAGAAAGCTGCGTGTGGTGCAGATGCGCTGCTCGGCGCTAAGCAGAGCATAACCAACAAGACTAGGAAAAAATATGGCTCCCAAGAAAACCAAGGAATTTTTGGCCGAGAACGGCATGAGGCTTTTACAATCGGACAAGAGGGGTTGCATTGTGGTTTTAGGGGCAACAGAGTACAAGGCGAAGGTCGTGGAAGCAATTTCGAAGCACTTCCGCAAGGAGAAGCATGATGAACAAATTCTGAAGATGGTACGAAGCTAAGCCGCAAAACTGTGCGAAAAAGTAGGACTTGAGAAACTAGGAAAAGAAGTTAGAGACAGCAAGCAGCTTTCGCTAAAACCCATCTTCACGCACAAAACCCATAAAACAGCTTCACCCTTCCGGACAATTGTTGAAGACCAGGGCAATGGCAACGCGATGCGTCACGATACCTCCAAAGGCTTTTGAACTTGCTTCCCTTGGACGACCCTTTCTTGATGCGGAACTCTCACGAGGTGGTGCGCTTCTTCAAGGAGGATCCAAAAGTGACATGGTTCTCTATCGATGTCCAGGACCTATGTTACACAATTCCACGCGGCTACGTGCTGCAGGCTGTGGAAGATTGTTTGGACACGCACGGAAGTGTCAAGTTTATGAATGCCAGTGGAATTAGCACTTCGGACTTCATTGCACTATTAGAGTTGTATCCCTCCTCCTTGTACGTGCAGTTTGTTGGTGAGGTATTTTTCCAGGAGGATGGGATATGCATTGACTGTAACATCGCGCCAGTGCTGTGGAACATTTTTCTAGCCAGAGGCGACCATGTCTTACGTGACACACTCTTCCCGCTTGGCATCACAGCGTGCTACAGGTACGGCGTAGTGTATAAAATACCACTGCCTTGCAGCAGGGCCTATGTCGGCCAGACAGGAAGGTGCTTAAATGAGTGGTTGCGGGAGCACAATTACAACAACTCTCTGGTCAGTGCCCCTGGCAACCTCGCAGAACACTGCGCCGTGCACAAGTGCGAACCTCTTGTGGACAGAACGACGCACGGTTCTTTTTAAATCGAAGGACAAGACCACAAGGAAATTGTGGGAAGCATTTTGCATGGTTTCAGTAAAGGGCGGTGGCGGGTTCGTTAGCGACCCGTCTGTGGTTTTAACAAAAAAAAAATTAATTGTTTTTAGCCGGTGGTTTGTAAAATTGATGACTGGCGAGGATAGGTTGTATTTCGCAAGGTTTACGATTGCTTAGCTATCCCGGTTGGTTTCAACGCTTTTATATATATATGTATCTGCCCCCCTCACCCAATGCTCTTCGGGGCCTGTGAGGTACTAATAAATAAATAAATAAATAAATATATATATATATATATATATATATATATATATATATATATATATATAATATATATATGTGTGTGTGTGTGTGTGTGTGTGTGTGTGTGTGTGTGTGTGTGTGTGTGTGTGTGTGTGTGTGTGTGTGTGTGTGTGTGTGTGTGTGCGCATGCGTCCCATGATTAGATGCGTATAAATATGTGGCATGTCGAAAATAAACTCAGTTGAAAGTTTGCGCTCGTGTCTCGTGGTGTTCCCATGTGGTGTTGTCCCTTTGTCTTGAATCTAGCGCTTCCCAGTTTCAGCTTACTGCCCCGCTTGAATTCTGTCGGATGCAAGTAGGTGTGAAAATATGGTATGCTCTAATAGGGCAGGTCTAAGCAGCTTATTGCGCTGCTTTTCCCGGAGGTACAAAGTTAACCTGGATTCTGTATACACACCCTGTAAGGTCATGAAAAGGAAACAATAAGATTGCGGTACGGATCGTCAGTATGCGCAATGCGTATCTGTTTTCCAGCGGTGCACAAAAGGCAGTACGTGAAACAAATTCTTCGAGAGATGTAACAAATTTCAAGGACTAGAATAATTTTATATGGACTTAACTTTTTTGCAAAGCGCTCGGTATTGTATTGCGTGCGAAACTATCTGCCCCTTGATTATAGCTTTCGTATGTCTTTGTTTTCTTGCAATAACGCTTGGTTAGCCTTAACTTGGTCAAGCTCTATTTCACCCTTTTCAATCCGTACCCTGAATCCGCCGCAGTGATGCAACGCCCGAAACGTTCGCTTACTGACTGCCAACCGGGATCGGTTCCGCCACTCGCCGCTGGAGACGCAATGCGGAAACGCCCACGTATTGAAACGTACGTGCACAGGAAGGAGCCGATTCGAGTCGAAATTAACCGCAGTGCTTCTCAGGTGCCTAAAAACCCTCTGCCGCATTAAGCGCATATGTGCATATGTGATTTTTTTGAAGCGATGTTTATTGTCCCAGGGCATAAAAACTATGAAGTGAGAGATGAGTAAGGTGCTTAAATAAATGAAAAAAGGTGCGCTGATTTGATGAAATCAAGAAGTGAACGATGATATGGACCCTCTGTCTAGGCAATATAGGAATCCGGATTGTCCGATGAGAGGCCCGCTGCCGCCAGTTGCCGATTGGAATGTCCGGACCCCGTAGAATATCTGTTACGGGTCCAATTGGACTTATTTTTGGAAATGTGGCGGAGGGTTTGAAGGTTGCTTCACTTCCGCCACCGGTTGGCCCGGTATTGCACTGCCTCCGGGATCGGCCTTGTCTTTAGCGCGTCTTTACTATCCTGTCTTTCTATCCCATCTTTCAACTCTCCTACTATCTGCACGTGGTAGCGATTGTGGCTCGGCTTGAGCCAGTGAGCAGGCCTGTGCACTTTCCTTTTCTTTCTTCCAGGCAACAGACAGACCGACAGAGAGACAGGTGCCGAATTCTCGTCGGCTTCAGCGCCAGGCAGTCCCACAACAGGTGGTGGATATCCGCCTCACAGTCTCTGTTCTTGCAGACTGGACACACGGGGGGGGGGGGGGGGGGATCTTTGAAATGCGGCCACTTGCGTGTCACAGCTGGGGTTAGGGCAACCCCGACCCGTAGGCTCCGAAGCGCAACCTACTCTGCACGGGTAAGACCACGGGGGAGGGTTACCGCACACGGAGGGATTATAGCACGTGCGTGGCGCCGGAGGTGTTCCTTTCTTGTTAAAAGGAGGGTGGTGTCATCCAGAGTGAGGACACGAGGCAAAGACGAGGTTGGGGTCGAAAGGCGGGTCACAGAATCGCGCGGCTTTGTGCGCTCAGGAGGCTACGCGGGACCCACTCAATACGGATTTGCTGCGGGATGCGTGCCGCTAGACGATGGATGTCTTGGCAAATTTCTGGGGTGCGACTGACTCGTCGTAGTAGGCGTGTGACGTGAAGGGCGTCGGTGCGAATGACAATGCGGGCTGTGGGTAGCATGGGAACGACGGCCACGAGCAAAGTGCCTCTTAAACCGCAAGCATCTCCGCACAGAAGGAGGAAGGAGGTTCTGAAAGGCGAAACCTTGGCGGTTTGTTCAGAGCCGGCTTGCAAGGACAGTAAACTGCCGTTGTTTTAGGTTTTTTCAGTAGCGCAGGAAACAAAGGACGTGACAAGTGCACGTCCTTTGTTTCGCAGGACTGGATGCTTGAGTCAACGTACATAACAATGGATCCATGCAGCAGACTGGCGTCTTGATCTGTAATTCGGTCGCGAAACGACGATGCCGCGCGGGTAGATGATGGCCGACGTAGATCAGTTGGCTTGTTGTACTTAGCTACAAAAAACGCCAGGGAGAAAAAACTGGCAGTGGCAGCTGTAGAATGGAGTGCGATGAAGCATATGTCCTTAGTGCACACGTTATGTGTGTAAGGCTTGACTTTAGGCGGCGAGCATCGCGTAGTTGCTGCACCATCTGATCTAGTGTATTCAGCTACGCATGTTCTTGGAGCGCCACGATCGGGGTAATGCGAGGAAGGCAAGTGATGACCCTCATTGCCTCTCGATTAACAGCTTCTGGACGATCCCATTGAGCCCTCGTCAAATGCTGGAATTGGGCTTGGTAAACGAGGCGCGGTTGCACAACCGCCCGCACCAACTGTCGTGTAACATGAGAGTGGGCTCCGCCTGTTTTAGGAGCAATGCGTCTAATTCAATTCTTTATTTACCAGAAAACTGGACGGTCTCCAGGGCTAAAAGTTGCTGCCTACAACTTGTCTGGGGCCCTGGAGCCGTTTACAAAGCGGCAGCAGACATTGGTGGCAGAGTACGCTAACATTAATTACAAACAATAAGTAGCAGAAGGCATCAGGAAGTACAGACCTGCTGCATGGTTTATCACAACAATAGATTCTTATCAATTACAATTGAGAAAAGTGTACTCGTAGCTCTTTTGGGGATTTGAAGGCTACCTGTTTGTGTTGATTTAATAAGACCGGCATATTGTGTTTTAATGATTGCAATTTGTACTGAGTGCGAAAGTATGGGACTAACCAGGGTTCGGAAATTCGAGTTAAAGAAGGAGTAGCTCTAGGTTGCAGCAATGCCATCGAACGAAGGAAACTCTGGCTGTCATGCTGAGAAAAATAGAAAGCATGTAGCAATCGGTGTTCATAGTGATAGTCAAAACTAATAATTTTTATTTTGCAAAGAGATGCGTTGTCGTAGAGTGATGATCAATATTGTCTAAGTAGCGAAGGTACCTTTTTTGCAGAACTATTATCTTCTCAATATTTGCTCTTGTGGTGCTTGCCCATACCAAACTGCAGTAGCTCACGTGCGGGGCGAATAATGCGTTATATAACAGAAGTTTAACTTCTTGCGGCAGAACAGTACGACATCGCGACATAGCTCCAGTCACTGAAGAGATTTTCCTTGCAACATAGTTGACATGAGTGTCCCAACTCAAATGGCACGAGAAATAGACACCGAGAATTTTGTGAGTATCGACAAGGTCAATATTTTTATCTTGAATCATTAGAGAATTTTCTAGAATGAATTTCTTGCTTCTGGCTCGAAATAAAATAGCTTTCGTTTTCTGGATGTTTATTTCTATTCGATTTAATTGGGACCAGACAGACAATTTTTCAAGTACATCATTACAATGTGACACAACGGCATTCGGATCATTACCAGAAATAAGCACAGTACTGTCATCAGCATATATAATGAATTGTACACTGTTGTCAACATGAACTATGTCATTTATGTATAAGTTAAAAAGAAGCGGACCTAATACACTCCCCTGTGGTACACCACAAGATATTGGAAGTAAGGATGACTGGTGGTTGCTAATACAGACACACTGGCTTCTATTGCTGAGGTACGAGTTAAGCAAATCATGAGATTTTCCGCGGATGCCATATGAAGTGAGTTTTTTAAGAAGTATGTTATGGTCGAGACAGTCAAAAGCTTTGCTGAAACCAACAAAAAGACCGAACGTATATGTTCCCTTTTCAATGTTCTGTAGTATATTTTCTTTTATTGCAAGCAGCGCCGTTTCCGTAGATTTACCTTTTCTAAATCCAAACTGACAATCGGTCAGCGCCCTAGTTTTATCTAAGAAATTTATTAGGCGTGAGTAAATGATCTAGTCTAGTCCTTTGGAGAAAAGAGGTAATATAGAAATCGGTGGATAATTATTTGCTTGATTTCTGATCAGACCCAACGCCTAAATTGCTTGCTTTTTAGCCCGAGAAAGCCAAGCAGTACGTTTTCCTGACTCGTGTATTGCCAAGGCCATGATTTTTACGGCCGAACTTTCTGTAATTGGAGTTCCGGATAGATGGAGACGAATTGGTGTTTAAGCCAGTTTACGGCGCCCCCAGCGATTGGCGACTGACACGAACGTGGTTTTGCTCACTGAAAGCTGCAGACCAATTGAAGAAGCAAAATTCTACGTAATATCTATGGCTGATTGTAAGCCTGCTGCTTGAGTCATCAGGTCGTTGTGAGTGCTCCATACCGTTATGTCATCAGCATACAATAAGAACTTAATCTCAGAGACATCATGTAAACGCCAAGCAAGGGGGATAAAAGCAATATTAAAAAATGTTGGCGATAACATCGATCCATGGGGTACGCCGCCAAGAGGCACAAATGATCCGACGGCCTCACCACTAAGGCCTATGGCAAAGTGTCGGCCTTCAAGGAAGGATTTAACAAAACTTCGCACTCTAACGGGAAAATGCAGCATGTCAAGCGATTCCAGGTTGGCAGCATGCGTGATATTATCGTACGCCTTTACAACGTCCATGGCGAGTACAGTACGTACATTGTGGCTGCGAGTTGAGGCCAGAACTGCGGACGCCAATGCATCCCGTCCATCTTCTGTACTATATGGACGTACGAAAGCCAATTTGGGCGGGATGGTAGAAACCATGGTGCTCAAGCCACCACGGCAGTCGTGTGGCAAGCATTTTTTCGGTAAGCTTGCATAATGTTGGCGTGAGCGATATAGGCCGGAAATTTCCTAAGTCTGTCGGCGGCTTCACCGGCTTTGGTATGGGGATCATAATAACCGATTTACAGGTTTCTGGTACGACGCCTTCTATCCATACCTTGTTAATGGTGGCGAGGAGTTGAGGCAGTACAGCGGAACTTAAGTTCTTGTAAACCTCGTACGGAATGGAGTCCGGACCGGCCGCAGTCTCCCGACGGGCCTCGTCTATCGTTGCAAGCAACTCGGGCATTGAAAATGGGCTATCAATTCCCTCGGCGTCGGCTGTAGATGGGAGCTTATCGACATATGCTGCAATGGCAGCCAAGTACAGCGGAACTTAAGTTCTTGTAAACCTCGTACGGAATGGAGTGCGTACCGGGCGCAGTCTTCCGACGGGCCGACGCCGCAGGGACCGACGCCGGCGAAGCCACCTCTGCCAGCGCGTCACCGGTGGCTCTAGGCCTAGCCTCGGAGCCCAGTGCAGCTGCCGCGATGACTGAAGGAGATATGCGTACTGCCACCCAGTCAGACGGCGCATGAGCCTCGGGAGCTTTTTCAGATGCTGCGAAGTCAGTTCTCTTGATATAAGGAACGTATTTACGCTGATGGCGAGATTTTTCACTGGAGCGATGTGCAGCCACCTTAGCAGGGACACTTCGTCTCGACGCTGTTAGGTATAAAGCTATATTTGTCAGTGGCAGTGGCGAGCGACGGATACGCACTTACACGGCTTGCACGCCTCTGTACATTTACCAGGTTGGTGCACTTTTTCTTGTTAATTTAGCCACCGTGGGCCTATTCTAACGCCACTGCTGCTGCAAAACGTGTTGTAACGCGGTTGTTTCATGTGACTGTTCTTGATGGGGGACACGGACGAAGCCTGCATTGCTTGCAGCAAAAAAGGTGATGCTCCTGATGACCTCATAATATGCAAAGAATGTCAGTACCCCTATCATGTACAAGGCTGTTCCGGGATTCCTGAGTCGGGTAAAGCGCTGAGTGCTCGTTCGCGTAGAGCATTCTTCTGCCCAACATGTAAAACGGGAGCTGCTCGTGGCGGAAAAATGCTCCCCACTGCCGACGCTCCTCCTTTCGACATGGTCGCTGCTTTTCTTCAGCTCAACCAAAAACTGGATAGTCTAATGCATAAGGTAGATAACATTGAACAACCCGTCCAGACAATGTCCGACCATTTTGCTGAGATCATGAAGCGTCTTGATAACCAAGAAAAAGAAATCGCGCACCTACGGAAAAGAATGGCACAGGTTGAAAATACGCGATGTGAAGAACAACTTTGTCAGCTTAATACCGACTTGAATGAGCTGGATTTCCGAAGCAGGAAAAAGAATATAGAAATTCATGGCATTTCTAAAACCGAGCATGAGGACCTCCTAGCCAAAGTGAACGAAGTGGCTAAAGAAATTAATATTGCAGAACTTAGTGAGAGTGACATTGAGGCATGCCACCGGCTTCCTGCAAAAATGGATAAGATACCAGCCATTATTGTGCGCTTTCAACGACAAGCCCAAAGAGACCAATGACTTCAAAAAAGAAAATGTCTGGTAGAGAAAGGCAAAAACATGTACTTGTGTGAAAACCTGACTCGAAGAACGAAATGGCAGCTTCTGCAAACGAAAGATTGGGCTAAGAAAAACAATTTCCGGTTTGTTTGGTGCTCAAACGGGAAGGTGCTTGTTCGCCAAAGGGAAGGTGATTCTGTACATATCATTCGAGATGAGAGTGACCTTGTTGATCCTCTGCCGTGATTAGGTACCATTTGTGAATGTTGCATGCAGTGACATAGTAGCATGATGGCACCGGACGCGCACCCTCTCCCGTGCGAAATCGGTAGCAGCGTTTCTTTGGACTTGAAAAGCCCGTCAATACTTAAATGTTTTCATCTGAACGCTCGGTCAGTCAGGAACAAGCGAGATGACTTCAGTATTTTATTAAGTAACTTTCTATGTAATTATGATCTCGGAGACCTGGCTGACCGACAGCGATACCTTTAAATTGCTTTCATTTACAACATTTTCTTTAAATCGAAAAACTTCTCGTGGAGGTGGTGTATGCATACTTGTTAATGCCCACTTTCAGTGTGAAATTTTAAACTATTTGTGTTTCCTGTTCGATGACGTTGAAATCTTTTCAGTTAAATCAGGGAAAAATTGTAATGTCTGTGGTGTACAGGCCACCGTCTGGTGATATGGGTATGTTTCTTGAAATAATGGAATCTTATTAAGGCTTTGTAATTAGGAATAAATATGATGTAATCATTGGAGGCGATTTTAACATAGATATGTTATGTTCAACGAGCAGCAGTGTGGATTTTGAAGTCTTACTTAGATCATAATTAAATAGTTTTTAGGCGCAAAAAAGGACAAGACGCATAGGGTAGGAGACAGGACGAAGCGCCAACTTCCAACTGATTTTATTGCATGCGTGAAACGTACTTAAATAGCTTGTCGTGACATGTGCAGATGGGTCACCTAAAGCTCAAGTACGACTTGATAAGGCGCGCTCCAGGAATTTCTTTTCACAGTCGTACAATACTATCGATGTGTCACTTACGCACAGGTCGCCTTTCGTTTTGATAAAAAACGCTTCTATCAACTCCCTAGCATTGGTATTCCAGCTTTTGCCCAGAATGCGCAAATCAGTGAAGCAAGGCTCACAACTGCGGGACGGGCACTTACTATTGTGCTTAGTTAGATGTGTGCCTTCCTTTTTCTGCTTTACGTTTCTCTCATGTTACCTCGTTCGCTCATTCAGGCACCTGCCAGTCTGGCCTATGTAGGAGTGCCCGCAAGACAGGGGGATTTCGTAGACCACCCCTTCAGCACATTTTACGAACGGTCTCCTGTGCTTTGTGCATCGTGTGGCCCATAATTTGAAAAAAGTTGCCAGCCGCCATGGCGTACGGCTCGCCTTTTCGGCACCGAGAAAGCTAGGTGGCCTTTGCTCCCGTACTGATAAAGAAAACAGCAAGGAACGAGGCTGCGGAACAAAGCACAGGAGACCGTTCGTCAAATGTGCTGAAGGGGTGGTCTCCGAAATCCCCCTGTCTTGCGGGCACTCCTACATAGGCCAGACTGGCAGGTGCCTGAATGAGCTAACGAGGGAACATGAGAGAAACGTAGAGCAGAAAAAGGAAGGCACACATCTAACTAAGCACATTAGTAAGTGCCCGTCCCGCAATTGTGAGCCTTGCTTCACTGATGTGCGCATTCTGGGCAAAAGCTGGAATACTAATGCTAGGGAGCTGATAGAAGCGTTTTTTATCAAAAAGAAAGGCGACCTGTGCGTAAGTGACACATCGATAGTATTGTACGACTGTGAAAACAAATTCCTGGAGCGCGCCTTATCAAGTCGTACTTGAGCTTTAGGTGACCCATCTGCACATGTGACGACAAGCTATTTAAGTACGTTTCACGCATGCAATAAAATCAGTTGGAAGTTGGCGCTTCGTCCTGTCTCCTACCCTATGTGTCTTGTCCTTTTTTGCGCCTAAAAACTATTTAATTATGAACCAAAACCAACTAGCCCAGCAGCAAGTGCTCTTAGACCATATTTCTAGTACAGTGGGCCCTTCCTTTTGTGTGTCATCTCCACGTTTCATTGATGATTGTATCACATGTGTCGTCGCCAACACCTATCGTGCAAGGACAGTCGCCTTTTGCATCAAGAACGGCTTGGTCCCCGTTGAAGTAAGTGCGCTTTTTCGCCCTGTGCTTCCTTCATGCGGTCACGTAAAGCGAATTAGCAAGATCCTCAGGTCGGAGTTTTGGCGCCAGAATCGCCTTTTTTATGACCTTCTGCGTGCTGCCTGCTTCGCACAAAGTCCTGCATGTGTAGCTGAGACCGCTTTTCGATCCATCACCAAGTTGGCCTCAAGGATGACTGAGCAACAGTGGACGTGCATGCTCAACTGTTTGCTGAGGGAAGTAAGAAAGGACAAGAAGATGAAAGGTGGGGAAGGATTGGTGATAATGGGTGATGCACATCTGCCAGAGAAGATGAAATCTGTTTTGGAAAAAGGACCGAAGTACGCAGTGGAGCCAAAAGTGCCGTCTCAAAATCTATTAGCCATCAACCGACAAATTGCAAGAAACTCCACAGCAGAGGTGCGAGAAAAATGCCTGCTGGAAGGCGTTGAATCCCTTCTAAAGTCGGGTTATCCGGACACCACAAGAAACAAGGGAATGTCGACGGAAGCCATTGTGTCGTACCGTAGAAGAAATCAACTGTGTCTACTACAAGCTGATAAGGAGGGCGTGTTTGTAGTTATCTCGGACGATGACTACTCAGCGAGAGCAACTCAAGCGGTTAGAAAGAATTTCGTTCCAATATCTAAAAAATCTACAAAAATAAAAGCGGCCGCGATGGCTTTGTGTGATGGTCTGGGGTTGAGCACCCTTACTAACCAGATTAGAGATAGCAAAAAGAGCGCGCTCAAAGTTTTCTTTTCTGTCAAAACTCACAAGCAAAGCATGCCGTTTAGAACTATCGTAACCGAAAAAGGCACGTGGCAGAAAATTCTTAGCATGTATTTGACTAAGCACCTGTCCAAGCTGCATGTAAATGATCCTTTTTTGACAAAACGGTCAAATGATATTTGTGAATTTTTTGAAACCAACCCTGATGTTGGGAGTGCTTTTTCAGTGGATGTTGTAGATTTGTTCTATTCAGTCCCTCATGGCCCCTTGTTCTCCGCTGTTAGGGAATGTATTGAGGAAAATGACCCGATTTCTTTTCAGAACTCAGCCGCTATTTCCATAGATGACTTTTTAACCTTATTACAGTTTTACCTGGAATCTACTTTTATCACCTTTGACCAGCAATTTTTTCTGCAGAAATCAGGCATATGCATTGGGTCCTGTGTGGCACCGGTGCGATGTCACATCTTTCTATCTCATACTGACCAAGATCTGCAGCACGTTTTACCCATTGACAAGGTTTTTAAAGTATTTAGGTTGTTGATGATTTTATGATTGTGATAACTAAAGAAGGTCTTTACAACCTTAAGAAAACGGTGGACAGTGTTTTATCTGCCTTTAGAGAGCATGGAAAAGGTCAGGAGTTCACACACGAACTACCTGCTCATGATTCATTACAGTTTTCAGACTTGAAAATTGAGTTCTGTGGTGATCGGGTCTGTTGGTCTTACTTTCCGTGTGCAAAGAAGCAGCTGCTACCCTTTGACTCCTGCCATTCCAAACTTGTTAAACGCGGCATTGCTTCGCTTTGCCTTGAATCCGCTCTCAAAAAGTCATGCCCTCACAAAATGCGGGACAGTTTTTATAACCAATTGGCTAGGCTTTTTGCAGCCGGGTTCCCCCGTTCGCTCGTGACTGCGGTGGTTGAATGTCTCCTAAACAAGACAAAGAATGGTACTGGTAGAGCTAGGCCAGAGGTCCCTCGAGAAGAGGTAAGACCAGTTGTGGTGCCATACGTGCATCGCGTGGCCCATAATTTGAAAAACATTGCCAGGCGCCATGGTGTACGGCTCACCTTTTCGGCACCGAGAAAGCTAGGTGGCCTATGCTCCCGTAGCGACAATGGCTAAAAAGCCGCCTTTGTTTGCCATGCAGGTGCTGCTTCCACTTGTGCCGCACAGCATCTAAATCTGCCATCCTGCCCATGACACTGCTTCTCTGCACCAAGTGACTCAGTTTGCTTCCTGTCATGTGCCTCCATTCGTTCATCAGGCGGCGCCCTCAAGATTTGTGAAAAGTTCTTATCACTCCAAGGCTGCGGCATGGTCATCGACAGCAAGTTCCACACCAGTATTTGGGCGCTGGTGCCCGTGGAACCGCTTCAGTGGGCACGAGAGCAGCGTTGCAGCGACAATGGCTAAAAGGCCGCCTTTGTTTGCGTGCAGGTGCTGCTTCCACTTGTGGCGCACAGCACCTACATCTGCCATCCTGCCCGTGACAGTGCTTCTCTGCACCAAGTGACGCAGTTTGCTTCCTCTCATGTGCTTCTGTTCGTTCATCAGGCGGTGCCCTCAAGATTTGTGAAAAGTCCTTATCACTCCAAGGCTGCGGCATGGTCATCGACAGCAAGTTGAATGCCAGTATTTGGGCGCTGGTGTCCGTGGAACCACTTCAATGGGCACGAGAGCAGCGTTGCAGCGACAATGGCTAAAAGGCTGCCTTCGTTTGCCATGCAGGTGCTGCTTCCACTTGCGGCGCACAGCATCTACATCTACCATCCTGCCCGTGACAGTGCTTCTCTGCACCAAGTGACGCAGTTTGCTTCCTCTCATGTGCATCTGTTCGTTCATCAGGCGGTGCCCTCAAGATTTGTGAAAAGTCCTTATCACTCCAAGGCTGCGGCATGGTCATCGACAGCAAGTTCAACGCCAGTATTTAGGCGCTGGTGTCCGTGGAACCGCTTCAGTGGCACGAGAGCAGCGTTGCAGCGACAATGGCTAAAAGGCCGCCTTTGTTTGCCATGCAGGTGCTGCTTCCACTTGTGGCGCACAGCATCTACAGCTGCCATCCTGCCCGTGACAGTGCTTCTCTGCACCAAGTGACGCAGTTTGCGTCCTGTCATGTGCCTCCTGTCATTCATCAGGCGGCGCCCTCAAGATTTGTGAAAAGTCCTTATCACTCCAAGGCTGCGGCATGGTCATCGACAGCAAGTTCAATGCCAGTATTTAGGCGCTGGTGTCCGTGGAACCGCTTCAGTGGGTACGAGAGCAGCGTTGCAGCGACAATGGCTAAAATGCCGCCTTTGATTGCCATACAGGTGCTGCTTCCACTTGTGGCACACACCATCTACATCTGCGATCCTGCCCGTGACAGTGCTTCCCTGCACCAAGTGACACAGTTTGCTTCCTGTCATGTGCCTCCGTTCGTTCATCAGGCGGCGCCCTCTAGATTTGCGAAAAGTCCTTATCACTCCAAGGCTGCGGCATGGTCATCGACAGCAAGTTCAATGCCAGTATTTAGGAGCTGGTGTACGTGGAACCACTTCAATGGGCATGAGAGCAGCGTTGCAGCGACAATGGTTAAAAGGCCGCCTTTGTTTGCCATGCAGGTGCTGCTTCCACTTGTGGCACACAGCATCTACATCTGCCATCCTGCCCGTGACAGTGCTTCCCTGCACCAAGTGACACAGTTTGCTTCCTGTCATGTGCCTCCGTTCGTTCATCAGGCGGCGCCCTCTAGATTTGCGAAAAGTCCTTATCACTCCAAGGCTGCGGCATGGTCATCGACAGCAAGTTCAATGCCAGTATTTAGGCGCTGGTGTCCGTGGAACCGCTTCAGTGGGTACGAGAGCAGCGTTGCAGCGACAATGGCTAAAATGCCGCCTTTGATTGCCATACAGGTGCTGCTTCCACTTGTGGCACACCGCATCTACATCTGCGATCCTGCCCGTGACAGTGCTTCCCTGCACCAAGTGACACAGTTTGCTTCCTGTCATGTGCCTCCGTTCGTTCATCAGGCGGCGCCCTCTAGATTTGCGAAAAGTCCTTATCACTCCAAGGCTGCGGCATGGTCATCGACAGCAAGTTCAATGCCAGTATTTAGGAGCTGGTGTACGTGGAACCACTTCAATGGGCATGAGAGCAGCGTTGCAGCGACAATGGCTAAAAGGCCGCCTTTGTTTGCCATGCAGGTGCTGCTTCCACTTGTGGCACACAGCATCTACATCTGCCATCCTGCCCGTGACAGTGCTTCCCTGCACCAAGTGACACAGTTTGCTTCCTGTCATGTGCCTCCGTTCGTTCATCAGGCGGCGCCCTCTAGATTTGCGAAAAGTCCTTATCACTCCAAGGCTGCGGCATGGTCATCGACAGCAAGTTCAATGCCAGTATTTAGGAGCTGGTGTACGTGGAACCACTTCAGTGGGCATGAGAGCAGCGTTGCAGCGACAATGGCTAAAAGGCCGCCTTTGTTTACCATGCAGGTGCTGCTTCCACTTGTGGCGCACAGCATCTACATCTGCGATCCTGCCCGTGACAGTGCTTCTCTGGACCAAGTTACGCAGTTTGCTTCCTGTCATGTGCCTCCGTTCGTTCATCAGGCGGCGCCCTCTAGATTTGCGAACAGTCCTTATCACTCCAAGGCTGCGGCATGGTCATCGACAGCAAGTTCAACGCCAGTATTTGGGCGCTGCTGTCCGTGGAACCGCTTCAGTGGGCACGAGAGCAGCGTTGCAACGACAATGGCTAAAAGGCCGCCTTTGTTTGCCATGCAGGTGCTGCTTCCACTTGTGGCGCAGAGCATCTACATCTGCGATCCTGCCCGTGACAGTGCTTCCCTGCACCAAGTGACACAGTTTGCTTCCTGTCATGTGCCTCCGTTCGTTCATCAGGCGGCGCCCTCTAGATTTGCGAAAAGTCCTTATCACTCCAAGGCTGCGGCATGGTCATCGACAGCAAGTTCAATGCCAGTATTTAGGCGCTGGTGTCCGTGGAACCGCTTCAGTGGGTACGAGAGCAGCGTTGCAGCGACAATGGCTAAAATGCCGCCTTTGATTGCCATACAGGTGCTGCTTCCACTTGTGGCACACAGCATCTACATCTGCGATCCTGCCCGTGACAGTGCTTCCCTGCACCAAGTGACACAGTTTGCTTCCTGTCATGTGCCTCCGTTCGTTCATCAGGCGGCGCCCTCTAGATTTGCGAAAAGTCCTTATCACTCCAAGGCTGCGGCATGGTCATCGACAGCAAGTTCAATGCCAGTATTTAGGAGCTGGTGTACGTGGAACCACTTCAATGGGCATGAGAGCAGCGTTGCAGCGACAATGGTTAAAAGGCCGCCTTTGTTTGCCATGCAGGTGCTGCTTCCACTTGTGGCACACAGCATCTACATCTGCCATCCTGCCCGTGACAGTGCTTCCCTGCACCAAGTGACACAGTTTGCTTCCTGTCATGTGCCTCCGTTCGTTCATCAGGCGGCGCCCTCTAGATTTGCGAAAAGTCCTTATCACTCCAAGGCTGCGGCATGGTCATCGACAGCAAGTTCAATGCCAGTATTTAGGAGCTGGTGTACGTGGAACCACTTCAGTGGGCATGAGAGCAGCGTTGCAGCGACAATGGCTAAAAGGCCGCCTTTGTTTGCCATGCAGGTGCTGCTTCCACTTGTGGCGCACAGCATCTACATCTGCGATCCTGCCCGTGACAGTGCTTCTCTGGACCAAGTTACGCAGTTTGCTTCCTGTCATGTGCCTCCGTTCGTTCATCAGGCGGCGCCCTCTAGATTTGCGAACAGTCCTTATCACTCCAAGGCTGCGGCATGGTCATCGACAGCAAGTTCAACGCCAGTATTTGGGCGCTGCTGTCCGTGGAACCGCTTCAGTGGGCACGAGAGCAGCGTTGCAACGACAATGGCTAAAAGGCCGCCTTTGTTTGCCATGCAGGTGCTGCTTCCACTTGTGGCGCAGAGCATCTACATCTGCCATCCTGCCCGTGACAGTGCTTCTCTGCAGCAAATTACGTAGTTTGCTTCGTGTAATGTGCCTCCGTTCGTTCATCAGGCGGCGCCCTCTAGATTTGCGAAAAGTCCTTATCACTCCAAGGCTGCGGCATGGTCATCGACAGCAAGTTCAATGCCAGTATTTAGGCGCTGGTGTCCGTGGAACCGCTTCAGTGGGTACGAGAGCAGCGTTGCAGCGACAATGGCTAAAATGCCGCCTTTGATTGCCATACAGGTGCTGCTTCCACTTGTGGCACACAGCATCTACATCTGCCATCCTGCCCGTGACAGTGCTTCTCTGCACCAAGTGACATAGTTTGCTTCCTGTCATGTGCCTCCGTTCGTTCATCAGGCGGCGCCCTCTAGTTTTGCGAAAAGTCCTTATCACTCCAAGGCTGCGGCATGGTCATCGACAGCAAGTTCAACGCCAGTATTTGGGCGCTGGTGTCCGTGGAACCGCTTCAGTGGGCACGAGAGCAGCATTGCAGCGACAATGGCTAAGAGGCCGCCTTTGTTTACCATGCAGGTGCTGCTTCCACTTGTGGCGCACAGCATCTACATCTGCCATCCTGCCCGTGACAGTGCTTCTCTGCACCAAGTGACGCAGTTTGCTTCCTGTAAAGTGCCTCCTTTCGTTCATCAGGCGGCGCCCTCAAGATATGTGAAAAGTCCTTATCACTCCAAGGCTGCGGCATGGTCATCGACAGCAAGTTCAACGCCAGTATTTAGGCGCTGGTATCCGTGGAACCGCTACAGTGGGCACGAGAGCAGCGTTGCAGCGAGAATGGCTAAAAGGCCGCCTTTGTTTGCCATGCAGGTGCTGCTTCCACTTGTGGCCCACAGCATCTACATCTGCCATCCTGCCCGTGACAGTGCTTCTCTGCACGAAGTGACGCAGTTTGCTTCCTGTCATGTGCCTCCGTTCGTTCATCAGGCGGCGCCCTCTAGATTTGCGAACAGTCCTTATCACTCCATGGCTGCGGCATGGTCATCGACAGCAAGTTCAACGCCAGTATTTAGGCGCTGGTGTCCGTGGAACCGCTTCAGTGGGCACGAGAGAAGCGTTGCACCGACAATGGATAAAAGGCCGCCTTTGTTTGCCATGCAGGTGCTGCTTCCACTTGTGGCACACAGCATCTACACCTGCCATCCTGCCCGTGACAGTGCTTCTCTGCACCAAGTGACACAGTTTGCTTCCTGTCATGTGCCTCCGTTCGTTCATCAGGCGGTGCCCTCTAGATTTGCTAAAAGTCCTTATCACTCCAAGGCTGCGGCATGGTCATCGACAGCAAGTTCAACGCCAGTATTTAGGCGCTGGTGTACGTGGAACCACTTCAGTGGGCATGAGAGCAGCGTCGCAGCGACAATGGCTAAAACGCCGCCTTTGTTTGACATGCAGGTGCTGCTTCCACTTGTGGCGCACAGCATCTACATCTGCCATCCTGCCCGTGACAGTGCTTCTCTGCACCAAGTGACGCAGTTTGCTTCCTGTAATGTGCCTCCGTTCGTTCATCAGGCGGCGCCCTCTAGATTTGTGAAAAGTCCTTATCACTCCAAGGCAGCGGCACGGTCGATAGCAAGTTCAACGCAAGTATTTGGGCGCTGGTGTCCATGGAACCGCTTCAGTGGGCACGAGAGCAGCGTTGCAGCGACAATGGCTAAAAGGCGCCTTTGTTTGCCATGCAGGTGCTGCTTCCACTTGTGGCGCACAGCATCTACATCTGCCATCCTGCCCGTGAGAGTGCTTCTCTGCACCAAGTGACGCAGTTTGCTTCCTGTCATGGGCCTCCTTTCGTTCATCAGGCGGCGCCCTCAAGATTTGTGAAAAGTCCTTATCACTCCAAGGCTGCGGCATGGTCATCGACAGCAAGTTCAATGCCAGTATTTAGGAGCTGGTGTACGTGGAACCACTTCAATGGGCATGAGAGCAGCGTTGCAGCGACAATGGCTAAAAGGCCGCCTTTGTTTGCCATGCAGGTGCTGCTTCCACTTGTGGCACACAGCATCTACATCTGCCATCCTGCCCGTGACAGTGCTTCCCTGCACCAAGTGACACAGTTTGCTTCCTGTCATGTGCCTCCGTTCGTTCATCAGGCGGCGCCCTCTAGATTTGCGAAAAGTCCTTATCACTCCAAGGCTGCGGCATGGTCATCGACAGCAAGTTCAATGCCAGTATTTAGGAGCTGGTGTACGTGGAACCACTTCAGTGGGCATGAGAGCAGCGTTGCAGCGACAATGGCTAAAAGGCCGCCTTTGTTTGCCATGCAGGTGCTGCTTCCACTTGTGGCGCACAGCATCTACATCTGCGATCCTGCCCGTGACAGTGCTTCTCTGGACCAAGTTACGCAGTTTGCTTCCTGTCATGTGCCTCCGTTCGTTCATCAGGCGGCGCCCTCTAGATTTGCGAACAGTCCTTATCACTCCAAGGCTGCGGCATGGTCATCGACAGCAAGTTCAACGCCAGTATTTGGGCGCTGCTGTCTGTGGAACAGCTTCAGTGGGCACGAGAGCAGCGTTGCAACGACAATGGCTAAACGGCCGCCTTTGTTTGCCATGCAGGTGCTGCTTCCACTTGTGGCGCAGAGCATCTACATCTGCCATCCTGACCGTGACAGTGCTTCTCTGCAGCAAATTACGTAGTTTGCTTCGTGTAATGTGCCTTCGTTCGTTCATCAGGCGGTGCCCTCTAGATTTGCGAAAAGTCCTTATCACTCCAAGGCTGCGGCATGGTCATCGACAGCAAGTTCAATGCCAGTATTTAGGCGCTGGTGTCCGTGGAACCGCTTCAGTGGGTACGAGAGCAGCGTTGCAGCGACAATGGCTAAAATGCCGCCTTTGATTGCCATACAGGTGCTGCTTCCACTTGTGGCACACAGCATCTACATCTGCCATCCTGCCCGTGGCAGTGCTTCTCTGCACCAAGTGACATAGTTTGCTTCCTGTCATGTGCCTCCGTTCGTACATCAGGCGGCGCCCTCTAGTTTTGCGAAAAGTCCTTATCACTCCAAGGCTGCGGCATGGTCATCGACAGCAAGTTCAACGCCAGTATTTGGGCGCTGGTGTCCGTGGAACCGCTTCAGTGGGCACGAGAGCAGCGTTGCAGCGACAATGGCTAAAAGGCCGCCTTTGTTTACCATGCAGGTGCTGCTTCCACTTGTGGCGCACAGCATCTACATCTGCCATCCTGCCCGTGACAGTGCTTCTCTGCACCAAGTGACGCAGTTTGCTTCCTGTAAAGTGCCTCCTTTCGTTCATCAGGCGGCGCCCTCAAGATATGTGAAAAGTCCTTATCACTCCAAGGCTGCGGCATGGTCAGCGACAGCAAGTTCAACGCCAGTATTTAGGCGCTGGTGTACGTGGAACCACTTGAGTGGGCATGAGAGCAGCGTCGCAGCGACAATGGCTAAAACGCCGCCTTTGTTTGACATGCAGGTGCTGCTTCCACTTGTGGCGCACAGCATCTACATCTGCCATCCTGCCCGTGGCAGTGCTTCTCTGCAGCAAGTGACGTAGTTTGCTTCGTGTAATGTGCCTCCTTTCGTTCATCAGGCGGCGCCCTCAAGATTTGTGAAAAGTCCTTATCACTCCAAGGCTGCGGCATTGTCATCGACAGCAAGTTCAACGCCAGTATTTAGGCGCTGGTATCCGTGGAACCGCTTCAGTGGGCACGAGAGCAGCGTTGCAGCGACAGTGGCTAAAAGGCCGCCTTTGTTTGCCATGCAGGAGCTGCTTCCACTTGTGGCGCACAGCATCTACATCTGCCATCCTGCCCGTGACAGTGCTTCTCTGCACCAAATGACGCAGTTTGTTTCCTGTCATGTGCCTCCGTTCGTTCTTCAGGCGGCGCCCTCTAGATTTGCGAAAAGTCCTTATCACTCCAAGGCTGCGGCATTGTCATCGACAGCAAGTTCAACGCCAGTATTTAGGCGCTGGTGTCCGTGGAACCGCTTCAGTGGGCACGAGAGCAGCGTTGCAGCGACAGTGGCTAAAAGGCCGCCTTTGTTTGCCATGCAGGAGCTGCTTCCACTTGTGGCGCACAGCATCTACATCTGCCATCCTGCCCGTGACAGTGCTTCTCTGCACCAAGTGACACAGTTTGCTTCCTGTCATGTGCCTCCGTTCGTTCATCAGGCGGCGCCCTCTAGATTTGCGAAAAGTCCTTATCACTCCAAGGCTGCGGCATGGCCATCGACAGCAAGTTCAACGCCAGTATTTAGGCGCTGGTGTCCGTGGAACCGCTACAGTGGGCACGAGAGCAGCGTTGCAGCGAGAATGGCTAAAAGGCCGCCTTTGTTTGCCATGCAGGAGCTGCTTCCACTTGTGGCCCACAGCATCCACATCTGCCATCCTGCCCGTGACAGTGCTTCTCTGCACCAAATGACGCAGTTTGTTTCCTGTCATGTGCCTCCGTTCGTTCTTCAGGCGGCGCCCTCTAGATTTGCGAACAGTCCTTATCACTCCAAGGCTGTGGCATGGTCATCGACAGCAAGTTCAATGCCAGTATTTAGGCGCTGGTGTCAGTGGAACCGCTTCAGTGGGCACGTGAGCAGCGTTGCAGCGACAATGGCTAAAAGGCCGCCTTTGTTTGCCATGCAGGTGCTGCTTCCACTTGTGGCGCACAGCATCATCTGCCATCCTGCCCGTGACAGTGCTTCTCTGCACGAAGTGACGCAGTTTGCTTCCTGTCATGTGCCTCCGTTCGTGCATCAGTCGGCGCCCTCTAGATTTGCGAACAGTCCTTATCACTCCATGGCTGCGGCATGGTCATCGACAGCAAGTTCAACGCCAGTATTTAGGCGCTGGTGTCCGTGGAACCGCTTCAGTGGGCACGAGAGAAGCGTTGCAGCGACAATGGATAAAAGGCCGCCTTTGTTTGCCATGCAGGTGCTGCTTCCACTTGTGGCACACAGAATCTACACCTGCCATCCTGCCCGTGACAGTGCTTCTCTGCACCAAATGACGCAGTTTGTTTCCTGTCATGTGCCTCCGTTCGTTCTTCAGGCGGCGCCCTCTAGATTTGCGAACAGTCCTTATCACTCCAAGGCTGTGGCATGGTCATCGACAGCAAGTTCAATGCCAGTATTTAGGCGCTGGTGTCAGTGGAACCGCTTCAGTGGGCACGTGAGCAGCGTTGCAGCGACAATGGCTAAAAGGCCGCCTTTGTTTGCCATGCAGGTGCTGCTTCCACTTGTGGCGCACAGCATCATCTGCCATCCTGCCCGTGACAGTGCTTCTCTGCACGAAGTGACGCAGTTTGCTTCCTGTCATGTGCCTCCGTTCGTGCATCAGGCGGCGCCCTCTAGATTTGCGAACAGTCCTTATCACTCCATGGCTGCGGCATGGTCATCGACAGCAAGTTCAACGCCAGTATTTAGGCGCTGGTGTCCGTGGAACCGCTTCAGTGGGCACGAGAGAAGCGTTGCAGCGACAATGGATAAAAGGCCGCCTTTGTTTGCCATGCAGGTGCTGCTTCCACTTGTGGCACACAGAATCTACACCTGCCATCCTGCCCGTGACAGTGCTTCTCTGCACCAAGTGACACAGTTTGCTTCCTGTCATGTGCCTCCGTTCGTTCATCAGGCGGCGCCCTCTAGATTTGCGAAAAGTCCTTATCACTCCAAGGCTGCGGCATGGTCATCGACAGCAAGTTCAACGCCAGTATTTAGGCGCTGGTGTACGTGGAACCACTTCAGTGGGCATGAGAGCAGCGTTGCAGCGAGAATGGCTAAAAGGCCGCCTTTATTTGCCATGCAGGTGCTGCTTCCACTTGTGGCGCACAGCATCTACATCTGCCATCCTGCCCGTGACAGTGCTTCTCTGCAGCAAGTGACGCAGTTTGCTTCCTGTCATGTGCCTCCGTTCGTTCATCAGGCGGCGCCCTCAAGATTTGCGAACAGTCCTTATCACTCCAAGGCTCCGGCATGGTCATCGACAGCAAGTTCAACGCCAGTATTTAGGCGCTGGTGTCCGTGGAACCGCTTCAGTGGGCACGAGAGCAGCGTTGCAGCGACAATGGCTAAAAGGCCGCCTTTTTGCCATGCAGGTGCTGCTTCCACTTGTGGCGCACAGCATCTACATCTGCCATCCTGCCCGTGACAGTGGTTATCAGCACGAAGTGACGCAGTTTGCTTCCTGTCATGTGCCTCCGTTCGTCCATCAGGCGGCGCCCTCAAGATTTGTGAAAAGTCCTTATCACTCCAAGGCTGCGGCATGGTCATCGACAGCAAGTTCAATGTCAGTATTAGGGCGCTGGTGTCCTTGGAACCACTTCAGTGGGCACAAGAGCAGAGTTGCAGCGACAATGGCTAAAAGGCCGCCTTTGTTTGCCATGCAGGTGCTGCTTCCACTTGTGGCGCACAGCATCTACATCTGCCATCCTGCCCGTGACAGTGCTTCTCTGCACCAAGTGACGCAGTTTGCTTCCTGTCATGTGCCTCCGTTCGTTCATCAGGCGGCGCCCTGAAGATTTGCGAACAGTCCTTATCACTCCAATGCTGCGGCATGGTCATCGAGAGCAAGTTAAACGCCAGTATTTGGGCGCTGGTGTCCGTGGAACCGCTTCAGTGGGCTCGAGAGCAGCGTTGCAGCGACAATGGCTAAAATGCCGCCTTTGTTTGCCATGCAGGTGCTGCTTCCACTTGTGGCGCACAGCATCTACATCTGCCGTCCTGCCCGTGACAGTGCTTCTCTGCACCAAGTGAGGCAGTTTGCTTCCTGTCATGTGCCTCCGTTCGTTCATCAGGCGGCGCCCTATAGATTTGCGAACAGTCCTTATCACTCCTAGGCTGCGGCATGGTCATCGACAGCAAGTTCAACGCCAGTATTTGTTCGCTGGTGTCCGTGCGACCGCTTCAGTGGGCACGACAGCAGCGTTGCAGCGACAATGGCTAAAAGGCCGCCTTTGTTTGCCATGCAGGTGTTGCTTCCACTTGTGGCGCACAGCATCTACATCTGCCATCCTGCCCGTGACAGTGCTTCTCTGCACCAAGTGACGCAGTTTGATTCCTATCGTGTGCCTCCGTTCGTTCATCAGGTGGCGCCTACAAGATTTGTGAAAAGTCCTTATCACTCCAAGGCTGCGGCATGGTCATCGACAGCAAGTTCAACGCCAGTATTTAGGCGCTGGTGTCCGTGGAACCGCTTCAGTGGGCACGAGAGCAGCGTTGCAGCGACAGTGGCTAAAAGGCCGCCTTTGTTTGCCATGCAGGTGCTGCTTCCACTTGTGGCGCACAGCATCTACATCTGCCATCCTGCCCGTGACAGTGTTTCTCTGCACCGAGTGACACAGTTTGCTTCCTGTCATGTGCCTCCGTTCGTTCATCAGGCGGCGCCCTCTAGATTTGCGAAAAGTCCTTATCACTCCAAGGCTGCGGCATGGTCATCGACAGCAAGTTCAACGCCAGTATTTGGGCGCTGGTGTCCGTGGAACCGCTTCAGTGGGCACGAGAGCAGCGTTGCAGCGACAATGGCTAAAAGGCCGCCTTTGTTTACCATGCAGGTGCTGCTTCCACATGTGGCGTACAGCATCTACATCTGCCATCCTGCCCGTGACAGTGCTTCTCTGCACCAAGTGACGCAGTTTGCTTCCTGTAAAGTGCCTCCTTTCGTTCATCAGGCGGCGCCCTCAAGATATGTGAAAAGTCCTTATCACTCCAAGGCTGCGGCATGGTCATCGACAGCAAGTTCAACGCCAGTATCTAGGCGCTGGTGTCCGTGGAACCGCTACAGTGGGCACGAGAGCAGCGTTGGAGCGAGAATGGCTAAAAGGCCGCCTTTGTTTGCCATGCAGGTGCTGCTTCCACTTGTGGCGCACAGCATCTACATCTGCCATCCTGCCCGTGACAGTGCTTCTCTGCACGAAGTGACGCTGTTTGCTTCCTGTCATGTGCCTCCGTTCGTTCATCAGGCGGCGCCCTCTAGATTTGCGAACAGTCCTTATCGCTACATGGCTGCGGCATGGTCATCGACAGCAAGTTCAACGCCAGTATTTAGGCGCTGGTGTCCGTGGAACCGCTTCAGTGGGCACGAGAGAAGCGTTGCAGCGACAATGGATAAAAGGCCGCCTTTGTTTGCCATGCAGGTGCTGCTTCCACTTGTGGCGCACAGCATCTACATCTGCCGTCCTGCTCGTGACAGTGCTTCTCTGCACCAAGTGACGCAGTTTGCTTCCTGTCATGTGCCTCCGTTCGTTCATCAGGCGGCGCCCTCTAGATTTGTGAAAAGTCCTTATCACTCCAAGGCAGCGGCACGGTCGACAGCAAGTTCAACGCAAGTATTTGGGCGCTGGTGTCCATGGAACCGCTTCAGTGGGCACGAGAGCAGCGTTGCAGCGACAATGGCTAAAAGGCGCCTTTGTTTGCCATGCAGGTGCTGCTTCCACTTGTGGCGCACAGCATCTACATCTGCCATCCTGCCCGTGAGAGTGCTTCTCTGCACCAAGTGACGCAGTTTGCTTCCTGTCATATGCCTCCATTCGTTCATCAGGCGGCGCCCTCAAGATTTGTGAAAAGTTCTTATCACTCCAAGGCTGCGGTATGGTCATCGACAGCAAGTTCAACACAGTATTTGGGCGCTGGTGCCCGTGGAACCGCTTCAGTGGGCACGAGAGCAGCGTTGCAGCGACAATGGCTAAAAGGCCGCCTTTGTTTGCCATGCAGGTGCTGCTTCCACTTGTGGCGCACAGCATCTACATCTGCCATCCTGCCCGTGAGAGTGCTTGTCTGCAGCAAGTGACTCAGTTTGCTTCCTGTCATGTGGCTCCGTTCGTTCATCAGGCGGCGCCCTCAAGATTTGTGAAAAGTCCTTATCATTGCAAGGCTGTGGCATGGTCATCGACAGCAAGTTCAATGTCAGTATTTGGGCGCTGGTGTCCGTGGAACCGCTTCAGTGGGCACGAGAGCAGCGTTGCAGCGACAATGGCTAAAAGGCCGCCCTTGTTTGCATGCAGGTGCTGCTTCCACTTGTGGCGCACAGCATCTACATCTGCCATCCTGCCCGTGACAGTGCTACTTTGCACCAAGTGACGCAGTTTGCTTCCTGTCATGTGCCTCCGTTCGTTCATCAGGCAGCGCCCTCAAGATTTGCGAACAGTCCTTATCACTCCAAGGCTGCGGCATGGTCATCGACAGCAAGTTCAACGCCAGTATTTGGGCGCTGGTGCCCGTGGAAGCGCTTCAGTGGGCACGAGAGCAGCGTTGCAGCGACAATGGCTAAAAAGCCGCCTTTGTTTGCCATGCAGGTGCTGCTTCCACTTGTGGCGCAAAGCATCTACATCTGCCATCCTGCCCGTCACAGTGCTTCTCTGCACCAAGTGACGCAGTTTGCTTCCTGTCATGGGCCTCCTTTCGTTCATCAGGCGGCGCCCTCAAGATTTGTGAAAAGTCCTTATCACCCCAAGGCTGCGGCATGATCATCGACAGCAAGTTCAACGCCAGTATTTAGGCGCTGGTGTCCGTGGAACCGCTTCAGTGGGCACGAGAGCAGCGTTGCAGCGACAATGGCTAAAAGGCCGCCTTTGTTTGCCATGCAGGTGCTGCTTCCACTTGTGGCGCACAGCATCTACATCTGCCATCCTGCCCGTGACAGTGCTTCTCTGCACCAAGTGACGCAGTTTGCTTCCTGTCATGTGCCTCCGTTCGTTCATCAGGCGGCGCCCTCAAGATTTGCGAACAGTCCTTATCACTCCAAGGCTGCGGCATGGTCATCGACAGCAAGTTAAACGCCAGTATTTGGGCGCTGGTGTCCGTGGAACCGCTTCAGTGGGCACGAGAGCAGCGTTGCAGCGACAATGGCTAAAAGGCTGCCTTTGTTTGCCATGAAGGTGCTGCTTCAACTTGTGGCGTACAGCATCTACATCTGCCATCCTGCCCGTGACAGTGCTTCTCTGCACCAAGTGACGCAGTTTGCTTCCTGTCATTTGCCTCCGTTCGTTCATTAGGCGGCGCCCTCATGATTTGTGAAATGTCCTTATCACTCCAAGGCTGCGGCAAGGTCATCGACAGCAATTTCAGCGCCAGTATTTAAGCGCTGGTGTCCGTGGAACCGTTTCAGTGGGCACGAGAGCAGCATTGCAGCGACAATAGCTAAAAGGCCACCTTTGTTTGCCACGCAGGTGCGTAACTACATTCCTTTGTATGCTAAGAAAAGTGACAATCGATGCTTACTAGTGCTCCCGTGCCCACGGGCATTTTTGAGCGTGTTGACTGAATGCTTCAATAGCTGTCTTCTTTTGCTATTGTCGGGAGATGTGGAAGTAAATCCAGGTCCTTTTCACACGCGCACTAAAATAATCGGCGGTGATTCGAGCGCAGACACATCAATCGAGCAGAGTAACCCTGCCCCTAATGTCGCATTAACACAGTCGGAGCAAAACATGGAAATACTTCGTATATTGAAGGAATTGCAGGCACACTCAATCGCGCTTTCTGTCAGTAACGAGGATATAAAGAAAACCATGGAAGAACTACGGAGCGGACAGCAAAGTATTAATTCAACCCTCGCCAGTATGAATTCCACTCTTACGACAGTTGAACACTCACTTGAAGCAATTGACGAAGTAAAACAGGATTTCGAATGCACTGCTCTTGATATTCGCTAACAAAATCAACTGCTGCAGGCAGGAATTCATAAATTAGAAGACCAGAGTCATAGAAATAATCTAGTTTTTTATGGTATCGCCGATGAGAATGACCATGAAAGATGGAATGAAACGGAAAAAAAACTTTTAAACGTCCTGTCAAAATATGCTGACCCCGAACTCTCGCCAAATGACATAGATGGGGCCCATCGATTAGGGCGGTAGTCTGATTCTGGATGCCGTCCGGTGATTGTGAAGTTCAACAACTTCAAAACAAGAGAAAAAATTCTGAAGTGTAAAAAAGACTTAAAAGAAGAAGACGTTCAAGTGATAGGTAGGTAGGTAAACTCTTTTATTGCGCCCAAAAACAGGGGACCAGTCAAAGGACCGGTTGCGCTGACTTAGAGGAGGTCGGCGGGGATCCTTTGGGATGCCGCGGCCTCCACCGCGCGCTGGATAAGCCAGCGTTGGTCTGCTGGCTTGGAAGTACACAGGAGAGACTCCCACGTCTCTGGGGTGTTTGCGTTGTCTCTGTTGTAATGTGGACAAGTCCACACCATGTGTATGAGTGTGGCCGGAGTTGAGCAGTGTTTACACAGGGGGGCTATCTGTTCCGGAAAGATCCTGCTGTATAAGAGGGGGTGTGGGAAGCTGCCAGTTTGTAGTTTGCGCCATTGGACGGCCTCGCGCCTTGTTAGATCGCGGTGTGCGGGAGGATATGTGCACCTTTGGAGTCTGTAGTGCTGGAGTATGTCCGTGTAAGTGGTGAGTAGAGATAGTGAAGCGCGTGGGATATTAGTGTCAGCGGAAGCAGGGTGGCTGATCATACTCTCGGCTCGGCAGCTGAGATCTCGAGCGAGAGTGTGTGCCTGGGCGTTTCCGCTGAGCGACTCGTGGGCTGGAGCCCAAAGAAGTAAGCGAGATGTGGAAGAGGGTGCTGTAGAACGTAGAATGTGTAACGCCTGGCAAGAGATACGGCCAGCATCGTAATTGCGAATAGCCTGTTGAGAGTCACTGATGACGACTTTGGTATTAGGGTCGGCTAGCGCGAGCGCAATGGCAACCTCCTCAGCTGCGGTGACTGTTTCTGCATTGCGAATGCTGCAGGCTGATAGAAGATTACTCGTATGCTACACGCCAAGCACGCAAAAAACTGATTGGCTTCGCCAAATCACTGCCCGGCTCCCCATCTTTTAAGCTAAAATACAATAAGTTGGTCGTGAATGACAGATCCTACATGTATGACCCTGTAAACGATAAAACATTTCAGATTACCGCAGAACGCGCCAGGCCGATAACCCAGCACGCGCCTTCGTCTCTCTCCGCTGCATCTAGCACTTGTAAATTGCCGAACGGTTACCGAGGGGCAGTGATCGTTTTCTAAGCGCAGCTCAAACATCAGTTTTGTTTACTAATATCCGATGTGTCATCAAAAGACGTACATAGCTCTCCTGTCCCATAAGTGCGTGCTCCGCTGACATCATCGTCCTAACTGAAACTTGGCTGCATGAATACATATGTGATTCTGAAACATTCGATTCACCAAATTATTTCCACTTCTGCCGTTGTGACAGGAAAGATCGGCAAGGCGGTGGCGTACTAATAGCAGTCAGTCAAAAAATACAGTCATATTCTCTTCACATAACATCAAGCAACGAAATTATATGGGTATCTCTTCAACTAGGATACCAGAGAATAATCCTCGGCGCATGCTATCGACCGCCTAATGCATCTCCTACATTTGTTGCAGAGCTTCATGATACCATTAATGATATAATAACGCGTTACCCTTCGTCATCGATCTTTCTACTGGGTGATTTTAACTTTCCGGGCATCGATTGGTCCTCGGTGCAACCATCCTCCTCTTCGACACTATGCAAGGAATTCACTAATTTATGCTCACTGTTTAATCTTACCCAAATTGTTACTCAGCCTACAAGAATTACTGAATTTACAAGTCCTTTACACCTCATACTAACAACATGCCCAGAACTGTGCTCAGAAATAACCTACATGCCCCAGTTAAGCGACCATTCTTTGCTCAATATTTCTGTCAACATTCCCATACAAAAGTCGGCTTGTCACACTAAAGTAATACGCATGTATCATCGCGCTGATTTCAACAAAGTTAATAATGAACTAGGTTCTTTCCTGGCCACTTTTTTTCGACGAATTCGACTCGCGATCGGTGAACGCAAATTCAAGAACAAAATATTAGATCTCACTAGCCGTTTCATACCCACTCGCGTAATATCTTATCAGCAGCATGTGCCATGGTATAACGCGTATCTTAAGCGCTTGTCTAACCGTAAGAAACGCTTCTTCCGTTCAGCTAAAGAATCACGCACTGAACATCATTGGTCCCGTTATCGCTCTGCAGCTTACACTTACAATTCTGCGGTCACGAACACTAAAGTCAATTGCCAGAATAGCACTCTACCGGGTATGTTGCTCAAGAACCCAAGAAAATTTTGGAGCGTCATTAACCCCTCAGAAACGTCTAGAATAATACTAACGAATTCAAGTGACGAACCTATATCTGATACTGCCTGTGCAAATGTACTGAATGATGTATTTTTGAGCTTTTTTTCAAGTGGTGAAGGTACGGATTTCCCTCAACTGTCTCATAATAACTTCCTCCCAATGTACCCTGTCGTCATCCATCCTGACGGTGTAGTTAAAATAATTGATAATCTTAAGATATCCTCCAGTGCTGGTGTTGATTGCATTACTACAAAGTTCCTGAAAAGTACTAAAATGTATTCATCGCTTGCCTTAACCAAAATATTTCAGCAATCTTTGAAAAACGGTGAACTACCGGCCGATTGGAAGATAGGTAAGGTGGTTCCTGTGCATAAATCTGGTAATAAACATTCGCCTTTTAACTACCGGCCCATATCTATTACCATCATCCCTTGCAAAATCTTAGAGCACATACTCTTTTCCCATATTGTCACTTCCATTGAACCAAACTCGTTTTTCCATCCTTCTCAGAACGGTTTTAGGAAATCCTATTCATGCGAAACACAGTTTCTCTTATTCACGCACAAATTCCACGCAATTTTAGATTGCCGCTCGATCGCCAACTGCATCTTCCTAGATTTCGCGAAGGCATTTGATAAGGTTTCCCATCATCTTCTGTTACTAAAACTGCGCATGGTGGGATTAGACACTAACATTCTAATATGGCTCGAAGTTTTTCTTACCCATCGTCAGCAATTTGTTGCCGTCAACAACGTTAATTCCACCGTTCACCCCGTACTTTCCGGTGTGCCCCAAGGCACCGTCTTGGGGCCCTTGCTTTTTCTGATATTTATCAACGACTTACCCAGTAACCTTTCTTCTTCTGTACATCTTTTTGCCGATGACTGCGTCCTTTTTCGGGAAATAACAAATGATAGTGACCAGCACATGATTCAGTTTGACCTTAACGCTATCTCAACATGGTGTAAAACTTGGAATATGACTTTAAATGCTGAAAAGTTCAAACTAATGCGCATTTCTCGCATTAATAGTGAATTGCCCGTATATACTCTTAATGATGTGTTGCTTGATTTAGTTACAAGATATAGGTACCTCGGAATTCATATTACGACTGACCTTAGCTGGCATGCGCACATTGAGCACATCACTAACAAAGCTAATCGCATGCTCGGATATCTGAGACGTAACTTTAACGCCACCCCAACTAACATCAAACTTCTACTCTATACGACACTCGTACGTTCACAACTAGAATATGCTTCATCAATCTGGGACACTGGTGTTAAGAGTTTGAGCGACCTACTGGAGATGGTACAACACAAATCAGCGCGGTTTATTCTCTCTGACTTCCGGCGTACATCAAGCGTAACCGTAATGAAGACTACCCTAGGCCTAACTTCACTTGCATCACGACGCAAAATTACATGCCTGTGCCTTTTTCACAAAATATTTTATCATGTGTCTATACGCTACGCGTTACTTCTTCCGCCTTCATATATTTCACGCCGCACAGATCACATACATAAGGTAGGCATTTCTATAAGCAAAACTAAAACATTCTCGGATTCTTTTATTCCTCGCACGTCATATGACTGGAATCAGCTTCCTTCCTCAGTTGCCACAATTCCTGACCCTGCATTGTTTAGGTCTGCTGTTACCGCTTCTATTTAATGATATATAGCGTTGATCACTTATTATAACTTATCTATGTTGTGATAATTTATTTTTCTCTGCTGTTGTTTGTATTTTCAGTGTTATTATGTATTACCCACTCCCCTCTGTAATGCTATGCCCTGAGGGTAAAATAAATAAATAAGTAAATAAACAGTTATATGTGTACGTATGTCCTGGTAGGCGGCACCAACAGATGCTTCGTGTCATTCTGCCTTAGATAGTTTTAAAAGAGGTCCCGTTATGAAACGGCGAGAAACAAAACAGCATAAACTGAGCAGCCGTGAAACATGTCCACCCAACCACTACGCATTTCTTCGTTCGCCACAGAGGTACTAAACTGTCTTTCTTGCTATAGCAGTGAAAGAGCATCTGCCATGTCTGCGTTTTGGATGCATTTTCTATGTTAGCCGTGGGTTTGAAACAAGCAGTAAAGTTTTCTATCTTAGCCGCAGCTCTCCAAGAATATTTTGAAGCAAGCAGTCCAAGCAAGAAGAGAAGACAGTTGGCGAACTTAAAAACGAAGCAGCTACGCTTGGAGAGGTAGAAAATTTCAACGGAGGACGAAATTGGTGATCTGCCAGGATTGCCTTGAAGGGGAGCCGAGTATAGCTTTATATATTTGTTGTTCTCAGTAAAAATCCATTTCCTGGCTCTCCCTGGCCATGTTGACTTTTGTGTGACACCGAAGGCACATTTATCAGCGAGAAAGTTTCCCTTAGCAATCTTCTCGACCCTGGATTCAAAATCTGATCGCTACCGTTTTCAAGTTGCTTATCCTCTGCGATCTGCGTAATGCGGACGCACGTATTTTTGTTATGAAGCCGGTGGCAACACCCGTATCTCGTCCATTAGTATCTTATATACACTACAAAATTTCCGTAACTTTATGAAAGAATCCCCATGATTAGTTTGCGACGTGCGCCGTGAAACGGAAATCGATTTCATCTGAATTTTCTCCGTTTCTTGCATAGAAGCTCCAGCAGCGCTGATGCGAGCGGTGTATTTGCTATATTGTTCTGCAGAGCGAGAACATGGGCGGTGGCGTATTTAATGTGTCACGTTCCTATTAGGTTCTGAGTTAATTATTGTTCTTCAACTGCTGATCCCAATTTGTCTAGCCAATTGCGTCGGATTGGTCGAGTCAACTGCCCTCCATTCACGATTCGACCATTTGGATATCGGACAAAAAAGAGAGATCTAATTAACATTGCTCTTACAGTTAGAGCTATCAGCAGCTTAACCTACTAAATTGTATTCACCGTTTCCTCTATACTGTGCCTCGCTTTTTTTGACATTTTCGTTCCGCAACTCTCATATTCGAGCTGCTACCTGCAGTGGTAGGTACTCTGTTTGCTGTGATGGTGCCAACATTTACACATATCACACATTTTGATGATTTTTGATGTCAATTTTTTCCTCACATTCTCTGTAGACCTGCTTTTTTATTCGTTTCGATCTAGTAGTATTCTACATCTTCACTATGTCCGATGCCTAATTTACATCAAGTGGAGTTTATTTTTGGCCCTGTTCACCTTGGAGCGCTACGAGCACGGCTTCGTGATCAATCAAGTGGCATGTCAAATATTTTTCTTCCGCAACGTTGTTTGTTATGGCAGGCTTAGTCTATGCAGGTGTTGCGACCTGTCGAGATGGCGTCATTTGATGTGAACTCTGATGCTATTTAGGTGGCTGTCTGGAAGCTGGGTTGCTCACATTGGAACCCAGTGGGCAGGTGTGAACAACGTCACAAGGTCACGTGATCTCTCTAGACCAAAAAAGGGATTAGTAGCTACCTGCCACTGCCAGCAGGTTGCTCACATTCCGATGGCCAGGTTGCCATCTGTCATGGTGGGCAGCTTGTGACAATGTCCAAAGGTCACGTGACCTTTCTCGACCAATCACCGAATTTCGTGGCATCGCACGGAGGATGTTTCTCCTGACGTGAACTGTAATGATCGCATTAAAACCTCTTGAGGAAAGACAGAACGGAAGAGTGGTAACGACAGTACAATTAATCTTCCAAGCGATCAAATTCATTCTTCAAGACAGCGTATGGTTCGTAGCCACGGGCGTCATAGGTCAGTGTTCACGGCGATAGAGCAGTGCTGTGGGTCTGAAAATAAATATGCAGGAAACCAAAGGAATGTTCACCAGTCTCAGAAGGCAACAGCAGTTCACAATTGGTAGCGAGGTGCTGGAAGTGGTGAGGGAATACGTATACTTAGGGCAGGTAGTGACAGCTGATCCGGATCACGAGAGCGAAACAACTATAAGGAAAAGAATGGGGCGGAATGCATATGGCAGGTTCTCTCTCAGATCATAAAGGGCAGGTTACCAATATCCCTCAGGAGAAAAGTATAAAACAGCTGTATCTTACCGATACCCACCAGAAACTTGTGCAGAAACTAGGCGGCTAACTAAAAGTGTTCAGCTTACGTTAAAGACAACGCCACGAGCTATGGAAAGAAAAATGATAGGTGTAATGTTACGTGACCGGAAGCGGGCAGAGAGGGTGAGGGAACAAACGCGAGTTTATGACATCCTAGTCAAAATCAAGAGGAAGAAATGGGCTTGGGCAAGGAATGTGATGCGAAGGCAAGATAGCTGCTGGTGCTTAAGGGTGACCGAGTGGATTACAGACGGCAAAGGTTGCAGGGGCGGCAGAATGTTAGGTGGTCGGATGAGCTTAAGAAACTCGCGGGCATACGGTGGCCGCAGCTGGCAAATGACAGAGTGAATTGTACAGAAATGGAAGAGGCCTTTGCCTTGCCGTTGGCGTAGTCAGACTAAACATGCTGATGAAAACTAATGATTTCAAGTGCAGTAAGACTAACAACTGAAAGCACCGTAATAAAATTGATGAAATATTAATAAATGCATCGTTGAAAATAAAACTCGAGACTGTATAAGCGAGCCTTTGAAACTCATGTTATATGCCTATTCCGAAAGCTTTTCGGTAAAGCATAATGGATGTCGTCCCTGCTCGATAACCGCATCGAACTGAGATGCACACGGGCCGAAAAGCCTTTAGAAGTTCTGAGAAGTGGTGTGACGACCCTGCCGTTCTTATACGGGCTGCTTAACAATTTGGTCCAGAAGGAAAGCACAGGGTCATTCAGACTGTGGCAGCCAGGACACGAAAATGGATGGCGAGTCGACGGCAGGGCGACTTGAGTGCTCAGCTAAGCGTTTATGACGCAGAGTGGATTTCGAACAAAGCCTGTGTAACTTGAAACAGCGTTTAGTATTCCTACATAACGCAATGCTTGTCTGCCCCCCATGTTCTATATCAAGCTTGTAATATTGCAGTGTGACGCCAGATGTTTCTAATATTGCCGAGCCCTGCATGGCTTACTCTCCATTATAAAGTTTTATACGTCTTCGTGAGACAGCCTTTGAGAACTGCGTCAACAGTCCTCGCAATCATTTGCTCCAATCTGCTCGGAAATCAGCTCAAATTTGTATGGCGGTGTTCGATTCAGGCAATTTTCCTTTTTTTTATTGTTATTGGATGCGTCAAATTTGGCGAAAACATAATTTTTATTTACTTGTTTATGAATACTGTCAACCCTCATCTGAAAGTCAATAGAGGGAGGGAAAATGATGAAAAAAAATGCATATATGCACATGAATTAACAAGCCTCTTCGAGAATATAATTCAATATTCAATAGGGCATAAAAACGCACCACAATTCGCACCACTGTGCAGCCACCTGTTGACCCGCCGCGGTGGCTCAGTGGTTAGGGCGCTCGACTACTGATCCGGAGTTCCCGGGTTCGAACCCGACCGCGGCGGCTTGGTTTTTATGGAGGAAAAACGCTAAGGCGCCCGTGTGCTGTGCGATGTCAGTGCACGTTAAAGATCCCCAGGTGGTCGAAATTATTCCGGAGCCCTCCACTACGGCACCTCTTCTTCCTTTCTTCTTTCACTCCCTCCTTTATCCCTTCCCTTACGGCGCGGTTCAGGTGTCCAACGGTATATGAGACAGATACTGCGCCATTTCCTTTCCCTCCAAAAAACCAATTATTATTATTATCAGCCACCTGCTATGCAGAAAAAAAATATTTGACAGTCAATGCCACGCCTAGACAGAGTCACCAAGTGCATTCACGAGTGTCGCTACACCTGCGGACTCAGCAACAGGAATAGCCATCTGCCGGGCTTGTTGGTTGCGACTCAGCTCTCTTTCCTATCAGCATCATCTTCTTGTTTGTGTTCGTTACCTGCTTGTTTACCTGTTTACCTGCTTGTGAATTAGCTGATACATGAACGTGAACGCGCTAATTTGGCTCTGCTCTCGAGAGTTAGAATGTTAGCGTTCTTAAGTTGCTCAGTAGGGGAATATATTATTTTGTATTTATTAAAGATGAATCTCACTGCCTTGCTTTGTACCCGTTCTAGTATGTGTATGTGTTCTTTAGTAAACGGAAACCACGTTATGTTAGCGTACTGTAAGGTGGATCTGATAAAAGAGTTGTAGGCAAGTAAATTGGTATTAGCTGATGGTTGCCAAAGGCGTCTCCTAAGGAATAGCAGTCGTTTTAGAGCGCTAGATGTGATGCTATTCATATGGGAGTCGCACCTGAAGTCTTCTGTCAGCATCACACCAAGATATTTATATTCATGAACTGCAGTTAGTGGGGTGTTATTGATACTGTTTTGGAAATCTGAACTTTTTTGTCCTCGTTATTCTAATATAGCTTTTTTTTATTTGTTAAGTAGCATTTGCCCAATAGCGTCCGGAAAGAATTAGCAGCGAAAGACGTTTGTTCAAGTCGAGTATGGCTGAATCGCTTCGTGGTTGTTAAGGCGGAAGCTCAATTTAACTGAGCCTGCAGATATCTTTCTTTGTTGATGTTAATTTCACCGTGAATGATTTGGTATAGTATTTTTGATGTGAGCTTTTTACGCCTTGATTCTAATGTCTCTAGACTGGATGAGTTTTAACATATCCGTTACCGAATCTGTTTTTCACTATTTTGAACCTTTTCTATTCCGGTTGAAAGAATATTCTGGCAAGGAGCCCATACTGCAGACGCATATGGAAAGCCGTATGAGAGATTTGTGTGCTAAAAGTTTGACGCCTTTCGTTGCTCTCCTCAACTTTCCGCTTACGTCTTCTGTGTGCCACACATTTTCAACATGATTGCGTCAACTGAGATTCTGAGAAATTGACACCCCTAGAGACTTGAACGTACTAACATTAGCCAAATTGTGACCTGCAATATTATATTGAAACGAAAGTAAATTTAGTTTGTTAGTTATATGGGTAAATGTGGTCTCAGTGACGTTAAATTTCATTTCCCATTTCTCACACCAAAGTGCAAAAGCCTGCAGGTTTTGGTTAATGTTAACCTGATCTCCTTCACATGTGATCGGTCCACACATGAGGCAGTCATCCGCAACCAGTTCTAATTTAACAATTTCCAACAGCAGCTACTACGTCATTGACGTAATCTAGAAACAGAAGTTGCCCCAGCACAGAACCATGTGACACTCCAGAATATATATCCAAACAGCCAGACTCGCAATTGTGAACACGTATACCGCCTGTTTGCAATTAGCAAATTACTCTTCAATACATTTCAGAACATCTCCCTTGATGCCAGCCTTTTGCAGTTTCAGGAGTAATTTACCATGAGGAACGTTATCAAAGGCTTTTTCAAAATCTACACAAATAACATCAATCTGCCCCTGCCATCTACAGCTTAAGAAAGGTCATGTATTCCCTCAATTAACTGTGTCACTGTTGAAAACTGTTGACGGAACTAATGCTGACATGGTTTGAGCACCCGCCTCGCATGCGGGAGTTGCGGGGTTTGATCACGAATGCCGCCGGGTACCCACAGGTGTTACAATGAGTGCAAGCTTTCACCTGGCCTGGCGCTTGGCTTTTCATGTGTGTTGTGTTGGGTTTTATGGCACATAGGCCGCTAAGGCCATCATGCGCCATCTCAAGGTATAAAAATGGTTTTCCGCAGAATGCTTAGGAATATGAAAAATCGTCGACTGTGTAGATGGCCTAAAAATATTGAACTGCCTGATAAAAACACAGAGAAGAGGAAATTTGGAAATAGCTAACTGTAAAAGTCCCAAAGAAGACAAGGTAACCTCAGCAGCTATCCTTGGCTGGGCAAGGACCCTGAGGCTCCCGATCAATCAAATAAAGAACCTCAGCCTTCTTCTCAGGAATGAGAAAGTAGCTGAGGTTTACCATGCAATAAAGCGAACCAGTGGTTCAAAATTTACAGTTTTTCAAATACCCCTGCTTCTTTTAAAAAGCTAAAACCGGAAGGTATATACAATGACATTATCATCTAAGACCAGTGCTGGATGAAAAGAAATGCATTCACTATAAAACTGAATAAAATACTTCTTTCTTAGTGTTTCAAGTTTCACACATGAAAATAAAATGTGATTAACAGTAATATCATTTCCGCATTCGCAAACAGGTATGTCTTGTTTTGTTAGCAGGAAGTTATGCGTAAGGTGCGTGTGACCTATCCGAAGACGGCATAAAATCACTTCCTTAAAACGTTCTTAGTGAACACATGATTTAAATTCACCTAAAGCTAGTTTTGAAGTCTAAGGTTGGACGAAATCTCGTCTGGTCGGGTAGTAGCGTCATAGGAAAACAAAAATACATGAATCGCCGACCAAAGGCTTGTGTCAATAAACGACGTTTCGGCTTCCTTACGGAAGCCTTGTTCACTGAAGGCTGAAGACTTGTTCACTGAAGACCCGTCGACTCCGCTTTTGGACACAGCGTCATAGCAAGTGCAGAACGTCAGTTACTGCAGGCCAGGATCCTAAACTGCAAAGACATAACCAGGTGCCTTCAAAATCAACTCTTCTTTGCTCGTCGCCGCCTCGAGTACATATGCCCAAACGAGTTCGCGAGCATCCAGCTGCATGCCAACCACAAAGCTAGCCTTCAGTCTCAACAACGACAAGCGGCTCACAAGAACAAGATGGTGAGACTGATGCCCTGCCACGAGGAAGCCAGCTTTGCTAGTCGCCAAGTCAGCACGAGCTCCACAGTCCACAATCTGTCTACCTACAAGCCTACCCAATCCGAGCAAGCAGTGCTTGAGCTTGGATTAAACTTCAACGCTGGGTCTGCTCCGGACGCAAGAAAGGTAATTTGTGCTGTTGAACGTGCAGTGATGAAAGTTGAGGGCGGCCGCCGCGATGAAGCTCGAACTCGAGTTGTGAGCATCCTTGCCAAACTGCCGACCCGACAGGCCTCTCACATGCTTCCTGAGGAGCGCAACGCAATAAGAAGCCTGCGCAGAAACCGGGAAATTGTTATCCTTCCCGCCGACAAGGGCAATGCTACCGTCATCTTGAACAGCACCGACTACGACAAAAAAATGATGGAACTCCTGCAAGACAAGAGCACGTACATCGCACTGAAGAAGGACCCTACCCTGAAGGTAGAACGAGAGCTGCAAAAGCATCTTGCCTATGTGTTTCGCTTCGTACCTCCACAGCACAAGGTACTCTACTACCGACTCCTTTGTCACAATCGGTCGGCTCCTGCTTTATACGGCCTTCCGAAAATCCACAAGGAGGGCGTCCCTATGCGACCGATAGTGGATTTTACCCGTTCGCCCCTATGCCAGCTGTCGGGCTACCTTCACCGTGTCTTCGCGCCGCTAGTAGGAAAAGGACCCACATTGATACGCAACTCGTTTGACTTCACTGAAAAAGTGCGTGACGTCGTGGTGGAGGATGACGACATCATTGTGTCTTTTGACGTTACGTCGCTCTTCACCAGCGTCCCAGTCGATCTAGCGGTAGATGTTTGCGCGGCTGCCCTCCAAAATGACGAGAAGCTCAGCGAAAGAACATCCCTTGAGGCACAGGACCTGTCACGGTTATTGAAGTTTTGCCTCGAAAACACGTACTTCGTTTTTCGAGGTTCGTTCTACAAGCAGGTGCACGGAACTGCAATGGGCGCTTCCATTTCTGTCACGGCCGCCAACCTGACCATGGAAGCCATCGAAAACCGGGCTCTGGCCTCCACGACCACGACCTAATGTGTTCCTGCGGTACATCGACGACTGTTTTTGTATAGTCAAGAAGGACGCACTTGCCGCGTTCACCAGGCACATTAACAGCATGGAAAAGGCCATACAGTTCACTGTCGAGGAGGAGGTTGGCAACCAACTACCATTCTTGGACGTGTTAGTGGAGCGAGTGGGCCATAACCTCTCCTTTCGAGTGTTCAGGAAGTCGACCCACACGGGCAGGTACCTACATTTTAACTCAGTGAACCCGGCCTGCCACAAACGTGCTGTTGCGGCTTCACTCATCGAAAGGTCGAGAAAAATTTGCTCACGACATCAAGACCATGCCTCGGACCTGGTGCAAGTGCGCCGTGAGTTGACGACTTGCGGCTACCCCAGGAAATTTCTAGCCTCCGTGGAACGCCGCTCAGTGCTCCTAGAGAACACGGCCCGCAACCATTGCCTATCACGTGCCGCCATCCCCTATGTGCCTGGTGTAAGCGAAGCACTGGGATGTGTGCTGCGCTCGTACGACGTTCACGTTGCCCACGTTCCCACCCACAAGTTACGGCACGAACTTGTGTGTGAATGTGAAGGAAAAGCTGGAAAAGGAAAAATTTCCGGGCGTGGTGTACCGGATCCCTTGTGCTGAGTGCGATTATGTATACATAGGCGAAAGCGGGAATTTTCGAAGGCGCCTGAAAGAGCACGAGAAGGACGTAGAAAACCAAAAAGTAGTTGCCAACGCTCTTGCGGAGCATGCCGTATCAGCAAAACATCGTATCTGCTCGAATGAGGCCTCTATTATCGCCAAAGAAAGAAACGGGCTTACACGCCAATATCTTGAGTCGCTGGCGATACAAACGACTAAAAAAACACTTAATCGCAATGACGGCAATCTCCCGCCAGTGTATGCAAGATGCCTCGGACGATTATTGAAACGTATTTAAGAGCCGGGTTTTTTAGTAAAGCCTTCAGTGAACAAGGCTTCCGTAAGGAAGCCGAAACGTCGTTTATTGACACAAGCCTTTGGTCGGCGATTCATGTATTTTTGTTTTCCTATAAAGCTAGTTTTACAAAATATAGTTTATTATTCACTTCGCCGTTCTATGTGGACTGCCATTTTTCACTTAATTTACGCTGTACTAAGTTTATGCAATCCTTAAAAGGTATATTTACTTTTTTATTTCCTTACCGCGAGCTTTAGCAGCGCAGACATCTGACCTCTCGTTACCTCTTATTACGACATGACTGGGAACCCAGCAGAATTTTATGTTTTGTCCTCGAGCGGTCGCTGTTACTATCTTGTGTATGATGTCGCCAAGAATCGAGTGAGAGCATTTCTAGAGTGTAGAGCTGTAGGTATACTGAGGGAATCTGTGCAAATAATACTGTTGGAGAGGTTTCCGTTTTCTATTTTTGCTACGGCCACACAGACTGCGTAACATTTTGCAGTGAAGATGGATGAGCACTGTGGAAGTCGTACCGTTTTATCCGGCTTCCCTCGGACCACTGCGCTTCCTACGTAAACGTCTGTTTCTGAACCATCTGTGTAAAACTGCGTAAAGGTACTGTATTTTTCTTCGAGTGCAAGGAATTCTTGTAGTATATGTTGTTGCGGAGTTTGTTTCTTATGGAAGTAAGAGTGAGATCCCAGATTGCAGGAAAATTGTACCATGGAGGTAGTGGATCTCGTCTCTGAGCAATGTCAGGTAATATATCTAGTACGCCGAGGTTTTGGCACATGTCTTGAAAACGCTGGAGGAGTGGCCTGATAGCGAGCGGTTTATTGTTAAACAGTGTTCCAGATGGGCACTTTGTGACCATTGGGTAAACAAGGTTGAGGACTGGGCGAGTTGGTAAGTATTCATTTTAAACCAGCCAGAAGACGCGACACAAAGGAAGAAGCAAACAAGACGAGGCTGGACTAACAACTGAAGTTTTATTGAAAGGAAGAAAACAACCAAGACTCGCACTGAGATGCGCGCGCACATAAGCCGTATCAGTGAAAGGGCACACAAAAAAATTTTTCAATGTCAGGGTCTTACTAACAAGTTATCTAAAAAGGCAAATTCCTTAGCGTGAAGGTTTACCGACGGCTTAGCCACACACGTGTCCTTAGCCTTAGCAATGTAGAAGGCTTCAACTATCTCGCGACAGATTTGTTTTTCATTTCTATAAACTACAGTAGTGTCGCTGAAGTCAGGCGTGCAAAGAGACAGATCATCGTCCGATTTGCATTCTCGAGATTGCACGTGCAACGCCAGATTAGAGTTCGCCTTCCCACCCAGAGAGTTAGAATGCTCCGTCAGGCGCACATTTAGACGCCTGCCCGTCTGCCCGTAGTAGCATCGACCACAAGGCAGCGGAACGCGATACACCACATTCTTTCTGCAAGGGGTGAGCCGTGTCTTATGTGACACTGTGCATCGGGAACGATCACTTGATGTTTTATCAAGCCTCCTTTTTACGCTGGCGCACAAGGCTCCTATCTTGTTTTTAGCGGTGAAGACAACGCCAACGTCATACTTCGCCGCAAGTTTCTTGAGTCGGTGTGAAACACCATGGAGGTAGGGAAAGGCGGCCACCTTTTTTCGCCGCACCTCCACGTCAGCACCTTCCGGCCCCGTGTTGCTCTTTCTCAAGCGAGTCAAAACACGTTCAGACAAGCGGGCAAGGTGGGCAGTTGGAAACCCAGCTGCCTTTAACTTTGAAACCTGCTGCGAGAATGAGTCCTCAACGCGGTGATGGCAAGACTTACGTAAAGCGGACTTGATGCATGCGACTGCCAAGCCATCCTTTACCAACCTCGAGTGGTCAGACTGATAGCTAAGCAGAGGCTTCCCTGACCTGGGGCTGTAGCCCCAACAAACGTGAACGTCCCCAAAGCACAGGTCTAAATCAAGAAACTGCAAATGGTTATCTTTAGGAAATTCAGACGTAAAAGACAGGCCCTGACCGCCCTCCTTGAACATTCCTAGAACATCTTGTGCCAACCTATCAGAGTCATCCTTGCCTAAGAAAATCAAGTAGTCATCAACGTAGCGAAACGCTACTACGCCGATGGCTTCCAAACCAGGCTGTAAAGCAGTGTCAACTTTGGAAAGAAAAATGTCGCTGAGCAAAGGTGCGACCTGTGACCCTATGCAAAATGAACCATTGGGTAACATAGGTGTTTGGGCAGTGAACGGATTTTTAAAATGTATGAGCATGTGAGCATGGTTCTTCTATCTGTAAGGGACGGATCGTTGATTTTTACATAAATACTATTTATGGGCGACGTCCTGTAGGCACCAGAGGAAAGACGCAAACCTAAATTATGTATTGGATCTAGTCGTTTTAGGTACGAAGGTCTTGCTGAGCCGTAAACTATACATAAGTAGTCTAAGGTGGAGCGTACCACTAAGCGATATATTTGTAAAATGATGTCCTGTCAGCACCCCAACTTTTACGTGGCAGTACTTTGAGTGTATTTAGGGATCCGGAGGCTTTCTTTTTCAGTGCGTTTATATGAGGCAGGAAATTGAGTTTTTTGTCAAAAGTTATCCCTAGAAATTTGTGCACATTTTTGACGGGTATCTGTGTTCCGTTCAGGTGTATATAAATCGCTCGGCTTGTAAGTCTCGTTTCAGCGAGAAAAGGATGGCTACTGTTTTCTGCGTGGAAAACTGGAAGCCATTCTGATCTGCCCATGTCACTAGTTTATTCATTGTCAACTGTATTTGTCATTCGCATTTGAGGATGTGCAGGCTATTTGAAGGTCATCAACGTACACTGAATACAGGATGGACTTGTGGGTTATTTTCCTTGTGGAATTCATTTTTATATTAAACAATGTCGTGCTTAAAATACACCATTGAGGAACACCGTTCTCTTGAACGAAGCTCCTGGACAGGGTTGAGCCCAGGCGTACTTGAAATGAGCGGTTGGAAAGGACGTCAGTGAGGAAGTTTAACATCCTGCCGCGTATACCTAGGTCGCTCAGGTCGCGGAGGATCCCAAACCTCCAGGTTGTATCGTACGCTTTCTCCATATTGAAGAAAACGGCAAGACAGTGCTGTTTGTGTATAAAAGCTTCTCTCAGTGTGTTTTCGAGGCGAACTAAATGGTCTGTTGTTGAGAATCCCTTTTTATAACCGCACTGATGGACATCAAGAAGTTCGCGGGATTCAAGGAAAAATGTTGATCTTATATTCAGGACACTTTCTAAAGATTTCGCGAGACAGCTTGTGAGGGCTTAGGCTTATAGCTACTTGGGGAAGTTGGTGGTTTTCAACGTTTCAGCAATGGCACTATTATGGCTTTCTTCCACTCTTTAGGCATTTTTTCTTTCTGTGAATATTTCTTTAAAGAAATTCAAGAGTGCCTTTATGGCAGGCTGGGAAAGATGGGCAAGCATTTTGTAGTGCATCTGGGCGGGTCTTGGAGCAGTTTTTTTTTGCCGGCAGACAGTACAGTATTTATTTGTTGGAGAGTGATTAAATTGTTGTATTGTTCGTTTGCACCTCCACTTGTTGAAAGTCTTTCTTTTTCGGCAATACTTTTGTATTTCAGGAATGACTGCGTATAGTAAGATGAACTAGAAATTGCAGCGAACTGCTCCCCCAAAATGTCTTCGTGTTCCCCTATGCTTGTTTGTATGTCAGGTGTTGCCAAAAGAGAAATCGTGAACGGTGAGAAGTTGCCAATTAATTTCCGAACTTGTTCCCACATTTTCTTTGATGTTATTTGACAGCTTATAGATGAAATGTAGCTCTGCCATGAAGCTTTCTCGGCACTGCAACGGGCGTACCGAGCTTTTGCTCTTGCCTTTTAAAAACGTACGCGGTTCTCATGTGTAGGGTACCTGCGAAATTTGCCCCAAGCTCTATTTTATTGTTTTTTGCTTCCTTGCAATCCTTTTTCCACCACACTTTGTGTTTTTGCCGCACCACTCCTGAAGACTGAGGAATAGCTAATGGTGCGGCAGTAATTATACAATTCGTGAACATTTCGTTTATCTCATCGATGCTGAGGTTTTCTAAAACTATATCTTCTAAGTTGGCTGGTGCTATAAAAATTTCCCAGTCTGCTAAATGCAGCTTCCAACGTCGCGGTTTAGGTGATTTCTGGTGCAGATGTCAAAGTTATTAATACAGGAAGTTTATCGCTGCCATATGGGTTGTCGATAACGTCCCATTTAAAATCGTTAGAACCAGATGAAGAACTAAAAGACCAATCTAAACAGCTCATATTGCCCGAGGTTGGAGAGCAGTATGTGGCTTTTTCCTTGTTTAAAAGAGATATGTTGTTTGTGAGAATAAAATCTTCGATTGTCTGCCCCTAGAGTCGCAGCGCTCGCTTCCCCAAAAAGGGGAGTGAGCGTTAAAATCCCCAACTACCAGATATGGCTCTGGAAGTTCATCTATCAGTTCTTGTAGATCATGGGCAGTTAGTGTAAAATGTCGAGGAATATATACGGAATAGATTGTTTGTGTTTTATAGCTGACGATGCTGACAGCAACTGCCTCAAGTTTTGTACTGAGATTTATTTCTTGAGCAGGGACGCCGCTTTGAACGACAATTGCGACGCCTCCTGAGAGTCGATTTGCCTGCTCTCGATCGCGTCTAAATGTTCTATAATGTTTCAGGACATGCATATGTTGTGGACCAAGATTGGTCTCCTGAAGACATAAAACTATCGATAACATTGACCCTAAAATACGCGTTATGTAGTGTAATTCCGCATAAGTCTTCTACAATTCCAGTGAAATAAAAAAGCCATATGTTTATGATTTTGAGAGGAAATGAAAGGAGATTTACTTATGTGGTTGGCCCGTTATGAGGGGCCTGTCTTTTTTTCCGCTCAAGAGAGCTGTTCCGCTGCTGTAAAGCGGGCGGAGAGGGGGTTATATCCATCACCTCGGCAGAGGTGCTGGAGGACCGCGCAGCTGCGGTTGTGCTAGTTTCAGGCCTCTCCCGAAGGGGGGAGGTCCTGCGGGAAGCCGACCCATGGACTGGCGCTCCCTGCTTTGGCAATGACAAGGCAGCTTTCGCTGGCCCTGCCTGGGGCGTGGATGGCCCTGCCATAGGCTCTGTGAAAGCGGCCTTGGCAGGTGCCGTAGTACTGTGTGGTGCTACACCCCTGCGCACAACATCAGCGAAGTGTTGTTTTGCTGTGAAGGATAATGTGTTTGTAAGCGCAAAGCACCTTCTCGCTTCTTTAAATAAATGTTTTCTTTCGTCTTTATGGTGATTATCTCTTTTTCTTTTTTTCCAGGACGGACACGTCCTGGAATATGCAGCATGGTTTCCTTCACAGTTTGCACAGCGCAGGGCTTCATCACATCCTTCAGACTGGTGATCATTCGAGGCACATTTTGCGCAAGTTTTGCGACCGCGGCAGCTCTGTGAGCCGTGGCCGAACCTTTGAGAGTTGAAACATCTGCGAGGATTGGGTATGTATGGTCTTACATTGACTTTCCAATATCCCACGTCAATTGTGTCGGGCAGTGTGCTGGTGTTGAACGTGAGGATCTAGAGTTTTTTGCCTATTTCGTTATTGCCCTTCCGGATTTTGATTCGGTCGACATCTATGACATCTTGGTCGGTGAGCCCTTCAAGCATTTCTTTTTCAGTGATGTGAACAAAATCATTTTCAGATATTTCGCCACGGACAGTGTTAAGTGAGCGATGAGAAGTCACGGAGACAGGGATTTCCCCTATGGACTTTAGGTTGGAGAGCTTAGAGTGTTAGACATTGTCGCACAGTTCGAGCAATAGATCGCCGCTGGCCATTTTTGAGAGCTTGTAGCCAGTGCCTAAGGTTTCTGCCAAGCACTTTGACACAAGGAATGGGGATATTATTCTTGCCTGTTTATTTGGTTCTTCACTGTGGATCACATGATATTTGGGAAAGGTTACTTTTCTTTTCTGAAAGATGTCGTCTGCCTCGTTGCGCCCTCTTTTCAGAGAGCGATCTGGTTTTGAAAGTAGGGAAGCCATAATAAAATTTTATTTTTCGGTCATGGTGCCCGCCACCCACCACGGAGTCCAACAAGGGGACGGGACAGGCACTTGAAAGCAAGTCCTGCCCACGCCAGCTGTACACTTCAACTATAACCAAATATGACGCAACTCAGGGTAGTTGGTCATAAAAGGTTAACCCTCGCCGCCAGGAAAAAAAGGAAAAACCAAGAAGCGAGTAGGAGATAGAAGAGTTGAGAGAAATACATAGGAAAGTGAAAGATGGAGGAGAGGATAGGAAAAGGCGACTGCCGATTCCCCCCGGTCGGGTCAGGCCGGAGGTGCCGTCTACAGGAAGCTGGGGTCAAAGTGGTGTGTTGCCTCCGCCGACGGGCCTTAAGGGTCCAAACGCTCGGCATCGGCTCAACCACCAGGATCCCCTTTGCCCCGAACACGGCGATGCCACGCACGGCTAGGCGCGGGTGGTCGGGTCCGTGGTGATGCACTGTTCACCATCATCCCATTGCGGGGATGTCCCTGCGGATGCTCGGGAACTCGTGGTGTCGCCACTCACCAACGCCTGCAAGCTGCAGACGTCCCCCTGCGGGGAGCTCGGCTTCTTTAGGTTGAATTGTTTGGGAAATGGGTCCGTGACCCCACCTTGAGAATACGGCGTTTTAGAGAATATCAAGAATCACAGTTGTCTCACTTGTTCCTATTTGGCGGTGTTTTCAGGTGCTGCAGAGGGGAAAGCTCCTGAAATAGGCATTTGGGGGGCCAGTTAAGAAAGTTGTCCGTCATGGCATAGAATATCGCTGTTTGGTCAGCCTTCGGCCACCAGATACAAAGTGGAGAAAGAATTCTCGGGCGGTCAATGCGATTGAGGTGTAGGGGAATGCGTCAGCAAGTGTGCGCCGGTTTTCAGTTCAATGATAGTTCCAGCTCAGAGCTCGGGCGCTGCCGCAGTTGGAGCTCGCGCCGCGATGCTGTCAAGCAGACTGTTAGACGCTACAGGAAATAACTAAGCGATGGCAGCTAGCTACTTCAGCTGAGACGCAGCTGATGCCAGTGGGAAATTACAGCTCTAAGAATTGATCCGAACAGTCGCAGAAAAGAAATCGATTACTACTGCGTTACTTTTCTTGGAACTTTTATTACTGTAATACAGATATACTCGGGATAGAATGTACCAGTACGGCTTTTTTGATACGAAGTTATTCGTTGTTAGTTTTCACGAAAAGTTGTTTTTCCAAGTTGTCGCTATATTCCTCATACTTCCTTGTGAAGGGATCAACAGCGAATGAGGGTATTGTAACTTGCGCAAACCGTGTAGAATGAGCCTGTGGGCTTTCTACCACCTACTCAGGGAAAGTGCGTAACGACTCCTCCCCCCCCCTCCTCCCCCGTCCGCCACTGGCGTCGGGACACCTGCTTTCCCTCCTCTTGAGCGATCACCAGCTTGTGCTGGTCCGCCGCGCGCAGGACATATATCACCCAGCGCTGAGCTTCTCAACAAATGGGAGCACCTGCGAAAGCAGATAAAATTTTTCTTCCTTGTAACAGTAGAGTTTAATATCAGAAAAAAGCGCAAAACAACTGACGGGGCAAACACAGGAAGAAACGACGACACAGTTTCCTCATCAGTTGTTTGCCGCTTTTTTTCAGATATGAACTTCAAACAACTCGCCCAACTTTAGGTGTTACTTAACAGTACACTTGTTTGGTGGGCGGCCCTTTCCGTGATTTATATATTTTGGCTGCATTGTTAAGCACGTCTACTATAAACCTTTAAAGGAGAAAAGTTTTTTTTTCATTTTGTTCCGCTATAGTGTGATCATAGGACAGATATTTTTCTAAGGGTTAAGAGCAGCTAATTCGCATCCGTCTTCAACAATTTCTGTATAAACATTCCGTAATAACGGACTCTCGAAATGGTTTTACAGAAAATTGGTCTACGGAGCATGCACTACTGGTTCAAAAAAAGTACATATTAAAAAAATTTGACTCGCAGCTTTTAACTCTCGGTATATTTGTTGACCTTAGCAAAGCCTTCGATTGCTTAAATCACGATGTTATTTATGCAAAACCGGGCACTACGGCATACGCGGGCATGCTCTCAGCCTAATAATATCTCGTCTGAGTTCACGGTCTCAATATGTGGTGATTAATCATTCCTCTTCACATATTCTAAGAATTTCGAATGGCGTCCCCCAGGCTAGCATTTTGGGGCCACTACTGTTCAATATATATATATATATATATATATATATATATATATATATATATATATATATATATATATATATATATATATATATATATATATATATATATATATAAATGATATCTCTAACATCAGTAACCATGCAAAATATATTATATATGCAGACGACACCAGCCTATTCTTTTCTTCCAATGGCTTTTCTTTCACCGCTTTGTAGATACCGCAAACCATACGCTCTTATCACTTGCCATATGGTCAGATAAACAAAGTGAAAACTAAAGCAGTACTCTTCCTTCCTAAAAGAAAACAAGTATTTCACCCCCCCCTCGCTATACCTCAGTGGCAGTGTAATCGTGTACGCGGACACCTTCAAATCATTCGGTGTGACGTTCAGCAGAATACGATGACATGGGATGCACATGTCACAATGTCAACCTTGCATCACCACTGTCTAGAATAGTCGAAATTACGTTGCGTAACAGTCATACTTTACCTATCAAAACTAAAATTACTTTGTATTATGCATTGTTATATTCCCACCTAAGCTATTGTTTCCTTGTCTGGGACAACAAAATGGTATCTAGCATCCTAAACCTGCAAACATTGCAAAAGAAAATTCTTCGTGCAGTTGTCAACGGGTCGTATGATTCGCCTACTAGACACAGTTACCTACATTATAATATTGTACCAGTCAACAAATTATTTCACTACAGATATGCTTGTTTTTATAAAACAGTGATAAGAAAGGATGATTCATTTATTTCTCAAATTTTACCAATTACATGTCGCCACTCATCGCACGACATCAGATTGCAGTGTAGGTTTGCAGAGTCATAATGCTGAACTATGGATTTTGAATGTTAAGGTATAATGTGCCAAAGTTCCTCAATACCTGATTCAGTGATCAAGTGAATATTATGTCTGTCTGCCTTCCGGAAAAGCTTCATTCAGCCTTCTGTGCTGCAGGGATGTCAAGTGTCTGCGTGTACTGTGCCACTCTGTGTTATAGCCTCACTGTCTTTTGCGAACAATTAATGCGGCAAATTACTCGATATCTGTTTTGGTCAACCTTGTTCATAAGTGCACTTGTATTCACTTTTTAGCAGTGGTTGTTTTTTGCCTCATGCCAACTCCTGACCTGTAAGGGAGGCGAGGCCCGTCAAGCGGTGCATCATTCACTGCTTTTTTCTCACCATCCCCAGTTTGCATATACAAACTTAAATAAAAGATTGATTGAAATGTCAAGACAACCACGTGTACACGTGTCGTTTTATTTTTGATTGTCTCTTTCATTCCGGTCAATCTGCGGCTGACTGTGTGTCATCTGTGCTGTTTTAACGCTTTTTTTCACTCCCCGTTACAGTAATGCCTGCATTGGCGCTGTAGACAGATAAATAAATAAGTAAATAAATAAATAAATATAATTCCAGTAATTGCACATGAACGGAAACGCTCATCGTCATGGTGATAGCTGCGCAGTTATTTGTTCAACTATACAAGCCCACGTGGTATAAAAATATTTCCTTCAGGTACAAAAATACACTGTGACAGTAGAGGTGGTGTCAGCAGAATCATTGCTCTGCGAGCCTTCATGACCTGTATCTGATTTGTAGGGAAGCCGTCGAGTTGAGTGCTGTCGGAGGTAAGTCACCACGCGATCTGACAGCACTAGAATGCGACAGGGCGGTTACTTGATATTACTCTGGACGGGCGTTGCCGTAGGAAACGGCCATGATTCAGTTATGGGCCGTGCATGCCTCCCGGCAGCCAGTCCACTGCCGCGAAGGGAACACTCCCCCAAGCACAAGTGCTCGCAGCCAAGTTCAGGTTTTCAAAGCTGCGCCGTTGGTTGCAAAGTGTTTTTGCTAAATAGTAACTGGTTAGTAAGGAACTGAATTACGGAGAAAAAAATTATAATGTCCTAGAAGATTACTGTACGAAAAAGTCATCGGTAAAAACAAAGCGTCAGAAAGATTTAACTTATTACAAGAAAACGGTTACTTGTAGCGCGCTACGCACCATTGTGCTGTGAACGGGTGTCTGCCGCATGGCAGAGGGACGAATAGGCGGAAAGGAATACGAAAATAGGCAAAAGGTGCGAGGTGCGCTGGCGTCCAACGAGCCGCCGACCACGGCGTATTGCCGCATTCTGCCTCCGGAACCGCTAGGATCAAGGTCGGCTACCGACTGGGGAGAGTCGCTGCGTTTGGGGAGAGCGGGGACGGTCTGGCTGAGCGGCTCGGGTAAAAAAGGAGGACACTGCTTCACAGATGAACATAGTAAGGGCCGCAGTAGTTTGGCATCAAGTCTGGAGAAAGCTAAAATAGCAGAGTTTGGAAAAGACACCGAGGAAGGGGAGGGGTTGCCTGTTCTTTAGCGGATGAAAAAAGGGGAAACATTTTTTTTAGACGGGTCGGCAGCGCGAACAAGGAGGAACGTGAGGCTGTTGGGAAAGAAACCAGGGCAAAAATGCTGGCTGCGCATGCATATCGCTACCTCTGCGCGGCTGATAAAACAAGACGGGGTGGCTGAGAAAGGGTTCGAATAATTCCACTCCACTTCCGCGTTATTCGGCCTCGAGATCGGTTCCTCCCGCCACGTTCCGCTAGAGATTTCTCCCTCTAGCACTACTCCACTTGGCCCCTGCTACGAAAAGGGTGTTTTGTTTTGTCTTACGCTTGTATTAGCAGCCGGTTTCCCTTCACTGCGACTGTAGTTGGGGAGGGAGGGGGCTCGTCAGGCGGAAGGCGCGACTTGCGGGGTGTGCCGAGGCGGGATCGAGCGTGAGCAATGCAACAGTTCTGCCCCCTGGAGGGTTCTGGTTTTATCGGCTGGCCTGGCCGTAATTGGTTTCGGGTGGCCAAGAGCCGCGGATGTTTGGCGAAGAAAGTGGGGAGATCTGCTTGAGTGCCGAAGGCGGGTCTGCCGGAGGTCGTCGTGCTGGCGGCAGGCATGCGGTGATATGATTTGCTTAAGTACGACACACGGTCTCTTTTTGCCTCTTTATTGTTGTCGGTGCTTGAAGCGTGTACACGACTCCATTCATGGCGTTTATAAGGATATTGCATAAAAGCCGAAATAGAATCACGAGCTAGTAGGGGCTACGTACGCATTTATAAAATGCTGATTTACGACGCATTCATAACAACCGCCAAAGAGCATTTAAAAGTTGTGAAAAGAATTGAAACTCCTTGACGAAAACAAACTCGGAGGCAGCTAACAATGCTCTACAGATGGCTATTGCAAAAGCTAAAAGGGGCTTCCTTGACACCTTCTCGTCAAGGTTCAAAAAGAACTCAAAGGAATTTTGGTGATACGTTAAACGCAATGGTAAAGATAATGTAGGCAGTACATCCATAGCGCACAATGGCCACCTGATAGATGGCAGTCTTGAAAACGCAAATTCCTTTAATATTTTTTTCAGTTTGGTATTTCTGCCCAGCACAACTTGTGACATGTCTGATCAACCTGTACAGCTTAATCCTATGGCGCCCATAGAAATAGATGAAAGGGGAATTACTGCATTACTTCAACGACTAGATGTGTCCAAAGCTGGAGGCCCTGATGGTTTGTCCAATAGCCTTTTAAAGATGTGTGCCGAATCTGTATCTCCCTTTTTAGCTCTCCTATTCAAGAAAACTTTGCTCACCAGTTCTCTTCCTAGAGAGTGGAAGGCTGCCTCCGTGGTCCCTATTCATAAGACAGGGCCCCGGGAAGTAGTCTCTAATTACCGTCCTATATCCTTTATAAGGAATTCCTGTAAAACTCAAGAGCACATCCTATATACGAACGTAATGAACCATCTCAATTACTTACTAAATCCAAATCAGCACGGCTTCCTGCAGGGAACATCCTGTGTTGCAAAACTAGCCAAGTTTGTTCTTGAGGTATATATACATAGCGGCCAATACATAGAGGTATACATAGAGGTGAAACATAGCGGCCGCAATGTTGCTAGGAATTATAGTAAATACATTAATATATTTGGCATAAAACAGGAATTAGAATGGGAACCCCTTGAAGTAAGAAGGAGAAAGCTAAGGCTTAAATTTTTTCATAATATATATTACATTGCTATTCCTAGGAAGAAGTGCATTTTTCATCCACACTACACATACGCGCGGGTTAATCATAACCATAAAATGCGCGAATTCAGATCAAGAACCGATATGTTGAAGATGTCGTTTTTTCCTCACACTGTTCGAGAATGGAATGCTTTATCTTCTCTTCTTGTTAATGTTACTGACAATGAAGTGTTTGCATTGTCATTGTGACTGCCCTTGTAATAATTTTTGTTGCTTTGTACAACCTACCCCCGCTGTAATGCCACTGTGGCGCTGTGGGTACACACACACACACACACGCACACGCACACGCACACGCACACACACACACACACACACACACACACACGCACGCGCGCACGCACGCACACGCACGCACGCACGCACACGCGCGCGCACACACACACACACACACACACACACACACACACACACACACACACACACACACACACACACACACACACACACACACACACACACACACACACACACACACACACACACACACACACACACACACACACACACACACACACACACACACACACACACACACACACACACACACACGCGCGCGCGAGCGCCTACACACGGAAGGTTTCGACCCGTATTAAGGGCAAGGCTGCGAACCTCTGAAAGAGGTTCGCAGCCTTGCAAGAGCTATCACGGGCTCCAGGACGAATTACCTATCGGTGTTCTTTGCTGTGAAAACTCACAAACCTGGTGCCCCGTTAAGGACAATAGTTAGCGAAAAAGGCACTTGGCAGCAGCACATCAGTCGGTTTTGGCTCAAGCACCTAAATAAGCTAGTTGTGTCAGATCCTTTCGGTATCAAAAATTCATTGGATGTTGTCAGCTTTTTGGAAGGGGAGCAGCAAATTGAACACGCTTTCTCTATAGATGTTGAGGATCTATTTTATTCAGTACCACATAATCGCATGTTTACTGCTGTTAGTGATTGCATTGAGAGAAACGGCGTGACTGCCTTTCAGAATGCAGCTGGCCTGAGTGTCGATAATTTTACGTCACCTTTAGAGATTTATATTAATGCCACTTTTATCCAGTTTGACAACCGACGGTTTTTACAACGTCAGGGCATCTGCATAGGATCATATGTCGCTCCTATTTTGTGCAACATTTTTCTTTCATCAATTGACAACATTTTGGCTCCACTTATTGACGATGGAACAGCCCTAAAGATTTTTAGATATGTTGATGACTTTTTAGTGATTTTAAAGAGATGTAATACAGGTGGTTACCAGGAAGTTGCAAATGAGATTTTATATACGTTCCGACAACACGGCAAATGACTCTCTTTCACGTACGAGGTGCCTGAAGAAAGTAACCTTCAATTTTTAGACCTCAACATCAAGCTCGGAGACAGATGCGTTTGCTGGTGTTACTGCCCTAGAGCCAGAAAAGATTTCTTACCTTTTATTCGGCACAGTCTCAAACGTCAAGAGAGCTATTGCGACCCTTTCCCTGGAATCCGCTCTCCTCAAGTCCTGCCCTCACATGATGCAGTCGAGCTTCGAGGGCGAAGTAGCTAGACTGCGTAAAGCAGGGTTCCCTGACCACGTGTTGACGGCGGTCACTGCGACACTGTTGCAGAAAATCAAAGGAAGACCAAAGAATACAAGGAGACCACAACGTAGCAGCGCCAAGCCAGTGGTCATCCCCTATATACATAGGGTGTCCCACAACCTGAAAGGGTCGGCAACAATTACGGCGTGCCGCTGGTCTTCTCTGCGCCAAATAAATTGGCCAAGAAGTGTCCCAAGGTCAGCAGCAACAGCCCTGGCAGTTCCGGCTGCGGCACGAAGCACGCAGAGCCGTACGTGCAGTGTGCCACGGGTGTGGTATATGAAATCCCCCTTAAATGTGGCAAAGTATATGTCGGGCAGACCGGCCTCTGTGTGAACGAACGTGCCAGGGAACATGAACGTTCACTTAGTAACGTTTCCGAATCGTTTGAAAATCTACCCGCCCACTGCCGCTCGTGCAAAGATGAGAACGACCAAAACTGTGAGCCACGACTTGAGCGTATCAAAATTCTAAGCAGAAGTAAGGATAGATTAGCACGCGAATTGGCCGAGGCATTTTTTACAAAACAAAGGGGCGACACGTGCCTCAGCACCACATCAGTTTCCCTGCGAGATAGCCAATACAGATTATTAAATAGACGATAGCATGCAGTCTGCGCTCCCTAATCTACCAGAAATATTTCACCCGCATGCGCTCTGGTCATTCCTTGTGTATAAACGCAGGTTGTGGAAGCCTCACTGAAGTTAGTTGGAGTCAGCGCCCGTCCTCTGTACTTCTTCCTGCGTCCTTGTTTTTTTTTTTTTGTAGCGCTATAAAGAACTTCGAGAAACTATGCTTCACCAACAAGCCGCACGACGTGTTTTGTTAGGCGGCTAAAAGTTGGCTGTGCTCAATGCTTGCCCACTCGCCGACGCTATCGACTTTCCGGGGCGCCTCAACCAGCGCCATGCTGCAAATGTACCTCTGCACTACCAAGGCGGTGAACAGGTTGGCGCTTTCGACGACGTGGAGCCATTTGCGAGCCACTTGGGGAATACCGATGCAGGCAGACGGGAAGCGGCGTTCGGCGTACCCTAGGCTCAGTTGGGTGCAGCATGCGCTAAGAGTGACTGCATTCGGAACGGGAGAATGCGCGATATCAAGGTGGATACAAAACCTCACATCCGACTGTGTTCAGTGTCGACTTTTCTTGTGTCTGTTTCTAACATTGAAAAGAAAAAGATAACACTGTTTAGCATGAAACCCGCTAAAAAAACTTAAAAAAAAGAACGTCTTGCTGGGCAAGTCGCGGTCGCTGAAGGCCTGCTACAGAAGATGAAGAGAAAGGCTGTGAGAGCTGGAGAAGATGTCCCTCGAGAAGAGGTGGTGCGACCTGTGGTGGTACCCTACATGCACAAGCTAGCCCACAACTAGAAGAAGGTTGCGAGCAGGCATGGTGTGCCACTTGTTTTTTCAGCCCCAGAAAAGCTCGGAAGCCTTTTCTCTCGTATTCAAAGAGAACGAAAAGAAGAGAGAGGGTGTGGCACCAAACATCGGCGATCGTTCTTGAAGTGCGCCGAAGGTGTCTACGAAATTCCCCTCTCGTGCGGCCGCTTTTGTATAGGGCAAACTGGGCGCTGCGTTAACGAGCGAATCAGGGAACACGAAAGAAACGTAGAGCAAGTTAAAGAAGGCTCAAGTATGCCTGAGCATATCAGGTCCTGCCCGTCACGCCCCTGTGAGCCATGTTTTTTCAGTGCGCGAATTCTATCAAAAAGCAAAGATACAAAAGCCAGGGAATAAATAGAAGCTTTTTACATTGCAGAGAAAGGAAGCATGTGCGTCAGCGACACGTCCATGTCTTTGTATAAGGCAGAGAACAATTTTTTCGCTTGTTCGCTATGATATCAACTTTGAAGATGATAGCATTCCTTGCGTGTACGATGACATATAATTGTCCGTGTTGCCTTCAAATAAATAAGTTGTGAGTGGCGCTCCGTCTTGTCTTTTTGCCTTCTGTTGTGTCGGTTTGCGCGCCTGTAACCAAAGATGACCACTAAACAACGTCTCGCCTCGAAAGAAGAACCATCCGTAATGATCGTAGTGAGATTATGATTCATTGTTTGAACATTAAGATTGTCTTCTCCGGTTGTAAACGAATATCTGTTAGGCAGCGATATCATGAATTCCTCTACATTCCCTAAACCCCCGATAAATATTATACTCCTTTGTTAGCGCTAAGAAAGCGATAAAGAGATAAAGAAAGATATAGCGGTTTGACACAAGCTTTGAACCACACATGTAGTGATCGAGACAGCAGTTGTTACACTGCAGAGGCCGAGATGATAACGGGTCTTCTGAAAAATTAGAGGCCATGCCTTGATTTCAGAGGGGCAGGAAGTGCCGACAAAGGTAGCAATCACTGATTCAGTGGACATCCGCAAGTTGTTTACATCCCGGCTACAGCGGTGCACAGCAACAACACCTGCAGCCGACAGAAGCTCAAGAGTCTCTGCCGGAGACAGGGAAGAGTCTACGCCTCGTACAATACCTTTCGTGCACGCCAGATGTGAAGGGATGAAGGAACTTACCCGAAGGGAGGCAAAGGATGAAGAGTTTAGCAAATCTCTTACACAGGCGAGGTCTGGCGATCTGCACAGAATCCCGCCGCGTCCAAACTGGCGTACCTCTGAGATTGACTCATAATGAGAAGTCGCCGACTGGAAAGCAGCCCGAACAGCACCAGGGTTGTTCACCTTGATTGCAGCACCATCCTTAGGCACCAGCGCGGCAGGGATACTGCCGACCCCACTGCGCAAAAAAGCTTCCAACGGCAGGAGATCAGTGGACAGAGAAGTCGACCAGAGGGAGATCCCCTGGCCGGGAGACTGGGCGGACATAGCCCGGGCTTACTGCCTTACCGTGCAAAGACGCAGAGAGAAAAGGCCACAGCCAGCCACCCGAAACTTAGCCGATCGTTCCCAGCAGAGCAGAGCTTCCAGGAAGTTGCCTGGCGGGGCGAGGACTTCTTCCCGTTTCAATGTTCCAGAGAAAGCACGACCGACGCAGAGCCAGAGACAGGCCCGCGCTCTTTCCTTTTCCTACTTCCTCTCAGCAGCATCAGTCAGTAAAGTGAAATATGCATTTTTTAAAAATAAACGAATGCATTCGTATGTATTAAAAATCGTGGCATACATGAGTGCCAAACATGAAACCAAGCAGGAGACAACACATAGGACAGAAGGAAACAGGACGAGCTCGTCCTGTTCAGAGTGGCTGTTCATGCGAGTTGGTTTGCCATGACGGAACATATAGTGCTAAGAGCGCTCGCCGTAGCACTCGTGTTGTCTCTTTGTTCGTTAGCGCTCGTGTTCTCTTTCTTTGTTCGCCCTGGTTTCTTAGCGCTATATGTTTCGTCGTCCTGTTTGCTTTTCTTATGTGCCTTGTCCCCTGCTCAGTTTCATGTCTTGCAATCATGCCGGAAGAAGACGATGATGTGTCTCTAGACCAGAACGCCGTCCCTTCATGAGGATTCATAGCGCACAGAATATACAAGACACAACACAAGCGCTTACTTCCACTGAATGGTCTTTATTTGGCGCTGACAGCCTTATAAAGGTCAGGTATCGCGCACGTACAACCAACTAACAATGATTTTCTTGTCAAGGTCATGATGTGTCAAGGAAAGAAGAAACAATAAAAACCTACCAAACAGTGCACAAGTTTCACACTTTCGCCCTCTGCCTTGCACTTAAGAAAGCTAATTCTTTCATTCTTAAGTGCAAGGCAGAGGGCGAAAGTGTGAAACTTGTGCACTGTTTGGTAGGTTTTTATTGTTTCTTCTTTCCTTGACACATCATGACCTTGACAAGATAATCATTGTTAGTTGGTTGTACGTGCGCAATACCTGACCTTTATAAGGCTGTCAGCGCCAAATAAAGACCATTCAGTGGAAGTAAGCTCTTGTGTTGTGTCCTGTGTATTCTGTGCGCTATGAATCCTCATGCTGATTACCCACTAGCCCGAACCCTGACCCTTCGCCGTCCCTTCGCCTCTTCAGTTTTTTTTTTCGTATTTACGACATTATAATGAAACCACTGTTTCTTTTTTGGTGACCGTGATGGAAGTGGACGCTGTTGAACTTCAGTCCGGTCGGTCAGCCGCTGCCGCCCAGAGGAAGCGTCTTGGCCTCCCGAATGACGCAAGCAGCCAGGTCACCATGGTGTACTCGGCCAGCAGTGTTGACTGTTCGGCTGACGACGGCCTCATCAGAGTCGTAAGCAAGAAGGCCAAGCGGAGACTGCGCAAAGGTGGGGACTCGTCGTCGTCGAGTACGTCCACGATCACTACGAAGCGAGGATCGTCGGCACATACTGTCCTATTTGTGCCAGAGACTCCCACCGACAGTCTCAACCACATCAATAGGCAAGCTACGTCTGCGTTCCTCGAGGCCCGCGTCCCGGGAGGAATTAAAGATGTGAGGGTGAATCGTTTGAGCAATGTTGTCGCCATCGATGTCATGGACCAGAACGCGCTTGAGAGTTTGGGCAACATCAGAACGCTCGGCAGCATCAGCGTTCGTTCCCATGTCCTAGGCCGTGGCACTACGGCAGGCGTCATTTACGACGTCCACGTAGCCATCCGCGACTCTGATCTGCCCATTTTGATTCAACCAGTTACCGAAGCTGTACCCATACTGCAAGCTCGGCGTCTTGGAAGGACAAAGTGCATCAAGTTGACCTTCCAAGGGGACTGCGTTCCAACGTACGTGAAGGCTGGGCACTTTCGGGATGCAGTTAGGCCTTTCGTCCCGAAGCCTCTCCAGTGCCGGAAATGCATGAAGATAGGACACGTGAGTAGTGTGTGCAATTTCCTCATCGTGTGCCCCACGTGTACTCCGCAACACAGCGGCGATTCTTGCGGGCAACAGTCCTTACGTGTGCCAGTTGCCGCGGCCCTCATAACGCTGCCTCAAAAGATTGCCCTCGCCTGAAAATGGAAAGGGCGATACTCAAACAAATGACAAGGGACAATTCCACACACAGAGAAGCTGCCGCTATGGTACGACGACGGCGTCGCCCTCGTAACAGACCTTCTAAAGATATAGCGATCACTGGAAAGGATCGTCCAAGATTTTCCGCAACTTGTCCTCCCCCTGCGCATACTACATTAAGGAATGGGAGCAGTATGACTGGGGAGGCACAGACGGTTGTCGCAGACGGGCCTTGGCCATCCCTGCCTGAGCTACATACACCCGCAGTGATCAAGCAGGTATTGCGTACTCAGAGTCCCGAGCCCATTACTAATCAAGCACAAGTCACAACTCCGGTCCAAGACCGGGACCGGCAAGTGACTTGGCCATCGCTCCCGATGCACCAGCGCCCACCCCTGCACCGCGCACCCAGTTTGCTGAGCCTACTGCTGGTCGGATAGTAGGTCAGAAACCGGACCAGGTCGCCGACGAGCAAGTGATTGCAATGCTAAAGCCAATCGTGAATGCCATGAGTGTGCTGCTTTCAAGCATGTACATACCAGCTGCACAGAATGCGCTGCAGATGCTGGATTTGTTGAATCCAGTGCTTGCAGCTGTCCAATAGCTGGCACACCGCATCCTCCAGCCTCATCCTTCCGAGAAGAAGTCCGATGCTTACGTTTTCTTCAACATTATCAGCCTCTACGGCAAGCAGCCTTTCTTGACACTGAAAAGTCTGCGCTGCCTTGTGATGGAGGGCCGTTGATCTGTTCCAATCAGGTCGCAGCAGTCGGCAGCCCTCAAGGTGTGCAGGCTACAGCTGCGGTGGCCTGTGACTTACAGTGCTTGTGTCATTGCCTGTCGTGCTTGCTACGGACCGCATTTCTCTACTTCTTATTCTTTTACGCCCCCCCCCCCCTCCCGCTAATCCCTCTCCCCCAGTGCAGGGTAGCCAACCGGAACATTTTACTGGTTAACCTCCCTGCCCTTCCTCTACCACTTCTCTCTCTCTTGTAATCATGTCATACCAACTATACCCTTATCGTTCACTCGTGGCAGACATAACTGATACCAAGGCTTCCATGTTTTTGCATATTAATTAAGTAAAGAAAATATCACGCGAAGTCTGGAACTATATCGATGCATGCCGCTGATATGAAAAACGTAAAGGCCATGAAGTTAGCAAGTAGAGTAGAAATATTTTAATGAATGCTTGTCGTTAAAGAACTGTACATTTTTGTACATATGCAACGGCCAGGGAAAAATCTCATTGACGCTGTCCTTTGTTCCAGTGTACTGCGCAGCAGCAGCTGTCACCGGTCATGCATTGAGAGTAATTGCACTGAAATTTTAGTCGCAACAGCGGGCCGTTAATAGGCCCTTGAAAGTTTGTGCTAGGATGGGGCCCCTTGCATTACATGACTCCAGGTGCATGGGAGTTGCCACGAAATCCAACCCGTGTTAGCAATGTTCGCGCCAAAATGCCTTTTCTAGTCTGAAAAAGACACTGTAGGTTGCAAAATCCAGAATGACATGCGGCGCCGGTAGTTGCGTTGGTCAGCGGTGCTTGAGAGTTCGAAAAAATTCGGGGGGGGGGGGGGGGGGCTGAAGCCTTATAAGCCTCCACATCCCCCACCCCTCCCTGGCTACGTCCCTGCAGTGCCGCATTTATGGGTTTATGGGAATGTAGTCAGAACCTAGGCGACAGAGGAGTACTTGCGTGGAAGGGATCTCAAATGTTATCGCACTGCACTCTTATATGGACCATGCAATTTTACATATTGAGGTCAAGAAAAGCGCGATCGGTATTCCATCATTCGTCACGCACGCACACGCGCGCACACACACACACGAAAAAAAGGTTGGCTTCATTAACACTGAAGGTATTGGTGATTAAAATTTATGCTTTTCCTCGCCCACCTCCACTCATGCACGCCGACACGCCACAAAGAGAAATAAAGAGAAGAGGCTATCACTGCACCCCTCCGCGCCTCGTCCCGCCTACTCCACCTGGGCACGCCCAATGAGAAGGCTCGCCTAGACTTCCCAAAGACGTTATAATAGTGGGGGTGGCTATTTATACGCGTTGAGGAGTCGCCCTAACTTCTTACGAGCTACAGTGAGCAGTAACTGTTGGTCCAGAGCTTCTAAATTATACTCAAATACTTGCAAAGACCAGTTTTGCAGATTTTCGTTCCACCGCAAAATTACCATCAGATTCATTTCAGGGCCCTTTAAACGTAGGTTAAGCGTTATGTGAACGAACGACATCTGTGTTCGCGAGGTGATAAGCAAAGAAGCCGATGAAGGGCCCCATCAAGCCACTGCGTCAAACCCTTAAGGCAGAGCTCCCCTGAAGCTTTCCTCTCAATAGAGAGGTTTCCCTCTCTCAATTTTGCAACCTTCCGTTAGAGGCTTGAGACGGACGGACGGACACGTTTTTCTTTCCGACATGGCGCGGTTCTAATGCTGACGCACTGAAAAGGCACTTACAGCACCGTAAAAGTCGTTTTATATTTGTGCACAGCCACATACCTCGTGAATAGTCCCCCGAAGCTGCCGACACACAAAAGGTCTGATTTCTGTGCACTGAACCACCTACTAGTTCCTTGATGTGCTGAGCGCCACGCGGGGGCGGGTATAATGGTATACACGGTTGTACTAAGGGAAGAGCTTCGCACCATCCTAAAGGAAAAGTTAGCGTAGATAACCGCTGAGCGCCTTTGAACAGGCCGTGACTACGGATGATTTCTTGAATTTATGGGCGCGCATTAGTAACGAATGTAACTTGTATACAATATTATTCATGTGCGCATTCCTCATAATAATATACTCAACGCCTTACTGAATGAGAAAGCATGCATGATGTGCTGTTTACGGAAGAACGCGAGATTCGGAGCCCGTGTATTGTAGCCGCTGCACGGAAGCTTAGAAGCGTAAGCGGCATCATTATGGGGACGGCGCGCACAGTTACCGCTTGGAGCTGAACGGCTTCCACGGGAAACCCGCGGCGGGTTCGCGCTCCGCGGGAACTCAGAAGTGTGCGCGGAAACATGCAGGATGTGGCAGCATGAAGACTGAGGGCTCAATAGTACAAGAGCGGCATATGATGACTCTCTCAAGGTGCCATGGTATGAACAGGAGGCGGTAACCGTCGGTCAAGGCTGTCAACACTTCAGCTACCTCTTGTGTTTACAAAATTCGGCAACGCGTGCCCGTGAGCACATTGTTCGGCAGTTTCTCTCTTCTGCTACAGTTTTGTTCATCTTAGTTTTTCTTTTTCCTGCCACTTTGAACGACAGAGAGTTCCTTACTTGACACGGTTCATTTTTAACACGGTTCTGTTCATGGAAATGAAAATCGCAGCGCAGCACACAGGACCAGAAGTAGAGCTGAAGACGTCTTCACTTCCAGTCCCGGGTGCTTCGCTGTGATTCATGAGTGGCGTGGGCGGAATTTGCAGACGGAAGTTTGTACACTGAAGTTGTCCTCACGAACTGTCAATGAACAGTTGATAATTATCATATATGTAAAAAAATAATGTAATATATGTGATGAGGGCGTCTAACCCTACAGACAGAATAGAGCTAGCAGAGCTATAGATGTTAATAAATAAGCACAAGTTAGCCGACATAAGGAAGTGTAATATGGAGAGAATAGAGCATGCTTTAAAGAACGAAGGTAGCCTAAAAACGTTGAAGAGGAAGCTATGTAAAGGTAAAAACCAGGTGTATCCGTTAAGAGACAAGCAGGGCAATGTTGTGCGCAATATGGATCAGGTAGTTAAGTTACCCAAAGAGTTCTACACAAATCTACACAGTAGCCAATGCAAACAGGATGCTAATGATGGAGACTGTAGCACACAGCAATGCATCATCCCGCCAGTAACGAAAGCAGAAGTAATGAAAGCTTTAGGAGCAATACAGATGGTAAAATCAGCTGCTGAGGATCAGGTAACAGCAGATCTGTTGAAGGACGGAGGAGATATTGTACTAGAAAAACTAGCCACCTTGTATACACAATGCCTTATGACATCGACCGTACCAGAAGCTTGGAAGAACACAAACATGATCTTAATTCATAAGAAAGGAGATGCCAAGGAAGTGAAAAATTACGGATGATCGGCTTACTATCCGTTGCCTACAAGGCATTTACTAAGGTAATCGCTAATAGAATCAGGGCAACTTTAGACTTTAATCAAACAAATGATAAGGCACGCTTTCGTGAAGGATATTCCACAATATGTCATATTCACACTATCAATCTAGTGATACAGAAAATCACAGAATATAACCAACCCATATATATATAGCCTACATTGATTACGAGAAAACATATGACTCAGTGTAAACCTCGGCAGTCACACAAGCATTGGGGAATCAGGGTGTAGAATAGCCTTATATCAAAATACTGGAAGATATATATAGCAGTTGCACAGCTACGATTGTCCTCGATAAAGACAGGAATAAAATTCCATTAAAGAAGGGCGTCAGGAAAGGAGACACGATCTCTCCAAAGCTATTCAGCGCATGTTTACAGGAGGTATTCCGAGGCCTGAATTGGGAACAGTTGGGGATAAGGGTCAATGGAGAATATCTAAATAATCTGCGATTGGCTGATGACATTGCCTTGCTGAGTCACTCAGGAGATGAGCTGGAAATCATGATCAATTATTTAGACACAGAGCAGAACGGTGGGTCTAAAAATTAATATGCAGAAAACCAAAGTAATGGTCAACAGTTTTCTAGAAAAGCAGCGCTGAACAGACGAGGACAGAGACGAGGCGACAAGGACGGGCGCTGAACTGACAACAAATTTTATTGAAGGGATTCACATTTATAAACGTAGTGCAGCTACCGTTCGCGCATGCTCAGGAAAGTCAGCTCTTTTGGTGAAAGGGCGATAGAGGCTGTGCTGACGCAGCCCTCTCCCAGGCTATATATCTGATTTGATTCAGCTATTTCTCTAGTCATACGTACACTGCTCTTTCTGATTATGGAGGTGTCACCGAGTGCAGGAGTACAATCTAGGCAAGTGATACAGTGACTTGCGAGGAAGCCTTCAAAATCTTTTCCCTCGCGTGCATTTTTCACGTTCAAGGCATGCTCTCTTAACCTCTCGTTCACGCATCTCCCAGTTTGGCCAACATACGTCTTTCCACAACTTAACGGAATTTTGTAAACTACACCTTCTGTGCAATCAACATAAGGCCGCCTATGTTTTTTGCCACAGCCACGCTTCTGGGTCGCCTCCGGATTAGTGATCCTGCAAAGCTTGGACAGCTTGTGAGGGGCAGAGAAGACCACTTTCACGTCGTAACGCTGGGCTACCTTTTTCAGATTGTGCGAAAGTGAGGAGTGTATGTAAGGTATAACAGCTACCTTCTGCCTGCGCTGTGCGCGGCTATCGCACGTATGCACCTTGCTGCGCATGTGTTTTAGGCAGCTTTCAGCGACTGAAACCAGGAGGTGGTGCGGGTACCCAGCGCTAAGCAGTCTATCTGCTTGACGATTGAATGCTTGCGACACCAGATGCGGGCAGGATTTGCCGAGAGCGTTCTTGAGGCAAGACATGGCAATAGCTCGTTTAACGAGCTTGGAGTGGGCGGAGTTGAACGCCAGAAGTGGTTTGTTGGCGCGCGGTTCATAGCACCAGCAGACACCATCATCTTTAAAGTGGAACCGGATGTCTAGAAATCTAATTTGGCCATTTACTGGAAGTTCGTGGGTGAGGTCACGAGGATTCATCACAATACCGAATGAACCCAGTACATTCTTACTGATACGTTGAATCGCCTGCGCGTCACAGTCTAAGACAACTAAAAATCGTCCACGTAACGAAAAACCTTGATAAAATTGCTGTCCATGGGAGAAGCGAGCAGTTGACGATCGAGTTGACTTGTCGCCTCGTCTCTGTCCTCGTCTGTTCAGCGCTGCTTTTCTAGAAAACTATGTACCAACACGCCCAACTCGCCGCATTAATGGTCAACACTCTAGCAGGGGAACTGCAGCTCAGATTTGGCAGCGAGGTGTTGGAAGTGGTAAAGAAGTCTACTTAGGGCAGGTAGTGACAGCTGAACCGGATCATGAGCCGGAAATAACTAGAAGAATAAGAATGGTATGGAGCGCATATGGTAGTTTGTCTCAGAAAGTTATTGGCACTTTACCAATATCCCTCAAGTAAAAAGTGTACAGCAGCTGTATCTTACCGGTACGTACCTACCGCGCAGAAATGTGGAGGCTAACGAAAAAAGTTCAGCTTAAGTTAAGGACAACGCAGCAAGGCATGGAAAGAAAAATGGCAGGTGTAATTACAAAATTTGTTGTTGGGCTATTTGGTAGGCCATGATCTCAGAAGACCAAGCGCATGAAAGAAAAACGGACCGGAAACAAGGAGGACGACACGCTTCTTCTGCCCGTGTCGTTCTCCTTTTTTCTTGTCCGGTGTTCTTTTTTGCGCTGGTTCTACTGAGTAGGTGTAACGTTAGGAGTCTGAAAGCGGGCAGAATGGGTGAGGGAACAAAAGCGGGTTTATGGCATCCTAGTCGAAATCAAGAGAAAGAAATGAACTTGGGCAGGGCATGTAATGCGAAGGAAAGATAACCGCTGGTCCTTAAGGGTAATGGATTGGATTCCAAAAGAAGGCAAGCGTAGCACGGGGCGGCAGAAGGTTAGGTGGGCGAATGAGACAAGGAAGTTTGCAGGCAGAGGGTGGGCGCAGCTGGCAAAGGACAGGGTTATTTGCCGTGATATGGGAGAGGCCTTTGCCCTGCAGTGGGTGTGGTCAGGCTGATGATGATGACTTCCTTCTCGAACCTTTCTCCATTGTTCTTCACTTTTCCCGTTTTGTAGCTATAGCTACATTACGGTAGCATTTCTAGCCTTCAGAGTGGTCTCGGGATGGTTTAAGAAGATTTTAGAACCGAGTAATGCATCCTTTGAATGGGAATGCACTACTCTTGAGACCGCTCATGACACTTTTAAACAGTAGTTTCATAACACATCACCCAAGTTGTTACAGATGGGGCAAGGCGCTCGTTTCAACTTTTTTCTCAAACGTTTGGCGTATCCGAAATTTGGAGCTTCTGCATGCTGGCCAGTACCGCAAATCCTTGCGGCATATCCCCCTCCAATTGGATAAGTCACGTTTTTTGTATAACTAATCGCACAGATGAGTGACTGCGTTTTCCTGCAGGCTATAAGTTCTAGGCGATCTCCTGCCACGTACACGACAGCGGCGTCTTAATGCCTAGAAAAACGTTTTTTTTCCTAGAACCATTCAAAATTTAAACCATGGGCTTCTTGGGAAGGCCGAAATAGAAACTTCTTTCTGGGTAACAAAAAGACAATTTTTCTAAAATCTACAGTTTCAATGTCTTCTCTCCAGTGGCTTTAGATAGAGTAGAGGCTATGTTTTCCGTTATTCAATGGCACGTTCGGCAAAACAAAAATGAAAATTCCCATAAACTGACACATTCACAACATGGTTATCGCACCTCACGCTGTAAGGCATTCACCATCATCAGCTTGGCTACACCCACTGCAGGGTGAAGGCCTCCCCCATGTCTGTCCAATTAACCCTCTCCTATGCCAGCTGCGGCCACCCCATCCCAGAAAACTTTTCAATCTCACCCGCCCACCTAGCATACTGCCGCCCCCTGCTACGCTTGCCTTTTCTTGGAATCCACTCCCTTACCCTTCAGGACCAGCGGTTATCTTGCCTTCGCATGACATGTTCTGCCCAAGCCCATTTCTTCCTCTTGATTTTGACTAGGATGTCTTAAACCCGCGTTTGTTCCCTCACCCACTCTGCCCGCTTGCGGTCTCTTAACATTACACCTATGATTTATCTTTCCATAACTAATTCAGCTTAAGTTAAGGACTTAAGCAGAACCCAGTTCGTTAGCCTCCATGTTTCTGCCCTGTATACTGAAGAAGTTGGCGCGGAAAAACGAGGACAAACGAGACAAAGACGAGCGCTACTCACAACTGAAGGTTTATTCCAGACAATGCTCGAATAAATAGTGAAACCAAAAAGAACAAAAACAAACAAACGTCATGAACACCACAAGTTACCCCGTGAATCCCAATGATTTGGTTAGGAACAGATACTCCCTATCAGTGAAGCGGACGGAAGTCTGACTAATGCACTTATCGCCACTGATGCGCATATGAAAGGCTTCCCTGAGCTCCCGCGTGAGTTGCTCCCTGTGCCTGAATAGGATGGTCGTTTTTTCAAAAAGCGGTTTACACTGGATTTTCTGTTCCTTGTGGTTTGTAATGCACGTGCGGCAATGTTTAGGGAGGTTATCAAGAGAATCTCACCCGAGCAATCTTCGGTGTTCCCCTAATCTCTCGTTGACGCATCGTCCAGTTTGGCCGATGTATAGTGCGCCACACGACAACGGCAATCTGCACACAACCCCCCTGGCACAGGTAACGAACGGGGCTTTGTGTTTGATGCTGCATTCATTTCTTGTTTATCTTGTGTTTCGTAGCGTTCTTTTGCCTCCTTCTTCCATCCGTTTGTGCACCTGTGAACAGATTGCTCCCAACTTCCGAGGGGCGGAAAACACAATCGGAATTTGATAACGCCCGGCAAAATTTTTCAGTCCATGCGCGAATCTGTGCACGTATAGTATGACTGCAAAATTTCGACGCTCTCTTTCCCGGGAGTTTAGGTCGCGACCCATCCTTGATCCACCTTACCATTCTTCCACAAGCTTCCACGATTATATGCTGAGGGTACCCGCTTTCTTTCAGCCTCTTCACCTGGGACTCGGCGCTTTCCTTGATAGCATGTGAGCAAGACTTGGTGATGGCCGCTTTTAGACAGAAAGTGACTATCCCGTTCTTTATGACTTTGGAGTGACCGGATGAATAATCAAGACGCTTTTTCAGCCCTAGGGTGGTATGCCCAACAAACATGTTTGGGGCGAAAATGCAAAGACAGATGTAGGAACTGGAGCCTTCCATCTCTTGGTACTTCTACTGTGAAATTGAGACCAGGGCCGCACTCCTTAAAAAGGTTTAGCACATTGACGACGGTGCGTTGCAGGTTGGGTTCAGAAGACAACACTAAGTAGTCATCAACATACCTACATGCCTTCCAAATTATCCCTCCTGATTTCTTTTCTATGGCTCTGTCGACCTTAGCCAGAAAAATTTTGCTAAGGATGGGGGCTACGCGAGACCCGATACAAACACCAGTTCGCTGTACGAAAAATTTTCCGTTCCACCCTATGACCGTTGATTTGAGATAAAACGTGAGTATCTCCAAAAAAGACCCAACAGATACACCACATCGGGACACGAATGCGGCCTCGTCGTTGTGCTCCATAATGCATTCCTGGACACTTTTTATCATCTCGTTACTTGGCATTGAATAATACAAGTCCTCAATGTCCACGCTGAAAGCGGTACACTTTCCTGGGTTGCTGTTGCTGAGAAGACTCACCACTGCCTCAGAATTTTCCACCATGAAAGGGTCCTCCACGCTTAGGCTTCGCAGATGTTTCTGAAGGTACATGGCCATCAGTAATTGCCACGTGTTCCACTCGGACACGATTGCCCGGAACGGAATTCCTTCATTGTGGGTTTTTGCCGTAAAAAATGCGGCTAGATGAGGGTCTTGAGCTTTCTTGATGCCATTTGCTAGTTTCTCCAGGTTGTGGCGGAGCGCCAAAGCCAAAGCTTCTTCCTTTATCTTCTTCTCCTTGAAGTCGATCTCTCTGAAGTTCTTCGCGATGGCTGCCTCGGCTTTCTCCGCGAACATTCCTTCAGGAATCAACACGAACCCCCCTAGCTTATCCGCACATAGTACTCGCAGCCCGGCAGATGTCAAGAAGTCGACAACCCCAGCTGTGCTCCAACGGTTTTCTTTTTCTTTCTTATTCTCATGGGTCCTTGCCACCACGTCGAAGCATTCCTCGGAACATCTTGCCTGAACTTCACTGAGAGATAGCCGCGAAATTGTCCGGGCAACTGCTATCTTTTCAACAGGTTTTAGCACCAAAGGTAAGCCGAACTTCGGACCAAGCTTGAGGACTTCCAGGTGCTGGGCAGGAACTTCAGCGTTTCCCAGTGTCACAACGTCCTGTCACCACCCTAGGGCCAAAAAAGCGTTGCTTGATTATTCATCCGGTCACTCCAAAGTCATAAAGAACAGGATATTCACTTCCTGTCTAAAAGCGGCCATCACCAAGTCTTGCTCACATGCTATCAAGGAAAGCGTCGAGTCCCAGGTGAAGAGGCTGAAAGAAAGCGGGTACCCTCAGCATATAATTGTGGAAGCTTGTGGAAGATTGGTAAGGTGAGTCAAGGATGGGTCGAGACCTAAACTCCGGGAAACAGAGCGTCAAAATTTTGCAGTCATACCATATGTGCACAGATTGGCGCATAGACTGAAAAATGATGCCGGGCGTTATCAAATTCCGATTGTGTTTTCAGCCCCTCGGAAGCTGGGAGCAATCTGTTCACAGGTGCACAAACGGATGGAAGAAGGAGGCAAAAGAGCGGCACGAAAAACAAGAAAAACAAGAAATGAATGCAGCATCAAACACAAAGCCCCGTTCGTTACCTGTGCCAGGGGGGTTGTGTACAGATTGCCGTTGTCGTGTGGCGCTCTATACATCGGCCAAACTGGACGATGCGTCAACGAGAGATTAGGAGAACACCGAAGATTGCTCGGGGGAGATTCTCTTGATAACCTCCCTAAACATTGCCGCACGTGCATTACAAACGACAAGGAAAAGAAAATCCAGTGTAAACCGCTTTTTGAAAAAACGACCATCCTATTCAGGCACAGGGAGCAACTCACGCGGGAGCTCATGGAAGCCTTTCATATGCGCATCAGTGGCGATAAGTGCATTAGTCAGCCTTCCGTCCGCTTCTCTGATAGGGAGTATCTGTTCCTAACCAAATCATTGGGATTCACGGGGTAACTTGTGGTGTTCATGACGTTTGTTTGTTTTTGTTCTTGTTGGTTTCACTATTTATTCGAGCATTGTCTGTAATAAACCTTCAGTTGTGAGTCGCGCTCGTCTTTGTTTGTCTCGTTTGTCCTCGTTTTTCCGCGCCAACTTCTTCAGTATGCATTTCAACCAACTAGCCCAACTTTCTGCTCTGCCCTGTAGGTGAGTACTGGTAAGATACAGCTGTTGTACACTTTTGTCTTGAAGGAAATTGGTAAACTGGCATTCATGATCTGAGAGAACCTGCCATATGCGCTCCACCAATGTATACGCCGCGCTGTAGCCGAAGAAAAAAAAACTGCAGTGGATGTGCTACGAAATACCCCAAAAGAGGCGGTTTTAAACTGCTATGGGGTGCAACATTTTTGGCTACACAACGTCTTTACAAACCCTATGACGTATTTTTTTTCTAACTGGACTATGCTCATCGTCATTATCATCATCATCAACCTGACTACACCCACTGCAGGACAAAGGCCTCTCCCATGTGTGTCCAATTAACCCTGTCCTTTGCCACCTGCGGTCACTGCATCACCGCAAACTTCTTAATCTCATCAGCCCACCTAACCTTCTGCCGCCCCCTGCTACACTGATTTGGTATCCACTCCGTTACAGTGGTTATCTTGTCTTCGCATTACATGCCCTGCCCAAGCACGTTTCTTCTTCTTGATTTCGACTAGGATGTCATTAAGACGCGTTTGTTTCGTCACCCACTCTACCCGCTTCCGCTTTTTTTAACGTTACACCTATATTTTTTTTCCTTTCCATGGCTCGCTACGTTGTCCTTAACTTAAGCCGAACCCTTCGTGAGCCACCAGGTTTCTGCCCCGTAGGTGAGTACCGGTGAGATACAGATGTTGTACACTTTTCTATTGAGAGATATTGGTAAACTGCCATTCATGATCTGAGAAAACCTGCCATAAGCGCTCCATCCCATTCTTATCATTCTAGTTATTTCCTTCTCATAATCCGTATCAGCTGTCACTACCTGCCCTAAGTAGACTTCTTTACCACTTCCAGCCCCTTGCTGCCAATTGTGAACTGCTGCTGCGTTGCTAGGCTGTTAAAAATTACATTCGTTTTCTGCATGTTAATTTTTAGACCCACCGTTCTGCTCTGCCTGCCTAGCTCACTGAGCATGACTTGCAGTTCACATCCTGAGTGACTCAGCAAGGCGATGTATCAGCGAATCGCGATTATTTAGCTATTTTCCATCAACTCTGATTGCCAACTGTTCCCAATTCAGGCCTCAGAATAAATCCTGTAGACGGTCGGTGAATAGCACTGGCAAGATCTTGTCTCCTTGCTGACGCCCTTCCTTAATGGAATTTTATTGGTGACTTCATGGAGGACTTTGGCAGCTGTGCATTTGTGTTTCAGCGAACACTTTCAAAAATTTTCAAATATCCGCTTTTTGGGGTAAAAATGTGGCTTTTGCGGCACAGTACTACCAGTGTTGGCGGACTCCAGAAAACCTGTGAATCGTCTTAATTTGTAAGCTGGTTAACTATTTTTTAATAATTAACTTTTCAACTATTATACTCAGGCGCGTAGTTGAAATTAGAGATTTCTAGCCGGCCGCTGGTAACAACCATGTCATTATTTAGAATTTCGAAAACGTGATTACTCTCGCCGCTGTGGTTCCAAAACATTTGGCTGCATTGTGCGGAAATACATGCGCTTTCGAAAGCATGCAGGCAACGCAACCCCTCTAGTGCACGTAACTAGTCGAAAGAGCCAAATTTTGTCGAGCAACAGGGCAAGGCTAATCGCGTTTTAGAAATTCTAAACACTGATATTCCTATTACTAACGACCGGATACAAATCTCTAATTGCGACTAGGCACTTAACTCTGCCAGCTAGAAAGTTAATTATTAAAAATTAGTTAACGATCTCACTACTTAAGACAATTCACCGGCTTTCTCGTGTCCGCCAACACTGATAATACTTTTCCTCAAAAGCTACATTTTTATCGCAAAAAGCCTACTTTTAAAATTTTTTGAAAATGTTCGCTGAAACACCTGGTATGTCTTCCAGTATTTTGACATAAGGTTCTTCTACACCATGGTTCCCCAATGCCTGCATGACTGCTGAGGTTTACACTAAGTCAAAAGCTTCCTCGTAATATATGAAGGCTATATAGAGGGGTTGGACATATTCTGCGCATTGCTCTATCACCTGTTTGATGAGTGTGAATATGATCTTCTGTGGAATATCCTTTACGAAAGCCTGCCTGATAGTTTGCTTGATTGAAATCTAAGGTTGCCCTTGCTATATTAGCGATTACCTTAGTAAATACCTTTAAGGCAACGGACACCAAGCTGACCGGTCTGTAATTGTTCAAATGCTTGGCGTTTCCTTTTGTTGAGTCAATACAATGTTTGCGTTCTTCCAAGCTCCTGGTACGGTCGAGGTCATAAGACATTGCGCATACAGGGTGGCTAATTTTTCTACCACTCTCTTCCCTCCGTCCTTCAACAGGTCTGCTGTTACCTGACCCTCACCAGCTGTCTTACCCCGTTGCATTGCTGCTCAGGCTTTGTTTACTTCCTATTCAACCTTGTCACCGATCCAGTCCCGCGAGAAATGCAAGGAGAGAAGCGGGAGCACAACATCCTGGCCTGCGCCGACGACCTGACCCTGCTCACTGATAAACAAGAAGAACTTCAGGCCCGTATTAACAATGTTTCTACTGTTTTCTTGACGGTTCTGCAGTGTCTGCCATGCGTTCGTACTATTCGTAGGCTATTTCTGCTTTCAGGGGTTATTGAGCAAAATCCTGGACCACTTTCAGCTCTACAAGGAAAACAGATGTTCGGTGTGATTATGACAATACAATCAATGCAACAAACACAATCAGAAATCCTCGAAGAAATTAGAGCTATTCGTACTGAACAGCAAGTTTTGGAGCAAAAGTTGCTGCAACTAGCAGGAAAAATCGATTCTATGGAAGGCAGCGTGTTTCCTATAAAGAATGACGCAAAGAAACTTTCATCAGATCTTGCTGTCACGTGTATCAAACTGCAGGACTGCCAAGATGATTTGGAAAACAGGTGTAGAACGAACAATTTAATCTTCATAGAACTCAGGATACCTTCAATGAATCATGGGCTGACTCTTAGCAGAAAGCGATTTCTTTCTGCTGGCAACAACTGAACGTCACAATTGTCCCTGAAGTCGTTGAAAGGGTGCACAGAATTGGTAATTTTTCCCAAATGAAACATGGACCACTGAATGTAAAATTATTATCGCTTAAAGACAAACAACGGGTGCTGTCGGTGGCCTCAAAGTTCAAAGGAACAGATTTTGCACTAAGTGAGGAGTACTCAAGAAATGTACGATTTGATGGGCAAAAATTATTTCAGTTTGCTCAGAAACGTGGTGGCGAATTCAAGATTAACTTCAACCAGTTGAAAATGCGCAATCAAACTTTTATATACAACAGTCAAACAGACACTAGATCTATTTGCTTCATAGCCATTACAGGTGCATCCTTCCGAAATATTAGAGTAACCAATGCTCATGACCTAGTATCTATCTTAGTAAATTGTCGCAGTATAAAAATAAAACGATACAATTCACTTCGTTCCTCAAAGCATCGAAGCCGCATGTTGTCTTTTGAACGGAATCTTGGCTGGACGATACAATCAACGACAATAAAATCTTTCCACGCAATTATGTCGTTTATAGCCAAGACCGCAGCGTGCACGGCGGTGGTGTATTTGTTCTTATCCATGACAGTATACTTAGCATGCCGACAGGCATCGAAACCAAATCCTGTGAAACAGCGTGGTGCAAAATCCTTTTAAAAAACGGCACCTCTCTTGCAGTTGGTTCATTTTATAGATCACCCGGTTCTAGCAGTCACCAACCTCTGTTTGAGTTGAGCAATATACTGTTAAGCTTACAAGCAACGTATATAATACACTGTTTTCCAGGGAATGGTTACTGCCCATACTTTGCTACAGTTTGTTAACACGCCCACTCGGACGAGCGGTGCTACCGCAAATGTATTGAACTTATTTTTCTGTAATGACCATGATCTTATATCAAATGTTGTCACAATGCCCGGGATCAGTGATCATGATGTTGTTGTTACTCACGGTAACTGTATCAAGTGCTGATAAAGTATTAAAAGCGGTGAAGTCTTCTGAGCGCACCTCAGATGTGCAGTCTAGTCAAAAAGAAAGGAAGAGAGTGACTGTTATGCCATATGCTCACAACCTGTCGCACCGGTTTAAAAAAGTTGGGGCAAAGTACGGAGTTAATGTTCTTTTTTCAGCCCCTAATAAACTATGTAAAGTAGGGGCCGCAGTACAAAGAAAAATCGAAGGACATAGAAAGAGGAAAGTGTGTAGCATCAACCAACGTTGCTCACCAACAAAAAAGATATTGCTGACAAGTTCAATTCATATTTTCACAGTGTGTTTTCCCAATCTGCAAATAATTTCACAACTCGTGATTCTTGTTCCCAGCCTGTGCACGATCTCGTATCTCAACCTGGTATTTTTGCAATGCTTTTGAATCTTAAAACAAAAGTAACTCCTGGGCCTGACGAAATACCTAATTCATTTTTACATCGTTATGCTGAGATGGTTTCGCACTTTCTTGCTATCATTTTTCGTGCTTCTCTTTTGTCTTCAAGTCTACCACCCGATTGGAGGGTGGCCCGTGTCGTTCCCATACACAAAACAGGTGATACCGCATTCTTTAATAATTACCGTCCCATATCGTTGACCTCTTCATGCTGCAAGCTTCTTGAACATATCGTAGCCAATTACATTAAAACATTTCTCGATGACAACAACAAATTATCGGCTTTCCAGCATGGTTTCCGCAAAGGCTTTTCTACGGTCACCCAACTTACATCCGTAATTCACAATTTCGCTCAAGTTCTGGACCATTCCAGCCAAATAGATGTCATATTTCTTGATTTTAAGAAAGCTTTTGATTTAGTTCCGCACAATAAGCTTATCCATAAAATAGAAACTATAGGTCTTCCTTCTTTTATTGTTAATTGGGTTGCGGCTTATTTATCTAACCGATTTCAATATGCTAGTATCGATGGTCATTGTTCTAACAAACTTCCAGTCACTTCTGGTGTCCCGCAAGGCAGTGTCCTTGGGCCATTACTGTTTCTTATCTATATTAATGACATTACAGACATCATCTCTCATCCTGTTCAAATTAGGTTGTTTGCCGACGATTGTGTTTTGTTTAATTAAGTTAAAGTTCAAGACGACCAGATTTTACTTAATCATAACCTACACAATGTTAGTGAATGGTGCGTTAAATGGGGGATGGAACTAAACGCTGACAAGACAGTATTTATGCGGATTACTAATAAAAGAAACAGTCATTTCTTTTCATATAATCTTCCCACTCGGCACCTTTCAGAAGTCAAAGAATACAAGTACCTAGGAGTAACACTAACGAATAATCTTAGTTGGAATAAACATATTGAAACCGTATGCTCTTCTTCATTTCGCAATCTCTGTTTTCTTAGGCACAAGTTAAAACTAGCTCCCCCTAACGTTAAGCAATTGGCATATTACACCATGATTAGACCAAAACTTGAGTATGCATGCACTGTTTGGGATCCTCACACAAAGACTAACATTAATGCCCTTGAAAGAATTCAGCGCAAAGCAGTTCGGTTTATATTTTCTAAATATCGCACCACTGACTCACCATCTGCTCTGTTGCTTCAACGTAATATACAGTCCCTTGAAACTCGGCGTAGAATACTAAGGTTAAGATTACTCTTTCTATTGAAAACTAACAAACTGTCAATAGCCCCCGATTTGTATCTCCAACCGATAACGTCCAGGTCAACAAGAAACCGGCACACTGAATCGTTAAAACCTTACTTTGCCAGAACTAACATATTCAAATTCTCTTTTTTTCCCCGCACCATTACCGAGTGGAATCAGTTACCACCATCATCAACAGTTGACGTTGATGCCATTGAACAGGCCGTTCATTGATTTTTGTTTTGTGCTTTTTTGTATTGTGTTTATTGTGCCCCTCCTGCCAGGGCCCTTCACTGGGCCTGCAGTATGTCCTAAATAAATAAATAAATAAATAAACCATGTCAATCAATATGTCCAGTGCAGGACTGGCATTCTCTACCAGATCCCATTGTCATGTGGTTCTACTTACATAGGTCAGTCCGGTCGATGTATTAATGTACGCCTCATGGAGCACGCCAATTCCTTGAGGAAAAAAGAGACTAACGTAGCCAAGCATTGCTTCACGTGTAAATAAATGCACACCGTATTTTGTCGACACGGAAGTGTTATTTGTGCACAATGATCGGCGCACAAGAGAGATAGCAGAGGCCTTCCATATCATAAGAAAGACAAGCTGTTGCGTCAGCACACCTTCAGTATCCCTAACCTCCAAGGAAATGAGCCTGTTGCACAGGGGATAGCATATCGGCGATAACTGCACGAGCCTTTGATGCGGTGTGTTTTTAATTGCATTTTTAAATGAGCACATCTGTGTTTGACCATGCGCATGTGCGTAGTTCTTGTGTACGCATAAATTGGCCTGCTTACTTCAAATAAAATTTAGTTGTAAGATCAGCGCCTCTGTGTGTGTTCCCTTCGTTCTTCGTCCTTGTTGCTTAGCACTGTTTTTATATTATGGAGCATTTCCAACTGGCCCAATCTGCCGTTCTTGTACTGATTGAATTTACTCATGATATTGCAGCCTCAATTAACTTAGGTACGCAGGTGGACTGTATATTATTAGATTTTTGGAAGGCATTTGAGTCCGTTTGTCATGCACTCCTGATACACAAAATATCCCTTCTTAATATACCGGCCAGTCTCTTAGCATGGATTCAAGCATACCTCTCTGAAAAAAAAAAAACAGTGCGTAGTTCTGGACGGTGAGTACTCATCAAGTGGTGTCTCTGTTATCTGATGTCCCACAGTGGTAAGCCCTCTACTTTTCTTGATTTATATCAATGACCTTACTGACCGTACTACCAGCCGTGTTCGATTGTACGCGGATGGTTGCTGTATCTACCGCGAAATCACCAGTGCAGCGGACTCTCAACATTTACAGAACGACCTGGACTCCGTGTTCTTGTGGTGCCAGTCCTGGAAGATGTCCCTTAATTTATCCAAATGCAATCTGGTAAGGTTTACAACTAAAAAACAACCAATGCTTTCCAATTATGTCATGGGTGGAACTTGCCTGTCGGTTGCAAGCGAATACAAATATTTGGGGGTTGTATTATTGCTAATTTGTCATGGAATGCTCATATACATAACATAACTCTGAAGGCTAGTCGAACGTTAAATTTCCTCAGACGAAACTTTAATCAGGCACCAACTAAGCTAAAGGAAAAATTGTTTCAAATTTACGTCCCATTCCTGAGTACGCTTGCAGTACTTGGGATCCGTCAACCCAGTGCCACATTGCAAAACTTGAAAGCTAATATCCAATGAAAGATAATTATGACTTTTTGAAAAAAAATCTCACGATCTTTCCAAAATCCTGGGGTGGCCGCTGCTTGAAACCTGAATAATATACCAGCGCTTGTCGCTATTTTATAATATCTTTTACTCTAGAACAGGCATCGACAAAGATAGATATCTAAAGAAACCAACATATGTATCTGCACGAACGAACCATTCCCGAAAAGTGCGAGAATATGCTTGCCGGATAAACTTATTTAAGAACAGCTTCTTCCCTAAGACAATACATGAGTGGAATGGTTTGCCTGGAGGAATTGTTTCCGGGATCCCTTCGTCTTTTATCCAGGATCTGAACAATAATCTTTTTTTAATGGGTTTTAGCATTGCTTTTAACTTCTCATGGCTGTTTTTCTACTTACCACCATACAGTGTGATCAAGTGACGCAAATATTTAGACAACTACGTGTATACACGTCGTTTTATTTTATTTTTTTCACTGCTTGTTTCCTGCCTTTCAAATTGCAGCTGAATTTGTACTATATATCATCTGTGCACTCATATTGTTTTTTCTCCCCCCCCCCCTTCTACACTAATGCCCGCAAGGGCGCTCTTGGTATGCAAATAAATAAATAAATAAATAAATAAAAAAGTAGGAGCCCTCTCTTCCAGGTTGGGACTAAAACTCAACCCAGCGAAATGCAACTCTGCACCTATCCGGCAGGACGCCTGTGGGAAGCAGGCCAACAGTATCCGAGGTCAACAGAACCGCCATGCCAACAATTAATGAACATGAATCGCAATCTTTCCTAGGACGTCCCGTCCGATTCAGCGTGTTCCCGGACACTGCCATAGTCGACGGGGCCATCAGCGTGGGCTGCCGCCTGCTGGCCTCAATGCTCGCCCCATGGCAGAGGTTGGACGCTGTCAAAACATTCGTGTACCCAGCGCTCAAGTTCTCCATGCGGTGCGGAGTGTTTGGGAAGGCAGAGTGGGAGCGCCTCGACGTAGCCCTGCGGCCACTAATTAAACGCACAGCGAGTGCCACCAATAGAGAGTTTTAGTTTCACGTACGTAGAGGGTTCACGTACGCAAACATGAGAAGTCTACGTAGCCTGCACGCAGGTGGTTTGAAACCCTTATAGTTACACGTACGCGAAACACGCCGCGCGTTACGCCTAGCGCCATCTACTAAGAAACACAGACACTGGTTGCAGCCAAAATCATCCAAGACAAGTCATTAAGCGAAGCCATTCATAGCGAGACCGTTGCTATGACGACGACCAACGCTACTTCGTCAGGCTTAGCGGCTGAAAAATCTCCCTTCTGTCTGAAAAACAAAAGCTATTTGTCGCTTGAAACCTTTTGCGAGGGTAAGAATGGGCAAATCGAAGGCGAATACAGCAGTTTAGAACACCATATCGCCTCGAGGGATTAGCGACGAAGCTGTTATCGCCATGAAGCGGCGGGCAGGGTGCCGCCATGTTTGTCAACGCTACGTACGCAAGCAACGCAAAGACCAGAAAGTTGGGCTAGTTGGTGTGGATTCATACTTGACAGCGCAAAAAAACGAGGACAAAAGCGAACGAGGAGACACAACACAGATGTGTGTTGTGTCTCCTCGTTCGCTTTTGTCCTCGTTTTTTTGCGCTGTCAAGTATAAACGCAAAGACCGCAACGTAAAAATCCGAATCTCCCGTACGTACGTGAGACTCGCTCATACCCTTTGCGTTCTGCGCATGCGCACTGGTCACCCGTAAGAGCTCTACGTACGTGAAGCATCTACGTACGTGAAACTAAAACTCTCTAATGACTACGCCTACGGCAGCGCAGCAGCAGGCGCGGCGGGAATCCCCCTCGCAGCGGAGCTAAGCGACATCTGCCGCGTCGACAGCGCTTTCAAGCTCCGTTCCTCCCCCGACGCAGAGGTTCGAGACCTGGCGAAGCGAGCCAAAAAATGACTAGGCCGAGAAGCGACCGAGGCGGACATCGCAGCCTACAAGGCTGACTGTGCAGCCTCTGCAAAATGCGCATGTTGGATCAGAACACTGAAACTGCTATTTCAAAACATGTTTTAGTCAGACGATGCTCCAGCTTGGAGTTGTTTATGAGGAAAGGGACTTTCGACAAGAGCAGTTTTCATCGTTGCTGTGTTGTTTCTGCTTGCCACCGTTTTAGAGCACAGCTGTTAAGCACCCGTTCATGGGCTGAGCCGGGTCGCCACTGTAGATGCAACCGAGGCAAACCATAAATGGATAAATAAATAGAAAATGTAAATAACTACGTAAACAATTAAATTAAATTCAAAGTTGTCGCAACTGGGATTCGGCCCCTCGGCGCCGAGAACACATCAGCTTCGTTGGCCATTGCACAAGAGCACCAGGCTATGGCCGCTTTTTTTAACGTGGTATTTATTACAGTGAATCAATGTTCTATGTGCATTTACTATATACAAAGCATGAAGAAAACAATCGTAAATAAACATCTCCGACAAAACTGCAGCGCGAAAAAAGACGAACACAATGGAAGGCGCGGGCTCGCTTTTGAAAATAGCTGTTGCTTCTAATAATAGGCATGTTACCACGTATTTCAAAACTTGGAGACGCACTTTAAAGTGAACGAGCTCTCACTTCTACAGGCCGACAAGAATGCAGGGTTTGTTGTTTAACCGAAAGGCTCTTACTGCGAAAAAGCCCTTCAGGCTGTGCAGAAAAACTTTATCCTGAAAAAACGCCCTCCACCACAGCTAAGCAAAAAGTTGCAAAATTTTGGGAAGATATTGGAAATTAAAAGCTGTCCAAGCAGATTATCAGTTGTAAAGGCAGTGATGAAAGTGTTTTTTAGTGCCAAGACGCATAAACCAGAAGTACCGTTTCGAACTATTGTTAGTGAGTTCTTGCAGAGATATTTGCGACTTTTGACCATTAATGACTATTTTCTTGTAAAGAATTCTGGAGAAATTGTAGAAGTCCTGAAGACCAACCGCAACATTAGCTTCGCGTTCTCTGTGTTCTATTACTTACCTCACCAGGCGCTGTTCGCGCCCCTGAAGCAGTGCACTGACAACAATGGCGTCGTCCGTTTCCAGAATTGAACTAGTATGTCCATTACGATTTTTTAACTCTTTTAGAATTTTAACTCTAACGAACTTTTATATCTGTTAAAAACAAGCACTATTTACAAAACAAAGTAATATGCATTGGGGCCTGCGTTGCACGCATTTTAAGCGATATCTTTTTAGCCAGCATTGACTAGATTTTACCCTCCGTTCTTAGCCTGGACGAGGTCGCAAAAGTGTACCGATACGTCGATGACTTTTTGATCTCGTTGGACAAGCACAACCCTTTACACTGCTGCGCTATTGTTGACCGAACTTCAGACACTTTTAAACAGGATGTTAAGGGACTGACCTTCACTTGTGATATACCAAACCAGAATAATCTTTAGTTTTTAGATATTCGCATGAAGTTTGGTGGGGACCATCTGTGTCGGGGCTACGCCGCACGTGTACAAAAGCCACTGCTGCCTTAAGATTCAGCACTCAAAACTAATTAAAAGAGCATAGGGAACTTGTGCCTCCAATCTGCGCTAGATAAATCGTGCGAGCATGAAATGCAGACCAGAGTTGGCGGCCAATTGGCAAGAATTTTGGACTCAGGCTACCCTCAGTTGATCGTTGCCGAGATCCTTCAGAAGAAGGTAAAGAACAGCGCTACGACGATGAAGACGAAGAAAGGTTTGCGCACCATGCGACCGGAAGTTGCCCCCTACCTGCACAGAGCTTCGCGTAACTCCTATCTCCGGCGAGTAGACCACCAAAGCTGGATGCGGAAAAAAGCATGCCAAGCCCTATGTGCGGTGCCTATCGGGGGGGGGGGGGGGGGGGGGGGGGGGTGTACGTGATTCCCCTGTGGTGCCGAAAAGCCAATGTCGGCCAATCAGGAAGATGCATCAACGATCGATTAATGGAGCTTGGCGAAAATTTAGAGAAAAACGACGATGTGAGCTTGGTTAAGCATTGCAGGTCTTGTAAGGAATGTTCGCCGCGAGTAGATAGTGCAAGGATTCTAGGCACAAGCAAAGATAAAACTGCACGTAAACTACTGGAAGCTTACCGTATAAAGAAAAAGGAGGTTACTGCATAAGCGATACTTCATTTCACTTGTACAGAGCGGAATACGAACTTCTCTCTGCCACAAGATAAGATGTATCATACGGTGTGATGTTGTTCTAGGTTGTCAATGCCACGTCTCCATCTTTCCTTCCGTATTCTGTGAGCGCATGCGCAGCGGAACCTTTATATTTTTCATGCATTGGCAAAATACAATAAGTTGTGAGTGCAGCGATTGTCCGTGTTATGAATGTTTTCCTTCCATTGTGTTCGTATTTTTTCGTGCTGCAGTTACGTCAAAGCTAAGCAGCCAACTTGCCCAAAAACTCGTCTTCCTAAACGCAGAATAATGCAATGCATAATACGACACACCTGAACCAAGCCCAAGAAAAGGCGCACCACATGCAGGGCACATCAGTACAGCATCACAACAGGATACACCTGAGCAATGATGCGCCATAAAAAGAGCAATGAAGAGCACAGCACTAGGAGTGGTTGCCACTTCGGTTGAAACTTGGTCCGGGCATACAGTTTCTTTAGATGGACATCTTTCTGCTGAAGTGGAATTTTGAAGAAACGACATATTCTCAACGTCTGTCCATCATGCGCGTTTTCCAAGGGCTGTGCAGTCCAGTCAGAAAGAACATGTCTAAGGGTTCATGAACAAATGGCAATACAGCGCGATATCGTTGAGAATGCGGTGCAAAATTAGTTCCTGTTTTCAAGTGTCGAGCAAACGGTTGTACAAGGATTTAATTTGTATGCTCTTCCCTCCGCCCATGTGCCGCTCTGGGTATTTTCGTGTATCAAGACATCTTTATATAAGCCACATAGAGAAATAGCCCATTAAAACATGGTTAGGAAAAACGAGAATTTTTGTGTCTGCGGTACGTTGCTGCCTGTCTGACATTCCAGAAAGAGAGAGAGCATTGTTTCATCGACTGCAAATTGAAATACTGTTTTGGAATATCTTGCAACGGACACTTATAAACAAGACTGTTCTATCCCCGCTGCCGATCACGCCTTGTGTTAAATTGCAACGCACTCCTTCCTTCCTGCAACAAAGCCTTCCACATGACATCGCCGCAATCACCTGTCCTTCAACATTTGTGAATTGTTTAGCGAGTATATTTTACACCGAATAATTTATGTACCTTACTTGTTTTGTTGGCTTATTACATCTGCTTTATACACGTAACCCACCCCTTATGTAAAACCCCCAATCCCGGGGGCCTTTAAGGTAATAAAGTAAAGTGAAGTGAAGCGCTGTGCACGGCATATCTTCTTCAACTGATACTGCTGAAGTACTAATATTGTCGCGCGCTGAGCATTACACATCGTCTTCTTCATCAACTGAGACTACTATCGAACAAATATCGTTGCCATACGTGCTGACGTCCAGCAAAGCAAAACAATAAGCCTACAGAGACTGAGACACCCAGAGCTGTAAATTGTAAATTTACAGAAAAGCGGTTCTGCGGTAGAAGCTTCGGTACCGCCTTGCCAGAAAATAAATCCAGGTGTTAGTGTCTTCTCTTGACATGGTGGCAAAGCAAATGAACTGAACCGCTGCCCCGAATTGCTGGTATATGCGCTTTAGAATAAATACAGGATGGCTAAAAAAATTATAAAAAGCATTCCGTTTAGTAGTTCTCTTGCACAAGAACGGTGCTTATCGCTGTTCTAATTATGCTTTTTTTAATGCCTGATAAGGGTTGTTACTTCTAAGCTGGTTGTCCGTGTTTCGATCTGGTTTGGTTTAGTTTATGGGGGTTTAACGTACCAAAGTGACTGAGGTTATGAGGGACGCCGTAGTGAAGGGCTCCGGAAATTTCGACCACCTGGGGTTCTTTAACGTGCACTGACATCGCACAGTACACGGGCGTCTAAAATTTCGCCTTCATCGAAATTCAACTGCCGCGGCCGGTATTGAACCCGCGTCTTTCGGGTCAGCAGCCGAGCACCATAACCACTGAGACACCGCGGCGGCTCCGTGTTCCTATCTGCAGAATTTGACGACCCAAAGGGGACAGCGACACCCTTGGCTCCTTTATTGTGCCCACGTGACTGGGACAAGAATGCAATCTGAAATTTATACCAGTTCTGCAAAGAATGATGCTGGCATAGGCGGCGTTGCATGTTTTGATGAAGTGAGCGTGAAAAATAGAAACTGTCCTTTTTGTTTTGCGGTGACTTCTTCACATCACAGTAATCATCATCAGGAGCATTAGCTTGACTAAGGTATACTGCAGAACGACGGCCTCTGCCATATCTCTTTAATTAACCGTGTCCTGTGGCAGCTACAACCACCTTATTCCAGCAAATTTAATCCCATCGTCCCTGTTAATTTTCTGCCGCCCCCTGCTACGCTTGCCTTCCCTTTGAATCCACTCTGATACCCTTCAGGAACAGCTTTCCCTCCTCATTACATGCCCTGTCCAAGCCCCATTCTCCCTCTTTATTTCAACTAGGGCGTCATTAACGCAAGGTTGATCCCTGACACACACTGCCAGCTTCCCGTCTCATAACGTTACACCTATCATTTTTCGTTCCATAGCTCGCTGAGCTGTCCTTAAGTTGAACCCTTTTCGTTAGCCTCCACGTTTCAGCCCCATAGGTGAGTACAGGTAAGATACAGCTGTTGTATACTTTCCTCTTGAGAGATATTGGCAAACGTTCATTCATGATCTAGAGAACCTGACAAATGCGCTCCGGCATATTCTTATTTTTCTAGTTACTTCAACTTCGTGATACGAATCTGCACTCACCACCCGCCCTAAGTAGATGTATGCTCTTACCACTTTCAGCACCTTGCTACCAATTGTAAACTGGTGTTCCCTTCCGAGACTGTTTTACATTATTTGGGTTTCCAACATTTTAATTTTAGACCCACAGTACTGCCACGCCTATCGATCTCATTAATGATGCTTTGCAGTTCACCTCCTGAGTGAGTTAGCAAGGCAATGACATTAGCGAATCGCAGATTTGTTAGGTATTCTCCATTAACTGTTATGCCCATCTGCTCCTAATTCAAACCTCTGAATGCGTCTTGCAAACAGGCGGTGAATAGCATTGGCTAAATTGTCTCTCTACCTTACAACATTGCTTATTGGAATTTTATTGCTGACTTTATGTAGCACTATGATAACTTTGCAGCCAATATAGATATTTTCCAGTGTTTTTACATAAGTCACATCTACACCCTGATCCTGCGTAGCTGCTGAGGTTTTGTTGAGTCAAGTGTTTCTCGTAAATTAACCTGTAAAGGCTATACAGCGTGTTCAATACTAGAGTTTACTGATTAAAAAAAATGTGAGACGTCGTACGCTAATGCTGCTTTTGAACGTTGGTATTGCGGCCTGGCGGACACAAAGTGGGGTAATAATTGTCCCCGTAAAAGCAGTAATTAATTAAAATGCATTAATTGACTTTTTAATGGCTGAAGTTAGCGTTCAAGTTCATTGCAATAAGGTATTTGTCTGGGCAGGTCGGCACATGGTTGAAACTGAAGGCAACAGCGCACAAAGGACGGGACTTGAAAAGAGACAAACACAACGCTGACTTACGACTAAAAGGCTTTGCTGCTAGCGCGCAATAAATAGGCGAAAAGGAACACAGTCAACAGATAGAATAGCATCTGTGATGATTGTAAAAAACAACAAAAGCCGACAATCGCAACCTACACATAGCGAACTTGACTGTAAGATAGTCAATTTGTTTTTGTGTTAGCGCGACGGAAGGTTTGTTGACGCAGTTGTCAAGTTCCTGATGAATTAAAAGAGCTTCGATGATTTCCCGCGTACCTTGGTCCTTATATTTATACAGGGTTGTAGTACGGCTGAAAAAAGGAGTGGATTTACAGGAAAGCCAATGGATAAGCAAATTGCTTTTGGGGGGTGGTTTTAGCGAGCGTTTATGCTCTCTTAGGCGATCATTGAGGCAACGTCCTGTTTGACCAATATAACAACGTCCACAGGATAGCTCTATCTTATGGACAACATTTTTACGGCACTGCACATAGGGGGATTCGTAATTTTTTCCACATTCGGCAGGTGGAGGTTCTTCACGGTTCATGATTTTACAGAAGCGCTGCAGTTTTTATGGGGCAGAAAAGATGACTCTGACACCGTCTTTTTCTGCAATTATTCTTTAGTGGCTATGTGATACCTTGCGCACATAAGGTATCACCGCGAAGTTTCGGTTTTCCGCAGCAAGGGAACTCGTTTTTGTTCTGAATTCGGCAAGAATCTTCTCCTCTACAGAGCGCAGGATGTGGCCTGCAAAGCCGGCATTTTGCAGCCTCATTATCTGGCTTCTGAGGCTAGATTTCATTTGATGGGAACATGACCTGGAAATGGCGTTCTTAGGGAGGCTGTCACGACGCCTCGTTTTACAATTTTTGAATGAGAAGATGAGTATGATAGAAGCCCTTTTTGTGCTCGTGGTGAGTAGCGCCAGCATACCCCTTCGTCGCGCCTCACTATCTGTAGGTCCAGAAAGCGAATGCCGTCATTCACCGGGGACTAGACAACAGCGTCAGAAAACCTTACGTCGCACTAACGCAAAAAGAAATTGACTATCTTAACAGTTAAGTTCGCTATTTGTAGGTTGTGATAGTGTGCTTTTTTGACAATCATCACTGATGGTGTTCTATCTGTTGAATGTGCTCTTTTTCGCCTATTTATTGCGTGCGAGCAATGAAGCCTTTTAGTCGTAAGTCAGCGCTGTGTTTGTCTCTTTCTTAGTCCCGTCCTTTGTGCGCTGTTGCCTTCAGTTCGAACCATGTACCGACTAGCCCAGACAAATACCTTATTGCAATACATTTCTAGTACATCGGGCATTCTTTCTCATTGTGCATCTCAGCATCATACTCTGTTTTCGAGCCTCTTAGCCCATGAAACCTGCAAAGCCCACCTGTTTTCCTTCGCGGTGAAGAACGACTGCTTCCCACCTGTTGTCTCCCACCTACTCGGACCGTTCCCACCTTCTTTAGGCAATGGCTTACGTGTTTGCCTCATTGCGCGTACCGAAGCGTGGAGGAATGGTCGACTTTCGAAAGGCTGCCTGCGCATCGCCTGCTCGGAGAATGCGCCCCCCGGTGTTGTTTCCCGATGTCTCCGCCAGGAACTGCGCGCAGCGTCTCTCGGCACTGAATAGCTTTGGCGACAAATCTGGGCTGCGGTCCCAAAGAAAGCGATGGGCACAAGTGGAAGAGACCGTTCACCTCGTGGGAAACCCGAACGTCCACGCAGACGATCTGAAAATACTGCAAAAAGGAACGAAGTTCTGCTCAGCACTCTCCCTAAGTAAACTAGAGACATGGCAAGAAGGACAGCGGAAAGAGCAAAGAACGAGACAGACGCCGCTCGGTGCATCCTGGACTCAGTGGAATCCCTTCACACCACAAAGGTAAACAAAAACCATTTGGATCTAAACAAGCTGACCGGTTCTCTCAAAAACGCCGATCTCAAGCTAGTCCTGGCCGACAAAAAAGGTGGTTTTGCCGTTGTTGCGTCGGCTGTTCACCAGAAGCAAGCTCAAGATGCCATAAGTGAAAATTTTCTTCCTTTAAAGAAATTCCGCCCGCATAAGGCAAAAAAGGAAGCTCTACTCAGACGTGAGAGGCTCGGTTTGGACAAGCTGGCGGCCATTGTAAACACAAGTAGCGACTTGAGCTGCAATGCTTGTTCTCACCCACAAGAATGATAGTCCTTTCCAGGTTATTGTAACCGAAAATGGCACATGGAAAACTTGCACTCTGGCCCTACCTTCAGAACTGTTTTTCGGAACTATCAATGACCCTTTTCCTGTGCGCCGGCCAGCAGCTGTGTCTGAACTTTTTGAGGGGAAGCCTTAAAAAATGTGAGCGTCTTGTCTGTTGACATCAAGGACATGTTCTATTCCCCCACCTCAAGACGCCGTGCACATTGCGGTGAGTCAAGCGATTGACCTGTACGGTGCCACCAAATTCCAAAACCACTGCGGAATCGACATTGCCAGGCTACTTGATCTACTAGATCTATATATGCGCTCGACAGTCGTGTCTTTCAACGGCAGCTACTTTATCCGGAAGGAGCGCGTCTGTATAGGCTCGGGCCTCGCTCCGTTCCTCAGTGACTGTCATCCTTGGACCAAAATGTGCAAAAAGCCTTACTTGGAGCTTCAGTGGTACATGTGTTCCGGTACGTAGATGACTTTCTGGTGATTTTTGGAGTAACAAGTGGCAACAGTGTTGCAGATCAAGCCAGTGATATCCTCGCATTTTTCAGGTCTAATGTAAAACAATTTCAACTAACGATGGAAGTTCCCGATCATGACGGCATTCGCTTTCTGGACCTACAGATAGTGATGCGCGACGAAGAGATATGCTTGCGCTACGCACCCCGAGCACAAAAAGGGCTTCTATATCATACTCATCCTCTCATTCAAAAATTGTTAAACGAGGCGTCGTGACAGCCGCCCCAACAAATGCCAGTTCCATGCCATGTTCCCATAAAATGCAATCTAGCTTCAGAAGCCAGATCATGAGGCTATACAATTCACGCTTTCCGGACCACATCCTGAGCGCTGTAGCGGATAAGATTCTTGCCGAATTCAGAACAAAAACGAGTTCCCTTGCTGCAGAAAACCGAAATTTCGCAGTGATACCTTATGTGCACAAGGTATCACATAGCCCCAAAAAAGAAATGCAGGAAAAGCCGGTGTCAGAGTCAAGTTTTCTGCCTTAAAAAACTGCAGCGCTTGCGTAAAACCGTCAACCGTGAAGGACCTCCACTTGTCGAATGTGGAAAAAATCACGAATCGCTCTATGTGCAGTGCCGTAAAAATGTTGTCTATAAGATAGAGTTATCCTGTGGGCGTTGTTATATTGGTCAAACAGGACGTTGCCTCAATGATCGCCTAAGTCAGCATAAACGCTCCCTAAAACCACCCCTTCCCCAAAAGATCCCAAAAGCGTGGAAGCTCTTTTTATTCACCGGGGACTTGACAACTGCGTCAGCAAACCGTCTGTCGCGCTAACACGAAAAGAAATTGACTATCTTAACAGTTAAGTTCGCTATGTGTAGGTTGCGATTGTGTGCTTTTGTTGTGTTATTTTGACAATCGTCACTGATGCTGTTCTATCTGTTGATTGTGCTCCTTTTCGACTATTTATTGCGTGCGAGCAATGAAGCCTTTTAGTCGTAAGTCATCGCTGTGTTTGCCTATTTATTAGTCCCGTCCTTTGTGTGCTGTTGCCTTCAGTTTGATGCAAGCTTATATAGAGAACTTGGAGGGAGGTGCTTTCGAGGGCGATTCCATTTTGCACAATTTCAGTAACGCGCCTGTGTCCTGAGATCCGCACGTCTAAATTTTGTCCCAGTTCGTCTAATTGCGCATGGATACAGCGGCTCTCAGAGTGAAGCACCCCCCTCGTGTGACGCAGCTGTTGAGTAGGGCACTCCGCCTTGCAAGCGTGTGCAGCGAGCCGCATCGCGTATTTATACCGGCTGTAGAAACGATCGCTTAAAGAAAGAGCTCTCTCTTATTGCCGACCCAACCGTAATTCATCGGTTTCGATTGCCAAGAAGTAAAATGCTGGCCCAGAACGAAAAGTCATCCGCGTCGCCGCTCGCTGCACACACTTGTAAGGCGGAGTGGGATACGCAACAGCTGCATCACACGAGGTAGGTGCTTCACGCCGAGAGCCGCTGTCTCGCATTCGTAATTGAACGAACTGAGACGAAATTTTAGACGCCCGCATCTCAGGACACATGGGCGTTATTAAAATTGTACAAAATGAAATAGCCCTCGAAAGCAACTGCCTCCAAGTCCTCAATATAAAAATGCACGCTAACTTCAGCCAATAATAAGTTAATTATTGAATTTTAGTTAATTATTGAATTTACGGGGGCAATTATTGCCTCCTTTTTGTACGCCTGACCGATTCACCAACGTGTAAAAGTGGCATTAGCGTACGTCGTTTGACATTAAAAAAAAAAAAACAGGAAAGTCCAATTTTGAACACGCTGTATATGTAGGGTTTGGTTATACTCCGCACATTTATCCATCACCTGATAGTGTGAATATGGTCTATTCTCGAGTAACCTTTACGAAAACCTGCCTGATAACTTGGTTTATTGAAGTCTAAGGCTGTCCTTACTCCATTAGCGAATACCTTAGTAAATACTTTGTAGGCAACAGAGAGTAAGCTATCTATATTAAAAACGTTTCGCCAAGAACGTCGAAGTTCTTTCTCGATAACATAACGACATTTGTAGCACCGCATTTTTATGCAGTAATTCCCATCACTGTCACGTATCGAACATCGTGTGCGCTGTAGTGTAGGAGGTTGACAACCGAATATATACGCTCTCAATAGTGGACACAAAATAGAAGGCGCTAAAAGCTCGCGCAAAAGCTGAAGTGTATGAGAAACGTTTTTTGTTGCTGTTTTTTCTGTCACCAGCGCATAATTTACTACGCCCTTGGCGCACCGTCATCAATTCGAGGCCCTCGAGAGCATTATTTTTTATGCGTGTCGTTTTTGAAAATTGCCACGGAGGAAGTTAGGAAAAACTTTGGGGAAACTTCACCGACGCCTTAGCGCTATCACCCGATGGCGTTATTGCCTCCCTTCATTCGTTCGAGGTCCCCTGCATATGTCACTTCGCAGACACGTGCAATGTCGGACTGGGCACATGAGGCCTCTCTTCAACGAATTCGAACGAACGTACCAGCTGCGTGATATCAGGATACTGGTGTGACTCTGTATAACAGGTTCGCAGGATGCGGCCTGGTATGGCAAAGCTATAATTGAGCATGTGTTGTTGTGCTTCCATGCGATAAAGCACAAAAAAAAAATCCCCAGCGGCCTTGGTTCGCATGTGGGACTAGGGATTCAAGGATCGATCGATTCCTCGGTCAAGCCCTTGCTGCTGCTGTATCCCAAGGGATCCCGGCCGACGGCTAGGGCCGACAGGGGAGATGGACTTCTCTCCTGGCGTTCATTGACTGGTGTTACAATAAAGTTGTTTCTCTCTCTCTCTCACATTTCTACATATCATAATGACGTCTGAGTCATGTTGAAACCTTATAATAAAAATTTATGTGACGCTTTAATTACTCTTCATATACGCCTCGCCACGAGCGACGGCATCAGTAGCGCTGTGTTTTCCACTGAATGAGAGCATCAACTCCGCGAACTGGGCGTGTTGGTACATAAATGCGAGTAATGACAGCAGCTAAAATAAGGGGCCACAGTGAATGGCGAGTGGACAAGTAAGTCATTACTTCTGGAAGGTGCGCAGCAGTACTGCACCGCAGACTCTTAGCCCAGGCGGTGCTGATGCCTGCGCGCATATCGCCTCTCGTCCGTGTGCTTGCTATTGCTGGTCGTGAATTTTTTGGGCGAAGGCCTTACATGGGCCACTAGCAACGAAACCCAACGTCATTGTCGACATCCAGGAAGAGTTGTCCGCAAAACCGTTAACGACGTCATCAGCACAGGAAATAGTTTCTACCAAAGTTGAGGAGAACTGAGCCAAGGACCTGCAGACTGCGAGGCGATCGCGCCACCCGCACAACCGCGTTGGTTCTTCTCGAACAGAGGTGAATTTAGTGTATACTAATGACCAGGTGTGTCATTAGAAAGGAAGAAAAATTATTAATTAAGAAACGAACGTTTCCGCCTTCGAAGCATGTAAGTGACTTTAAGTGCCCTCCATAATTGTTGCTTTGTAGACGCTCAACACTGCAAACGCGAGGCCAAAGCATGGAAGATACAAAGAGGACTACGGACTGATTAATAAACAAAAATAATTTCAGTATTAATTAACAAATTTTGCCGTGAAATTAGTGTTGCAAGGTAATTCATTAATTTCTAAATTACCATCCCATAAGAGCAATGAAATACATTAAAAATTACTGAAAAAAATTATTTGATCAAAGAGAGAACGGTGCTGGGGAAGTCGGCCAGACATTTCAACAAAGGATACTGCGCACACACAGACAAGGACGTGTCCGCGCTTGCTGTGTTCCTTTCTCGTCCTTTTCTGTATGTGCGCAGTACCCTTGGTTAATTTAATTGCTGTAATTTCATTACAACAATTTAATTACAGCCATGTCTGTTCGTGACTTCATAGCAGTCGAGTTTCTACTCGCAAAAACTAACCGCCACGCAAGCTAACATCTTACGTTTGGATTGCTTGTAGCGTATGCGTTTAGAATCCGCTACCCGTTTGTTTTATTTTTACTAGATTCCCATAATTAGTTGATATTCACGACGCCCTCGCCTTTCAACAAGGATTTAATTTTTATCCGGTTCATAGCTAATGTCAGTTTTACGGAGAATCTCGTCGTTTTGCGATACCATGGGCGTATCATAACGCGATAGTGGAAAGCATGAGCAACATCATCGGACAAAAATTTTGAAAATGGGAAAACTGTAAGATAGTCTTGTGAAAATACTAAAGATAACGCTTCATTCTTCTGATATGTAGCAAAAAGTGTAGCAAAAACTTTTAAAGTGTTTCCATCGAACGCATCGAAAAGTTAAGACTACCATAGAAAACCAATGGGAACGCTTTTGACGACAGCAAAAACGTCAAAAGAAAAAAAGAACGCGAGACTGCCGCCGGGTAATCTGCGGGTATATTGACTGTTACAGTGAAATGTTCCATTACATGAAAAAAATGAGTTCATAAACGGTTTGGCGCTCGAAAATGCTTTTGTACAGAACTGTCTGATATACGCAGTCAACATGGTTGTTCCTATCTACAGAAACTGCGGCATAGAGAAAGCCACTTAATTTTTTTCCCAGCGTAGCCTTTGGCTTAGAAATGAACCAGAGATAGGGACTACGGCTACGCTGATTTTTTAAACGATTGCGTAAGCATGTTCAGCCGTTCCGGACGCGGCAGTTGCAGCTTCGTCTTTGTCCAGATTCGGAAATAACATGAACGCTTAATCCTGCAACAGCGTGTGAGGTAAGCACGGGCTAAAGGCAAAAGGGCAGTGATGACCAAGCACTGCGGCACAATAACGTGTGACAATAAAGTCAGGGTCCGGTAATCGCTCTCGTGTCGTTTTGTCCTCTTTTGCAAGGTCGCACAAAGGAGCCCCTCAATTCACATCGGCTTCGAGCGTTTTATTTCTCCTTCAAACGCCAACTGCAATTCTAATGGACTTTCGTTTTACGACAGTCTCGAAGCACATTGTGCAGCGACCTGAAAGTAAAGGTTGAAGAACAGCTTATTAAGAAATCTAAGGTTTGACGAAATCTCGTCTGGTCGGGTGAATACGTGTGTGAAAATAAAGAAGCGCCGACCAAAAAGGTGCTGTCAAGATGACAGGGACGTTTCGACTTCCACACGGAAGCCTTGTTCCAGCGCATTAAGATTCAAAGAGATCTCTCGCGCATGCGCACACAATCCTCGGCACCCCTCCCTATATTATGCTTTCTGTAGAAACCTACACATACATTTTGTGCACTGCACGTAAACACCGTAGCCCAGTTTCTATGCAACGCTGTTGTATTCCCAAACAACCCACCACGTTTACAAAAAGCCTTCAAGAACTGTAGCAAGTACAGCAACGTGTTCATAAAAAATCACACATACAAAATAAATGACAGCGCTAATAAAATCATTAAAACAGAAATTGCAGCTAGTTGGTACACCCCTGAATACAAAAACAGCGCTGCGACAGGGGACGAATAAGGGATAATAAAAGCATAAGGTGAAATTAAAAGCACATGCTGTTGGGCCGGTTGTTTTAGCTCATATTTGAATTTAAGGGCGCCTTTGAATAAACTGCTAAATTAACAGAGGATGTTCTTGCAGTTAAACAAAAAGCTAGTGCAGAAAATTCTATACATCTTCAGTATCAATTATCCCGAATATTTTATGGCAACAGCGCTTTGTAGCTTCGCCTCGAGGCATAGATCTCTGGTGTAGGAAAATGCCTTTCGCAACGAGCATTTTCGAACGGCGTGCTGATACCCGCTGCGAACGAATATGCTAGGTGGACTCACAAAGTTGTCGATCAAACACCTCGCTTTAAGACGGGTGGTGTCCACCAACAGACTCGTAACACGGACGTCACTTAAATATTACCCCGCCTTTCAGCACGAAACACAAGGCGCGGAAAAAAGAGTAGTGGTAAGGCAAAAGTACCGACTCAAGGTTCAAAACGTCTGCTCGGCTTTTGCGCGCAATCCAGTCCACATTAAGAGATGGGAAGCACGGTCCTGAATAATTTATGCAAATTCTGCGCAAAAATCTGCGATTGAAACTGGTACAGTCAACCTTGTATTTCGATCAGACCGCAGTAAAAGCTTGCTGCTAACCTTTAAGACTGCAGAAATTGCATGCATCTGTCAAATCTCGCACAATACAGAACGAAAGAACAATACTGACTCGTATGGTTATAGTTATGCGCCTAGGTTCATCCCTTATATAGCGTTTGCGCCTGTGTTGTCGTGTTTGTTCCTGTTCTCCTGTCCTGTCTAATTCGCGCAGTAATAACCTTTTTTCTTTTGTGCAACAATATTTGGGATTAGTAATGCACCCGTGCCGAATAACTTCCTGTACGGACGTAAGTAAAAGCAGCGCGAATGAAGGTGCCCGAAGACGAAGCGAAGAAGGGAGAGGAGAGAGCGCTATCTGCTGTCCCTTTCGCCTTCGGGCACCTTTCTTCGCGCTGTTTTACTTAGGTCAGAATGGACAGCAAAAAGTTGTTGAATAACTTCCCGCAGAGGGATCGCGCATTGCCCTGGGCGTTGCTGCGCCACGAGACGGGGGCATACTGCCGCCTCTTGCGTCTCTCCCTTGAAAAGCCCCAACCTGTGCCGCCTGGCGCAACAGAGTACGCTCTTTACCTCCTTCTCCGCCACGGTGGCTCGATCGGAAGGGCGAGCCCTGCTCTGCTGCGCGTCTTATTTTGACTGCGCCGCTGGGGACCCTGGCTCTCTCCCAGCTCCGACCCCCCCGCTCACTGCGCTGCTGCTATTCCGGGCGGCACGTCTCTTCCTAGCCCGCGAGACAATCTGCGTCGGCGGGAGAGGAGAGGACGCCCCGCTGGCAATGCTTGCATTCGGAGGGCGCAACGTGGCGCCTCGTCGACTCGCTCACAATGCGCCTCCGTAGACGCCTTCTTTCTTTGATCTTTCAGTGGCATATCTGTGCATGCGTTTCAGATGGTTGCTGCAATCCACGCCCGGACACTCAGCTTGCTCTGCTGGGCCGCCGTGCAAACCAGCGCGATTATTGCCGACTCGTCTTCGTGGTGCAGCACTAACGTGTTAAATGCCCCGTTACCCAGCCGTTGTGAGCGAAGTCACGAGCATGACTCTGGCAGGTGGTGCCCGGAGAGCAACCTAGGAGTCGGGTGGACCAACTTGGACATGCGACCTTGCGGTGTCATCGCAACCTGCCCACCGGACAGGGAGCAAACTGCCCACCGTGCCAGGTGGAAGTTAAATTAAGTGCAACATGGGCCGCAAAAGGCCCACGGTAGTGGCGCATCACTTAACCGCTGCGCCACTGCGCCAAGAGGACTCTCAAGGAGCTCTGAATGTAAAAAACACAATGACCTTCTGCATGTATGGGAACAACCCCAATACACTATCGCGTCATATCTCTCAGGTGGAGGTGAAGTGACCCCTCCAATTATTTCGTCAGCGCTTGTAGGCCCGCTACGCATGCACAGCGTTGAATTTTTATTTTTGATTGGTTATTTGTTGCTGTTGCATTTCTTGTTCCATTATTTTGATAGTGTTTGTTTGCTGTAAAATTCCCTTACGCAAAGCGCCGTACAGGAGCGTGCAAGGAATTCTCCATAAATAAATAAATAAATAAATAAATAAATAAATAAATAAATAAATAAATAAATAAAACAGAGCACTGATTTGAAGGAAGAGAACGACTAAAGGATAAAGCCACGATCTTTTTAAATACCAGAGATGAATAGTGAATAGCTTTGTGGCATAAGAAGTGAGAAAAGAAATGGGAAGATAGAACTTGTAACTGCGCCAAAAGCCAGCAATCAAAAAGAAAAACGTTATTTCCAAGAGTCAATTCTTTGTTCAATAAGGCGGTGCCAGAATTACTTTGTGAAGCGTGCATTCAACAGTTAGACCAGGCAGGCACAAAGTTACAAAAAATGCACCAAAGAACCGGGCACTCTGCCTGAGCCTTTATTTTTTCCCGAAGAAAGAGATGTTCAATCGTAGCTGCCACATATCCGTTGACACGGGGGCATTCAGTATGCAATAATAATGGCGAGCTCAGCACTGTGCACGGTGAAAGACTTTTTCTAAATAAAAAAAATACCTTATGTTCTTTCCATGAACGTCTCTAGAGGCTCCCCTAGGCAAAAGTTCAATAGTAAACGAGTCTATACTGTGCTCTGCGGTGTGAACTAACCATCGCTAACTAACCAGTGGTTGTGTCTAGTATTTCACTCGTTCTGCGGTTGCATGTGTAAGCGCTGTTATTTTAACTAACCATAAAGAAAACGATGGTGAAACGGCACTCTAGATCCCCTTGTAATAAACGTTTGAGTCCAAATCGTTGCAGTGACCGGTAATTGGAGACTAGTCCAAGTTTATTTTTATAGCGACTCCACGGTGCCTCTAGCCGAATGAAATGAACGGGATAAGAGAGGTGAAATGAAGTGACAGGAAGGATAATATGAAAACGTCATGGCTGCTGCATGTTCGACTGGGAATACCGATTTTACAACCTCAGCACCACGTTTACTCGCGCGGCAGTGTAAGAGCAGCCTGCCACGAACGGCCACTTTGAGGATTCTGGGCCGGTTTTCTATATGCGCTACACTTTGCCTCGAGGTTTGCTACGTGACTTCTTTCTGCTTTGTTGGGTAAACCTGCGAAAACCAAAGGATCCTGCATGCTCTCCGCTTTTTCTGCGGGTGAAACGATGATCTTTTCCAGAAGAGCAGCGCTAAAAAGACGTGGACAAAGACGAGACGACGAGGACAGCGCCCGTCCTTGTTGTCTCGTCTTTGTCCACGTCTTTTTATTTTTGGAAGATATTAACCAACTCGCCGCATTATCCCCGAAACGATGAGTATGTCCACTCCATCCCCTCTCCCCTCCACTCACACTCGACGAGAGCCGTCAGAGTATTGGCGGCCCACCTGGCTTATAAACATTTGTCACTTTAGTCGGGCCGGTCACCTGTACTCCTACAGGTGCCGAGATAGTCCTGTCGTTTGCAAGCTGCGGCCAGCCTATACCGGCAAGAATCTCAATCGCGACTCCCTACTTGCGTGTTTGCCACCGCTTGCCACGCTTCACCTTCGAAAGCGCTCCTGCTGCTAGACTGAGGGATGATCAGTTATGTGTAACCCACTGTAGATACATCCTGCCCATGCTCGTTTCCCTGTTTCATTTTGGCAAGGGTATCATTAACTCATGTCTACTCCTCATGAATGGAGTTACCAATTACGACATAGAACGCCATCAGTCACGCCGACTGCATTTACAGCTGAGGTTTCTCAATATGCGGCTACGCATAAAGGACAGGGCAGAGTATCTCAGTTAGTGAAAGAGTTATATGCCCATCAACGCACTCATGTTGTCGTTAGCCTGTTCTAAGCTGTGCTGCGGTGGGATCGATGTCGTAAGCGATGTTTGTCTCTCTATGTTTGCCTGTTTGTCACTATATGCGCACTCGCAATTGGCAAAGCAAACACGGCTCATTATGTCCACTTGCCAAACGTCCCTAATAACGTGAAAAAAGTGGCTTATTTAACAATAGTGCATCCACAACTAGAATTTGCTTCACCTACGTGGTGCCCTTATCAAAATTACCTTATCAACATGCTTGAAGCCGTACAAAATAGAGCCGCTCGTTTCATCACACAAAATTACAATCCCCATTTCAGCATCACTAAGATCAAACTTGACATCTCCCTCGAACCATTAGATATCCGTCGCTCCATTCATCTGCATTTCCATGTGCCATTGTTCTTTGGAATGATCTTTCCGACAGTATCGCATCTGTCTGCAAAAACCAACCATTCCAAGGCCAGCTGCACGAGCATTTTCTTTAAAGACTTGGTGTCTTGTTATAGGTTGCTGTGTCCCATAAGTTCTTTTTCTCCTCGTTGCTAATGTATTATGTTTAGGTTTCTTGTGCTGTTTCAATAATTCTCATTTTTATTATGGCTACTGATTTTTCTTTCGACGTGCACTGGGCACACGCGATGCATTCTTGCTACCTTTTATGTACTTTTTGTTGCTCGCGGCGATGTATGCCTTGTCGTTACGATTTACCCTCTATAATTATATTTTTTTTACTTTTTTGTATTGGACTGCGCGTTGTATTGAACAATTTGATCCTATCGTACTTAATCCGTTATTTTGCCCTCCTTACTCAATGTCTTGTTGGGCCTTATAAGGTATTTTGAATAAATAAATTGAGTAAATTATAGCGCCGTCTCAGTTTCTGTACCAGATGGGGCGCTCACTTTGAGTACTCAGGCAGAAAACTTGTTTCAATAACGGGTGTAGTGCTTTACAATTCCCATACCTTTTCGTTTACACGGAAGTTTAGAAAATAAGACCGATGCACTGCTTAATAAAGTGGCCATAAGTGCGGCAGCTCTTTCCTTTAAACTGGACATGACCGCGAAAATTGAGCTGGCGATGCCCAGAGTAATAAAACCTCTGCGATAGTTCATCAAAATATTTCCCAGAAACTTCCCCAATTCGGCCTATGGGACAAGACAAGATAAATGCATGTTGCACGCTGCAGTATAAAGGGCCGGCAAAGAGAGCAATTCGGTATAGATGTTTAGGGTAATTACCGAACTGGAGTAGAACTGTAATCCTTGGGTGCATGTCAATGAATAATTACTTACTTATTGCACAGTAATTTCTATTGACGGACACACTACAAGAATCAAGTCTTCTAGCTGTGCAAAGTATTTTGTTTTAGAACCACAACCATCCTAGATACCACATGGGTGCTTTTACAAAAAAAAAATACCCAAACATCTTCATGGAAACACGGGATAAGGGAGGATGACTAACAGTGCAAAAAGCACAGAAAGAAAGTCAACTGTTTGTTCCTTTACTAATGCCGCGTTTTAGAGAATGTGTCCCAGCTAAGTAAAAGACATACACAACACTCTGTACGAGTGGCTGCTTTCTGTTTGCGCATCAAAAATACTTTATTTTTGCTCGGATTTACCCCTCGCGCTATAGTTTTCTGTTGCATGGTTGTTCTCAGTATTCTGAGGTTATCCGAAAAATGGAAAGCCTCTTGAGTAATCACATATGCTTCAGGACATGTAGAGTACTCCAAGAAGGACACCGCTGGCGGCACGTTTGTGCCGTATTCTGTATAAAATGCATGGTCCATTTAGTCAGCAGTTAGTTTCCAACTCTGGAAAGCTCGTTGACGTTCGACTGCAGAAGAAGACAGACAACCACCTGTTTTTAGCAGCTGACAGTTTTTTTCGTGGGTGGAATAACTGTGTTGTCATTGGAACTGAGAAATATTAAGAAATTGCACTGGCAGGCAACTAAGCTGCATGGAAGCAAAAAAAATTTATAGAGAATAAAGTACTTAGCATAGCTGAGCTTTGTTGCAGCGCTGAGCAGCGCTCGTGTCGTGTCTTGTCCTTCTTGTGTGATTGCATGTTTTTGCGCTGCTCCGTTCCCTTGGTTAAAAAATGCACCAACTAGCCCAAAAAGAAGTTTTACAGAAAAAGACTATGAACGAAAAAATGTAGTTCCAGCCAAATTTTATAACTTCCAACCTTTATCAAATTGACCCCCACTCACGTTTTACAATCCCAATATCACTCAACAGAAGTCTAGAAACTCTCATTCACCGCTTAAGATTGGGAAGAGCCTACACGAATCACTTTCTACACAGAATTGGCCGTGCAGACAATCGACGATGTGCGTGTGTCACGAGCGTGAGGATGTACCTCATTCGCTACTGGACTGCCCAGAGCAAGAGAGTTTTAAAACACGACTGAAGACGGACTTGACCACCCCTGTAAAAGGCTATTCAGTCTTCAAAAGGTATGAGGTCCGTGGACGACGCATGCGCTGCAGAAACGGGCGATCAGACCACTGTAATATTTCCTCGAGGACCGTGGCATACTCGGGAAGTACTAGATATTGCTTGTGTAAATTCCGTCATTGTTCGCCTCGGTACGTGCTGTCCAGTGCTGTGGCAATTATTTATATGTGTTTCTGTTAGGAATCTGATGTATGCGATGTCGTTATTGTTGCCGCTCTCTAATGTTTGATTTGGTTTATGGGGGCTCAGTATCAGTATCAGTTTTACTAATCAATATACGAAGCTACTTCCCAAAGAAAGACGCCGTTGAAGCTATATTAGATGAAAACAGCACCGATACGCGATCTTTGCCAAAACATGGCTCGCGCTTGATATACAGGAAAAATAGCTATTGCAAGACAAGCAATTTTTCGATTTTTTCCTGCGCGATAGACGTGGGCGCAGGGAAGGCGGCGTGATGGTCCTCGTTAAGCGTACCCTGCTTTCCTCTGCTGTTGAAATCACTAGCAATAGCGAAATCGTTTGTGTGAACATTTCACCTGCTCATCGCACTAATATTATCATCGCCTGCTACCGAGCTCCTGATTCTGATCACTCCTTGATTGAAGACTTAGGTACCGTTCTATTGGAGATGAAAAACCAGTTTCCCCCTGGAAACCTTATAGTTTGGTGATTTTAACTTTCCAGACATCGACTGGGAGAACCTAAGTGCAGATTCACGCCATTCAAGAGATTTTTTGGAACTTATTCTCTCCTTTAACCTCTCTCAAACAGTTAGTTTTCCAACTCGTGGTAGTAGCACCCTAGATCTTTCTCTTGTCTCAAATCCAGATTTAATCCAGTCATTGTCATCCTGCGATGGTGTTAGCGATCATATCATATTGCTGTTCAACCTATCGATTCCAATCTCTCCACGACAACGTTCAGTGAAATACATTCGTGATTACAGCAAAGCCGATTTTTCCAAAATCAATGATGAACTGGCTGAATTTCTTTTTCACTTTGCAAAGTCCGCTCCTAATAGGTCTGTTGATGAAAACTGGCGTTCGTATAAAGAAAAAATGATCTCTCTAATTGATTAGTATGTACTCCTCGTCTGCATTCGTAGTGATGCCGGCAAAGCATGGTTTGCCAATTGATTAAAAAATTATGTAACAAGAAAAAACGGTTATTCAGGACAGCTAAGGGTACGAACTCAGCTCTTAAATGGGAAAAGTATTTGAGCTGTCTGCATAATTACACCAGGTTGCTGAAGATGACCAGACAAATTTTACGACAAGGAACTACTTTAAATTCTCCGAAATAACCCAAAAAGTTTTGGTCTTTGTTAACTCGCAACCGTAGCGAATCGCATAATATCACTTTGTTGGATGCCGATGGCACTCACGTTCTAAAGGAGCTCCGTTCAGACGTAATAAATGAGTACTTCTCGTCTGTTTTCACACAGGAACCGGTTACAAACATTCCTATAGCGCTCAGCTTAAATTTCCTTCAAATGCCGCCAGTTGATATCTCAGTTAATGGAAGATGTAAATTAATAGATAACCTAAAGGTATCCAGTGCCCCTGGGCCCGACAACATATCTGCCAAAATTCTTAAATACCAAGCTTGTATCCAGCCGTATCCTACAAATTATTTTCACGCAGTCTATCTCCAGTGGCCAAATCCCGTCCGAGTGGAAGTTAAGTAGAGTTGTACGCAGTTTTAAGGCAGGGAACCGCTCCGATCCGTCCAATTATCGACCTATCTCGCTAACGTGCATTGCATTCAAGCTCATCAAACATATAACTTACTCTCGCATTGAAACGCACCTGGATAATAATTCATTTTTCTTCTCAAACCAACACGGATTCCGTTCTGGTTATTCATGCGAAACTCAGCTTTTCGAATTCACGACTGACCTCCACTCAAACTTAGACTCATCATTTCAAACAGGCATAATTTACCTGAATTTTTCTAAGGCTTTTGGCAGCGTTCCCCACCAGCGCCTCATGACCAAACTTTCCTGCCTGTCTTTGCACCCACTAGTATTATCATGGATTCACTGTTCTTTAACTAATCGTTCGCGATAAACAGTCATTGATGGTCATCCTTCCGCCGCAACAAATGTTACCTCCGGAGTCCCTCAGGAATCAGTTCGCGGCCCGCTTCTGTTTCTTGTCTTTATTAATGACCTTCCTGCTGGAATTTCGTCATCCATTCGTCTGTTCGCAGACGATTGATTGTGTTCTCTACCGTAGTATTTGCACTAATAGTGATCAGTCTCTGCTGCAGGACGACTTAAACTTAATCCAAAACTGGTGCTCTACCTGGCTCATGAAGTTGAATGCGACAAAATGTAAGTTTATGCACGTGTCTCGGAAACGATCTAACTTGCTTTTCCAGATTCGCTAAACACGACCGCGCTGTCGCAAGTTGAATCTTACAGGTATCTTGGCGTCGAAATAACAAGTAATCTGAACTGGTCAAATCACACCAAGTCACTTCCTGCACGCGTTTCCAAATCATTAGGTTTCATCAGACGATCTCTCACATTTTCTCCGCACGCGGTTAGACTAATCGCATATGAAACATTCATCCGTACCAAGCTTGAATACGCATCGACTGTTTGGAGCCCGCATCAAGAATACCTAATCCAGGCGTTAGAAGCAGTCCAAAACCGAGCTGCTCATTTCATAACATCGAGATATGATTCTCGGCTGAGCGTTACGAATATCAAATCTTCCATCGGTCTAACTCCCCTGTCATCACGGCGTAAGATAGCAAGACTTTGCCTTTTTCACAAACTTTATTCTAATTTCCCGAAATTAGGCGAGAGCCTTATTCTGCCCCCCTTGAGATCCTCCCGACGTTTGTTTATTTGCAACAGTGTTCAGCATATTCATGGTACCACTAAAGCTTTCAATAATTCCTTTTTGCCAACTGTTATAAACGAGTGGAATGTACTCCCTGACGATGTTGTCAGTGAAATCAACTCAGCAAATTTTAAAAACTTATTGATTGCTTATTTCTCTCCTCAATTCCTGTAAAAACCTATTTATTTACCTATTTATTGCCTTGTTAATTTCAATGCGTTTACTTTGTTTATTTGGGCTTGCAGTTATATTTGTGTTCTACTTTTGTGACCCGTTATTACCATTTCCCCCCCCCCCCCCCCTTATGTAATGCCCCATTGGGGCCGTTAAGAGAAAATAAATTATAATGATGATGATGGTTCGACGTCGCAAAGCGACTGAGGCTATGAGGGACGTCGTACTGAAGGGCTCCGGAAGTTTCGACCACCTGGGGTTCTTTAACGTTCACTGACAGCGCACTGTGCACTCCTCTCTAGCATTTTGCCTTCATCGAAATTCGACTGTCGTGGCATGGGATCGAACCCGCATTTTCGGGTCAGCAGCCAAGCTACACAACCACTGATGTGTTTCTATTATGTATGCGATGTATTTGATATCGTTTTTGTTGCAGCCTTTTTTTTCTTCTTCATTTCTTGATTTTGTGGTTCTTAGAAAGTTTACTGTGATTAGCACATATCATTCCATATAGCATTTTCTCATTTTATGTGACTAGGTATCATTATTACCTATAGTTTATGTTTCTATTTTATTTTAGCATTTCCTGCGAACCCTTTGCATTTTTTTGTTACTTGTGTGTGTACTAGCTGTGATTTATTGGGCGTTATGTCGACACTTCAGTGTTTTTTTTCAGTTATGTGCAAAGGAGGAGCCGGCGCCATAGTAAGGCACCAACATCTCCTTTTATGTCCATGTCAATAAAAAAAAGTGGCACTTGTGCACTTATATTTATCTCACAGTTGAATCTGTTTGTTAGCACCCATGGCAGGATATGCTTTAAATGCATCAAGGGCGCAGCTGCGCCGGCCGAAATTTTGAGCGGGCAAACAAATATATAAAAAGGTAAGAATAACGGTGAGTTGGCGTCTGATGCAAGAGGAGAGCGGCGCAACCAAGAGCACAAGAAAGAACATGCACTGTGGCGCATGTGTCGTGTTCTTTCCTATCCTGCCTTAGTTGCGTCGATGTTCTCTTCAGCATATAAACAGCCTAAAGAAGCCGAAAGCCGCCTAAAACATCCTAAAAACTAATAATAGCGCATCCTGAAATTCTACTCGCTGTTACTGCGCGCTCGGGAATATCCTATCGTTTTCTGGTCATAGCGTAGCGAGAAATAGCAGTTTTGACTCAGTGCTGGATGCTGCTCTCGAAGTCCCCATACCATAGACGTGAACAAGCAAAAAGAGAACAGCAAAATGCCAGCAGCTATTCTGGCCACCGGTTGGACGTCTGCCATGTCCGACTGCAAACCCTCGAGAGCTGCAAATCGTCTCCACTTCGCTCACCTCTCCGAGCTGCCTGTTGCGACTGGGCGAAGGGAATATATTTACGCCCTTGCGGCACAGTTACAAAAGTGCGTACTTTCGTAACTGCTTGTAAATGTCCGCGCTCATAAATTCAAGTTGTTTCTCGATCCAGTTGAGGTAAGGACGAATACTCTATGGCTTATTAGGGGGACCGCACCACGAATAAAGAGCGGCGGATTAAGCTGGAAGGTCAGTTGTTCCAGATACGACCTTGTAGTTGCCGTCCACGTGCCGCTAGCAGACGACGTAAAATTTATATCGGCGAGGATTGCGGGCTTATGGCTTGCTTTACGAAACGATATATTACATCCTAATACCATGGACAAGTGAATGTGCTGAAATTATGGTGAAGAATTTATAAAACCACATTACGATAAAAATAATGCATTCTAAATGCGAGGAGGTAAGTTGGCCGCAGAAGCGCAGGTCGTTTCCATTCTTCGCAAGACGTTTTTGAGAAACCTGCCTTCTGCCCCTAGTTAACGAAAGACAGGAATACGGGACAGGCCATTCGGCTGCTGCATATACTTCCCAACAAAGAGACACACGCGCACTCTTCGAATAAGGGAATGTCACTTACTGTTCGTAGGAATGACACGTCGTCCTGCTCGGACGACCCTTCAGCGTCCCCCATGGCTGGTTAGGCTTAGCGGCGTGACCGGACGACCACACCGCTGCCGACGCAAAAGACACGAACTCAAAACACGCCACGCACTTCTCTCACGCCGGGTCAGCCAGCTTCCCTTCTCCTCTTCTTCCCGATGCGGAGGGAAAAATGGGAAGGCGCGGCGTGTGGTCCCCTCCCGACAGAAACCTGCGCCAGTCGATGAGACGGTGCTGCTGCGCGTGCCGCTACGCTCCCTCGAGCCGCTTCATTCGTGGGCGTCGTTCGGCGGTGCGGGCCACGTCCTGCGCGCTCTGACGGCGAGCGACTCTGACCCGGCGCTGACTCTGGCCGCGGCGCGGCGCCTTCGATCGCCCTGGCAACGGGAGCGGCGGCGCCTTGATCGCCTCCTGCCGACCTCCTTCCTTTTCTATCCGCGCCGGCTCTTCCAGCTTTGGTCGGCCGGTGCCGGAGGATGATTTGTTTTCTCATTGAGGGCCGCCGCCAGGTGACGACGACGAGGTCTAACCCCTGGGAAAGTTGCCAAGTCCACGTGCACGGAGCAAAAGAGGTGGCACATTCAAGCGGAAGTGAGAATCGTCCGCGCGCAGCAAGGCTCTTGAAAGCCAGCAACGTACTTCTATTCTATGACTGACCAGGTGACTAACGATGTAACTAAATTTTGCAATGACATATCCTCCCTGTTATGTATCAACACAGCAGTATCAAGGCATCAGTGGTCTGGGTATTTTTTAACTACACTACGAAAAAACTGCCAGAAATACAGATTCACACAGATAGTGTATTTAACAATGCCAATCACAAAACATTTTTCAAAATAACCGACGCGAAAACAGACGAAGGCAGGAGAAGAAAAAACACTGACGACAGGACGGGCGCTGGCTAACAACTGTGTATTTTCGAGCAAAACCCAGCGCAATATATGCCAAAAAACCACGTGACAGTCAGGAGGCCGAAGATTACATCCTAAAGTCAAGTCATCTAAGCGCGGCCGACACATGCATGAAGCGGAAGGAAAAAAACAAATATGAAAAAAGGGCGCGGGAAGCGTGATGACAGGATCACATAAAAAAACAACGAAAAAATGCGTGCAAACAACATCGTGCCCAGAGCGCGATGTCAAGAACACTTAAACAGACAGAACGAGCGAGCCTAAAAGGGCGCGAGCAAGCAGCAAAAGCAGAGCTAAAAATCTAAAAACAGATAAAACGTCATACAATCCTACAGATGCCACAAAGAAAAATGGCTAGAAACAAACGGATAAAACCTAAAATGAAGCAAAAGTTTGTCAGTGCAGAAAGAAAAAGAAGTAAGCACTGACAGAAAACTAAAAGTCCACATCTAAAACAGAATTTGGACGATTACAACTTATGAGCCGCGCCAAAAGCCTGAGGAGAAGTATGTGCACCGGTTAAAATAAGAATCCTTCATAAGTAGACGGCAAGTGGCAGGTGAACATGCAAAATCAGGAATCCTAAGGCATGGCTAAGGAAGCGCATTTCTTTCTCGTGCAGTGAAATTGATGGGCGCGCTTACGCGACTGTCCCCTGCCTTAGCAATAAAGTAGGACTCAATGACCTCCCTTTGTGTTTTGTTTTTTGATGTTGCTAGGAACCTTGTATCCTCTAGTATAGGTTTACACTTGTGGTGAGGCTGGTTGCAGTGCTCTGCTAGATTACCTCCAGACCCTCTATCTACGTCGAGGAAGTGCTCCCTGGCCCTGACATTAAAGCATCTTCCCGTCTGGCCTATGTACACACTACCGCACGTTAGGGGTATCTGATAGACAACCCCAGTCCGACAGTGTGTGTGTACCGTTGTCCGTGTCCCTTAGTGCAGGTCGCCTGTCTTGCCCTGTTGTGTAAGACACATACCTTAGAAAGCTTGCACGGTGCCGAAAAGACGGCATGGACGTTGTGCCGCCCTGCTATCTTTCTTACGTTGTGGGTCATCTTGTGAAGGTAAGGTGCGACTGCAACACCTTTCTTCCCTCGCTCCTTCCTAGCTTTGCTCCCCTCCTTGAACTGTTTAAACATGGCGTCGAATAGATTAGCCACTAATGTAGGCGAGTACCCAGCAGAGTAGAGGATCTCAAACCTTAAGTTTGCCAAATGAACACAGCTCTTGGCTAACGCAGCCTGAAGTGCGCTTGTTACTATCATTCTTTTTACTAGCTTAGAGTGCGCACTGTCAAAAAGTAGCAGACTCTTTGCAGACCTTACGTTGTAAGACCAGAAAACATGGTCGTCCCTAAAAAGAAGCAACACGTCTAAAAACTGGATTCTGTTATTCACAGGCAATTCAATGGTGAAATTCAGACCACCAGACAAGGCTTTCAGTAGTTCGGAGACACCTTTAGCGGCTTCCGGCAATTAGTCAATGGCAGCTCTGTCCCTCATGACTGGGCTTTAGGTTGTAATCTTTGGTCCCCTGAAAGTCATGTGGTGTCTTGGCATATATTGTGCTGGGTTTTCCTCGAAAATAGACAGTAGTTAGTCAGCGCCCGTCCTGTCGTCAGTGTTTCTTTCTTCTCTTGTCTTCGTATGTTTCCACGGTGGTGACTTCGAATCATGACCCACCAACTCGTCCAATCGACAATTTTGATTGGACGAAACATTTTTCTCTAGAATGATGATTGAAAAAGAAGAGAGAAACTAAGGTTGTTATCATAATCTTAATTGCACTAATATTTCCTACGCAACAGACACAGCAGATTAGAATCCGTGAGCTTTGCAGGTATTGTCAAAAGCAAAATAAAAAAAACATCAACCTTCAGTAAGGTGACCCCTTAGGAGGGGCAACAGAATTCCAGCTTCATGTGCTGCTCGCGACCACTGTCACGCAGTGGTGAGAGCAGTCAGAAAGATAGCGGAAGCTGTTTATTCGACAAATCTGCGCCCAAAAAGAAAGAACTGACTCGGAGGCGGTGGCGTAGCAAGAAAGGGGCTTGGCGGTCGTCGAACAGAATGCCTGCGGTTCTTGACCGTGTTGACAAGGAAGCTTCTATATAAGAAACCCAAAGTAACTACAGCGATCTGGAAAAATGTGGAAGCAGTTGTGCGTGACCGCGATCAATCGATGTAGCTGTCGAATCTCACGTCAGAAACAAAATCATCAGATAGTTTTATTATAGGGTCATCCTATCGCTATGGGCCATAGGAGAATAGCGGTACGCTACTGCGCATGCGCAATGGTAAAGATAATGTAAAAATAATGGTAAAGATAATGCACACCGTTAAACACAATGGTAAAGATAATGTGCGCATTCCATCCATAGCGCACAATGGCCAGATGGCAGTCTTGAAAAGGCAAACTCCTTTAATGATTTTTTCAGCTCTGTATTTCCGCCCCGCACAAGTTTTGACAACCCTTATCAACCAGTACAGCTTAATCATATGGCGGCCATAGAAATAGATGAAAGGGGAATTACTTCATTACTTCAACGGCTAGATGTGTCCAAAGCTGGATGCTCTGATGGTTTGTCCAATGGCCTTTTAAAGATGTGTGCCGAATCTGTATCTCCTTTTTAAGCTCTACTATTCAAGAAATCTTTGCTCACCAGTTCTCTTCCTACAGAGTGGAAGGCTGCCTGCGTGGTCCCTATTCATAAGACCGGGCCTCGCTAATTAGTCTCTAATTACTGTTTCGTATCTGGTGCAGCGCGGGGCTCGTAAATACGACCCGTGTTGTTGTTTTTTCTGTTGCTTTATAAGTAATCTTCTTTAAAAACGAATTGACACTAGAAATTTAAAAATAAATAGAAACACTCCCCTATGCACTATGCTTTCGGTGACTGTTGGCTTCCTTAATATGTTTGTCAAACGAGCCCCTCATTTCATTTGCTTTGTCTCCTAATAGCTTAACGGGGGTGTCGGTTCTGGCAGTCTTGATGCCATAGGTAGGATAAGAGGGCTCTCGCACAGTTTCCGCCCTCGCCGTTAGATGACGTTCTACGCCACTCTTGCGGTATTACAGGGCGTGCTACGTCCACCGCTATGGACGAGGGTGGCGCTGGTGAACAATCTCAAGGTTCGCTTACACGCAAAACATAAATACCCACGAAAGCAGCAGATTGGACAGCCGTCGCCGTAGCTCAGTTGGTAAGAGCACCGGACGCGATATTCGGAGGTCGTGGGTTCCGATCCCACCGGCGGCAGGGTTGTTTTTTCTGCTGCTTTATAAGTAATCTTTAAAAACGAATTGATTGGCACTAGAAATTAAAAAAATAAATAGAAACACTCCCCTATGCTCCTTGCTTTCGGTGACTGCTGGCTTCCTTAACACACACACACACACACACACACACACACACACACACACACACACACACACACACACACACACACACACACACACACACACACACACACACACACACACACACACACACACACACACACACACACACACACACACACACACACACACACATATATATATATATATATATATATATATATATATATATATATATATATATATATATATATATATATATATATATATATATATATATATATATTTAACGCTCATCTACATACTGATTCCGCAATGCCTGTATGACTGCTGAGGTTTCCGCTGAGTCGAATGCGTTCTCATAATCAATGATGGTTATATATAGGGTTGGTTATATTCTGCGCATTTATGTATCATCTGATTTATAGTGTGAATATGATATATTGTGGATTATCCTTTATTGAAGCCTGCCTGATCATTTGGTTGATTAAAGTCTAAGGTTGCCCTACGACTCTATTAGCCATTACCATAGTAAATACCTTGTAGGCAACGGAGAGTAAGTTCATCATCATCATCATCATCATCATCATCATCATCATCATCATCATCATCAGCCTTACTACACCCACTGCAGGGCAAAGGCCTCTCCCATGTCTCTCCAATTAACCCTATCTTTTGCCAGCTGCATCCACCCTTTGCCAGCAAACTTCTTAATCTCATCCGCCCACCTAACCTTCTGCCGCCCCTGCTACGCTTACTTTCTCTTGGAATCCACTCCGTTATTCTTAAGGGCCAGCAGTTATCTTGCCTTCGCATTACATGCCCTGCCCAAGCCCATTTCTTTCTCTTGATTTCGACTAGGATGTCATTAACCCGTGTTTGTTCCCTCACCCACTCTGCCCGCTTCCGGTCTCTTAACGTTACATCTATCATTTTTCTTTCCATGGCTCGCTGCGTTGTCCTTAACTTAGAGCTGAACTCTTTTCGTTAGCCTCCACGTTTCTGCCCCGTAGGTGAGTACCGGTAAGATTAAGCTGTTGTACACTTTCGTTTTGAGGAAAATTGGTAAACTGCCACTCATGATTTGCGAGAATTTGTTATATGCGCTCCACCCCGTTCTTATCCTTCTAGTTATCTCCCTCTCATGATCCGGATCAGCTGTCACCACCTGCCCTAAGTAGACGTATTCCGTCACCGCTTCTAGGCTCTCGCTGCCAATTGTGAACTGTTGTTCCCTTGCTAGGCTGTTGGACATTACCTTGGTTTTCTGCATGTTAATTTTTAGACCCATCGATCTGCTCTGCCTGTCTAACTCATTGATCATGATTTGCAGTTCACTTCCTGAGTGACTCAGCAAGGCAATGTCATCAGCAAATCGCAGATTATTTAAGTATTCTCCATTTATTCTTACTCCCAACTGTTCCCAATTCAGGCCTCGAAATACCTCCTGTAAACATGCGGTGAACAGCATTGGCGAGATCGTGTCTCCTTGCCTGACGCCCTTCCTTATTGGAATTTTATTGCTGACTTTATGGAGGACTATAGTGGCTGTGCAGTTGCTATATATATCTTCCAGTATTTTGACATAAGGCTCTTCTACCCCCTGATTACGCAATGCCTGTATGACTGCTGAGGTTTCCACTGAGTCGAATGCTTTCTCGTAATCAATGAAAGCTATATATAGAGGTTGGTTATATTCTGCGCATTTCTCTATCACCTGATTGATGGTGTGAATATGATCTATTGTAGAATATCCTTTACGAAAGCCTGCCTGATCATTTGGTTGATTAAAGTCTAACGTTGCCCTGACTCTATTAGCGATTACCTTAGTAAATACTTTGTAGGCAACGGATAGTAAGCTGATCGGCCTGTAATTTTTCAAGTCCTTGGCGTCTCCCTTCTTATGAATTAAGATAATGTTTGCATTCTTCCAAGCTTCTGGTACAGTCGAGGTCATAAGGCATTGCGTATACAGGGTGGCTAGTTTTTCTAGCACGATGTCCCCTCCATCCTTCAACAGATCTGCTGTTACCTGATCCTCCCCAGCTGCTTTTCCCCTTTTCATTGCTTCTAAGGCTTTATTTACTTCATCTTTCGTTACTGGCGGGATGACGCATTGCTGTGCACTGCTGTCTTTCTCATTAGCGTTCTGATTACATTGGCTACTGTACAGGTCTGTGTAGAACTCTTCGGCTACGTTAACTATCTTATCCATATTGCTAATGACATTGCCCTGCTTGTCTCTTAATGCATACATCTGGTTTTTACCTATGCCTAGTTTCCTCTTCACTGTTTTTAGGCTACCTCCGTTCTTTAGAGCATGCTCGATTCTCTCCATATTAAACTTCCTTATGTCGGCTACCTTGCGCTTATTTATTAACTTTGATAGCTCTGTTAGTTCTATTCTATCGGTAGTGTTAGATGCCTTCATGTTTTGGCGCTTCTTAATCAGATCTTTCGTAACATGAGATAGCTTCCCGGTATTTTTTCGAACTGTCCTACCGCCTACTTCTACTGCGCACTCCGTAATTATTGTCGTCAAATTATCGTGCATTGAATGAACATCAAGATCGTCTTCCTCAGTTAAAGCCGAATATCTGTTTTGCAGCGCTATCCTAAACTCCTGTGCTTTCCCTCTTACGGCTAACTCGTTAATGGTCTTCTTCACTAGCTTCTTCCGTTCCCTCCTCAAGTCTAAGCTAATTCTAGACCTTACCATTCTGTGGTCGCTACAACACACCTTTCCGAGGACGGCCACATCCTGAATGATGTCAGGTTTAGCGCATAGTATGAAGTCGATTTCATTTTTAGTTTCACCATTGGGGCTCTTCCAGGTCCACTTCCTGTTTTCTCGTTTGCGGAAGAAGGTATTCATTATCCGTAAATTATTTCTATCCGCAAATTCGACTAATAACTCTCCCCTGCTATTTCTAGAGCCTATCCCATAGCCACCTACCGCGTGGTCGTCAGCCTGCTTCTTGCCCACCTTCGCGTTGAAGTCGCCCATCAGTACAGTGCACTGCGATTTTGCTATATTCATTGCCGATTCCACGCCCTCATAGAAACTTTCAATGGTCTGGTTATCATGGCTGGATGTGGGTGCGTAGGCTTGCACCACTTTCAGCTTGTACCTCCTATTCAGCCTAATTACTATAGCTGCTACCCTCTTGTTAATACTATAGAACTCCTCTACGTTGCCTGCTATATCCTTAATAATGAGGAATCCCACACCTAGTTCTCGTCTATCCTCTAATCCGCGATAGCCCAGTATGTGTCCATCCTTTAGTACTGTGTACGCCTCACCTGTCCTCCTAACTTCGCTAAGCCCTATCCCATCCCATTTAATTCCCGCTAGTTCCTCGAACAGCACTGCTAGGCTAGCCTCACTAGATAAAGTTCTAGCGTTAAACGTTGCCAGGTTCAGATTCCAATGGCGGCCTGTCCGGAGTAAGTTGATCGGTCTGTAATTAGTCAAGTCCATGGCGTCTACTTTCTTATGAATTAATATTATATTTGCGTTCTTCCAAGCTTCTGGTACGGTCGAGGTCATAAGGCTTTGCGCATACAGGGTGGCCAGTTAATCTAGCAGAATCTCCCCTGCGTGTTTCAACAGATCTGCTGTTACCTGATCCTCCCCAGCTGGTTTTCCCGTTTGCGTTGCTCCTAAGGCTTTCTTCATTTCCTCTTTAGTTACTGGCGGGAGCACGCATTGCTGTGCGCTACTGTCTCTATCACTAACGTTCTGGTTACATTGGCTACTGATTAGATTTGTGTAGAACTCTTCGACTATTTTGACTATCTCATCCATATTGCTAATAACATTGCCTTCCTTGTCTCTTAGCTCATACATCTGGCTTTTACCTATGCCTAGTTTCCTCTTCACCGCTTTTAGGCTACCTCCGTTTTTTAGAGCACGCTCGATTCTCTTCATATTAAACTTCCTTATGTCGGCCTCCTTGCGGTTATTTATTAACTTCGATAGCAGAGATTCTGTCTGTAGGGTTAGACGCCCTCATGCTCTGACGTTTCTAAATCAGATATTTCGTCTCCTGAGATAGCTTGCGGGTATCCTGTCGAACCGTCCTACCACCTATTTCTATTGCGCACTCCGTAATGATAGGTGTCAGAGTATCGTTCATTTTATCAACATGAAGATCATCTTCCTCAGTTAAAGCTGAATATCTGTTCTGCAGCGATATCCTGAATTCCTCTAAATGTTTTAGGCCTGAAATTTGGTGACATTGCCTCCTTATCGCATAGGTAAATCCCTGCCTGCAGCTATTGCACATGCACTGCATACTTCCAGCGAGCGGTGGGCAGTGCAGTTGTGCCACAACTGAAAAGCAGCAGGCTGTCTTGAAGATGCACCAAGGCACCCAAACGGTAATAAAAACAAGCATGTCTGCAGACATAAAGTTCATAACCGAATAATGTGATTGTTCTTTTGTTGCCCTATTAAGCCATATTAAGCAAAATAATGTCTTAATGTGTGTCTCTGTGTGTCTGTCCGCGTGCGTGTGTATACTCAGAAATGGTACAAAAAATAACTGCGAACAACGTGGGCTCCAACAGTCCCTCGGGAAAAGCCGCCTTCCAGGGCAGTAGAGGACCGCTTAACCAGTGCGCTAGCAATCTGGTTGCGGCACTCCGTATCCGGTGTTGGCATATACGCCACAGTGTCACGACTGTATGCTAATGCTTTCGCGTTCGTACACGTAAGTAGCGTTAAGTGTCTCTGCCGATTTTTTCATTCCTCATCTCGGCTGCTGTTGAGTGAGCCTCTTCGTGACCCACACAGTTGGTTCTTGTGCGCCAGTGCCGCAGATTTAACTAAACATTTCAGCTAAAAATAGCGCTGCCAGTGTTAACAATCTGGGCACGGTGGCACTGCTAGCATGCAGCACGCTGACAACCCGCTTGTTCTCATCGTGCAGGTGAGAAAACATTTCGGATATTGCGTCCGGTCATGTGACCCTTTTCTGGTAATGCTGCCGTGCACACCGTTTTGTGTCCTGGTTCTTGATGTCGCCTTGGCATTGAGAAAATTGCTGCTGTTAGGTGGTGATATTGAAACTAACTCGGGTCCCGATCTACCCCAAATTTTAAAACAGCTGAAGGATATTGCAGTCGACATCAAAGATATCAAAGAAAAAACGCTTGGTAGACATAGAGAACAGGCTTGGCCTCCTTACAGTCCTAGATAGCTGAGTTGAATCCTGTCAACAAGACATAGCCTGCATGAACCAAGTCTTAACACTTCTTTTTGGGCGAGTTGGTGCATACTTGATTTGAAGAAAATACCGCCAGAGCTTGCAAACCACGAAAAGACAAGGACGAGACACAAAGCGCTAACTCACAACTAATTTTATTGCAACCAGGCAGCGCCTTTATATGGCGACGTTTCACTGAAAAAAGAAGGAGGAGGGCAGGAAAGGTAAAGAATTTTAATTGACCATCACAGCGAGCACACATGAGCAAGCGGTAACCAAAACAAAAACAAAAAAGTTAACAAAGAGTATTTAAGGGCGGCATCTAAAAATTCGAATTCGGACGAAAAAAGTGAAACAGATGGGGTGCTGACACACCTATTGCCAAGTTTCCTTATGTAAAAAGCCTCCAGACATTCACGTGCCTTCTTATTCGAATTTTTAGATGCCGCCCTTAAATAATCTTTGTTACCTTTTTTGTTTTTGTTTTGGTTACCGCTTGCTCATGTGTGCTCGCTGTGATGGTCGCTTAGATTTCTTTACCTTTCCTGCCCTCCTCGTTCTTCTTTTTTCAGTGAAACGTCGCCATATAAAGGCGCTGCTTGGTTTCAATAAAATTAGTTGTGAGTTAGCGCTTTGTGTCTCGTCCTTGTCTTTTCGTGGTTTGCATGCTCTGGCGCTATTTTCTTCAAATCAAATGAACCAAGTCATAGACACAATTCAACACAAGATTGACGACCTAGAAAACCGCAGTAGGCGATCCAACCTGATTATCTATGACCTACCAGAAAAAGAAGATGAAACTAGCGAGTCGTTAGAGCAAACTGTGAACAAAGTCATTATTGAAGACACTCAAGAGCTAGAAAAGGTTGCCATCGAGCGCATACATAGGTTGAGGAAACCCGCTGCCGACAAAACGCGACCGGTAATAATGAAATTACTTGACTAGAGACAAAAAGTTGCAATCCTAAGTCAAGGATTCAAAGTCAAAACAACAGATTATTCAAATGGTAAAGTCTTCTCTAAAAGAATACGAAACATACGGAAAAAACTTTGGGATAGTGCAAAATAAAATTGCGAAAAAAAGAAGAAAGTGTCCCTTCGTTATGCCAAGCTTTACATCAACAAACGCGCATATATTTGGGATGAAGAAAAGAACCAGAATGTAGCGTTGCAAAAAAAAAACGACCCAGAAACAAGCCGCCGAATAACCTGTCAAACTGCACAAGCTGCACTATCAAAAAAATTGAGATTGATAAATGTAAATGCCCGCAGTGTCCAAAATAAAATGGAACACTTAGAAAGCCTTCTAGTCGACTACGATCCCGATATTGTGGCCATCACGGGAACATGGCTATCGCACGCTATATTCGATCACGAGATTGCACCGCGAAGCTACACAATCATCCGGAAAGACCGGCCTTCACGAGGTGGAGGGGTGGCCTTACTGATAAAAAACTCTTCACTTTGTCCTTGTTCCCGAGGTGGACAACGCTGAAGCAGTTTTCTGCAAACTATTGCGCGAGGGATGTCGGTCATAACTGGTTGCGTTAATCGAAGCCCTTCCTCTGACAGTGCATGTCTTTATGCAATTCAACAATATATGCACCGTCATGTCCATCAATCCAGGATTATTCTTGCGGGAGAATTTAACCTTGCCGAAATAGACTGGCCCACATTGCACTGCACATCAGAAGATTCAGAAGCGCTAATAGACATAATGCTAAATTTTAACCTTCATCAACTTGTCACTAGTCCTAGTTGCATTCGAGGCTCAGAAAAAAATATCTGCGAATTCATATTTCTTAGTGACCATGTCCCTATAAGTGAAGCAAAAATGGAAATTATTGAAGGGATAGCTGACCACAGTATACTTATATGCACACTCCAGCTCGATCATTCCATTACTAGCCCGTCTACGGTAAAAAGTTTTTTCAACTTTCATAGGGCAGATGACGCCAGCATACCAGCTCCTCTGTCGCATGAGTTCAATTCCTTCTTGAAAAAAGCTTCTGAAGAATCTACTGACGTAAATACTTTATGGCTACATTTTAAAAGCATCGTCCTGCACTGTGTAAAAAATTTCATCCCAATGATAAAGAAAGAACCGCAGCTTAAGAATCCATGGATCACACGTGAAGTCATTCATTCTAAACGGCGCGTAGAACGGCTTCGTAGGGTTAACAAGATGAGCCAAAAATTATCCACAACTTTGATGTTAAAGTCTGCGGTAACGCAGTTCAAGCAAAAACTAAAGGATTCGAAACAATACTCCTACACTGTAATTTTATATAGCTTCTTGAGGAACAGCCCACAAAGATTCTGGAAACATCTGCGCAGTACCCAGCCAACGACAACCAAACTAACCAAAGACAAGAAAAGTACAATGGTTAATCAATTAAACAATTTCTTCTAGTCAGCCTTCACGAAAGACAACGGTTCACTTCCCCCTCTCCCGCCACCCCGTGCCTCGGTGCTTGATCCTTTAACAATAACAGACGCCGGAATTCACAATCTTCTCCTCAACATTGACCCTAAAAAAGAAACGTCCTGAAGAAATTCCAAAAGAATTCCTAAAGGAATACGGTGAGTGGTGCGGTAGATATCTAGGACAGATTTTTCGTAAGTCACTCTCAACTGCTAATCTGCCACATGATTGGCAAAAGGCTAAAATAGTGCTAGTCCACAAGACAGGAGTCAAAAATAATGTTGCTAATTTCAGACCTATATCGCTCACCAGCACTTCATGCAAAATACTAGAAGAGCGTGTTGTCGGGCAAGTTGGCTTTGCATGATATGGAAGAAGTTAGCGCAAAACTTCGACAGAGACAGAGAAGAAACACACAAGACGAAAGACGAGCGCTACTCTCTGTAGCGCTCGTCTGTCGTCTTGTGTGTTTCTTCCCTGTCTCTGTCGAAGTTTTGCGCTAACTTCTTCCATATAGTGCAAAATACTAGAGCATGTCATTTTAAAACACATAACAGTCTCTCTGGAACGCGAAATTATACTCGCGCCCCACCAGCAAGGTTTTCGATCAGGCTTATCAACCATCAATCAACTAACAGAGGTAGTTCATGACCTTGCTTTTTGTGTTAATAATCGTTCTCAAATTTACATGATTTTACTTGATTTTTCTAAAGTCTTTGATTGCGTAAGTCACGCCAAGGGCATCGCAAAACTGGAACAAGCGATTGGGAAGGGAGAAGTTTCCGCTTGGATTACAGATTTTTTAACAAACCGCTCTCAGCTTCTTTTGTTCGATCATACGCCGTCTGATATCGTACCTGTCATATCTGGAGTACAACAATGCTCAGTTCTTGGGCCACTGCTATTTATTATATTTATTAACGATATTACCAATAATATAGGGTGCAAAATTAAACTCTTTGCTGATGACTGTGTGATATATAAAGAAATTAACAGCCATGACGATCATTTCTCTTCCTGGTTCTCTTAACACGCTAGCCGAGGGGTGCTCCAAGTGGCAAAGGCCTATTAATGTAAATAAATCAGTGTCAATGACGATAACAAGAAAAAAAAACAGCCACCTCACTTCACCTATACTGTTAATACAATGCCTCTTTCTAAGGTCGATCAACATAAATACTTAGGCATAACATTTACATCAAACCTCAAATGGGATTTAGTAAGGCAGAAACTTGGGCTAGTTGGATATTGTTTGAACTCATATTTTCTAGCGCTTAGTGAGCACAAGGGACAAGAACACAAATACACAGGATGTACGCTAGTCCCTGTACCCTGCACACCAATCTTGCATGAAACAAGCATTCTAGGAGCACTAAAAACGCAACCGTAACGGGAAATTTTCGAAGCTATGTGTATTGATAAAGAAGGTTCAAAATGTGTCAGCACCCCATCTGTTTATCTATCAAAAAAGGAATTGTTGTTCTTGAAACGTGGCGTTGCTACTGCGCGTGTGTGAATATCAGCAATTGAGATGTCTTATATTGAATGTTTTTTAGAATAAACGACAGTTGAAGACTAGCGTACGTCCAGCGTTTTGTGTTCTTGTCCCTTGTGTTCACTAAGCGCTAGAAAATATGAGTTCTCAAATGGGAAACACGCATAACTAATATTACAACTACTGCACTGCGAAAGCTATTTTATCTAAAAAGACGCCTAAAGCTCGCTCCAATGAATATTCTTCTGGCGTACAAAACATTTGTGAGACCTATTTTAGAATACGCTAACACTGTTTGGTTTCCTTACACAGCAACTAACATAGCTAAACTTGAAGGCGTACAAAGAAAGCTCGTAAGGTTCATTCACATCAAATACCGTCCTACTGACTCACCCTCGAGTCTCTTAGCCTGTTCAGGCAATAATACACTATCGACGAGAGCAAAACAAGCTCCACTTAAGTTCCTTTCTCAAATTCTGCATCGTCAGTATAAAATGGATACCACCCAGTACATTTCATATTCCCAAGCAAGAAAAACACGGCATCAACACGAGCATATGCTAGCTGAGTATTTTTTCTCTAACGACACATTCAGGTACTCATTTTTTCCTCGCGTGATCAGAGAATGGAATGAACTTAGCTCATCATTAACAACAACGAATTCATTATCCGGGTTTGTTTCACAGTTGGAGTTAATCACAAAAGATTATTACGATCTTCAAATGTTTGTTCCCGATTCTATTTTAAGTAGCACTCTCAATAAGTAGAATTGAAATGCAATTGCTTCTTTTAACTTTCCCGTTTTTAATTATGACTATGATGTGTAGAGCTGTTGTAATTATATACTACGTTGATTTCTATTGTATGTTTCTATTACCTTGCCGTATGTATTTTGATGAATTATGTCGTTCCTCCGTGATTTGTGTCACTCACAGGTATACTTGTACGTATACTTGTACGCGTACAAGAAATCATTGTTCATGCCCTTCTGCAGGGCTCTCGGCTGAGAGCGGCCGTATTGTAAAATAAATAAATAAATAAAAAGAGAGTACAAAAGCATATAGAACATATCAGCGGCTGACCGCAAATCATAGCTTGAGTAGATGAAGCGCACAAAAACACAGCACACAGCACACAGCTTCGTGTCTTTCTTTTCCTTTTTGAAAATGAAAAACCAACTAGCTCAGATGTCAATTCTGCTTTTCCTGTGTGCTGTGTTTTTGCGCGCTTCATCTACTCAAGTTATGGTTTGCGGTTCCTGAAAGCAGCAGACTTTATAAGGTAGTTACAGAGCATGTGATATCAATACTTAGAGAATATGTGTATCGTGGAGTGCACCTGCAGTCACTAAGAAAACCGTTAAATTAATTTTAACTGGTGGTAAGAGAGTTGCAGCATGTTGCTTGTCCTTTGGCATAGTGCCATAAATCCGGTGGGTGCACAGTGCCACTCGCTTGTGATGATGCATTCTAAATGTTTGGTATTGTGACTAGGATTTGTAATCCACTGGTTAAAACTGTGCTGTAAAAGATATATATTTATTCTTGCTGACTTGTTTTAAACCATGTACATAGTTATTGACATCCTAGATATGTAAAAAAAAGCTATGCAGTACTTGACATCTACGTCCATTAAAGTGCCTTGAAACCATGCTAAAATTCCAGGAAGCGGCGTGCAGTCTTCATCAGTGCATCCATGAGGACACCGTTGAACACTTGAAGCGCAAAGTGGATTTGCTACAGAAGCATATGAGGAAGCTGGAAACACAGCTGGAAGGTGTTGTTGGTGAGCATCTGATTTTAAACTCGATTTGGATCTTGGTCCGCGTGAGGCACTGATTGTATTAGCGTGCTTGTAGAGCATCTAGGAGGGTTGTAAATACAGTGGACAGTGATGCGATTTCCTCGAGCCCTTTTGGAACAAAAAAATGAGATTTCGTAGCGGTGAGAAGGTATAATCTGGAGCAGAAAAACAGGCATTTGCACCATCGGGACACACGCTTTGGAGGGGTGAATTGGGGTTCAGCGAAGCAGCCTAAACTAGACTCACTAAATAAAATGTCTTTATTTAGTGACTCTAGTATAACCGATACAAACTCAAAACACGATTCCTGAAGCTGATGAAAATTCATCGATAAAATAGTGCGTGTTATGCTTAAATAACAATTTGTTAGCGCTCCTTATCAATGTACAAAGTTCGAGCCCAACCGCATCAAAGGAGATCATATAATTAGCGTGCGAGAACAAGCTTGTAGGCTTAACGCCTCAGGAGCGAAGGAAACGAGACGACTGCTACGAGCCGACACCAGAACAGAACTGCCAGCCGTGGCTGCACGAGCCACGACCAGGTGCCGTCTTTATTCTCTTCGCAGGGTGGCGCGCGCTAGCCGGGTTGTCGGCTCCGCCCAAGAGACGGTGCTACAGGGCCCCCCGCCTAGACTGGAAGTCGAAACGGACGGAGGGCCGGCGATGGCACTTGAGCACTAGGTCAGGCGGCGCTGGGAGTCGTTCCAGGGCGGTCTCCATGTAAGCCGGTTTAAGGCGGTCTAGACTGACGGTCTCTTCGCGGCCGTTTTGGAGGATAGTGGCGGTTTTCGGGGTGCGGTGGAGAACGCGGAAAGGTCCGTCGTAAGCCGGTGTGAGTGGAGCTCGGACAGCGTCGCGCGCACAAAAACGTGGGTCGAAGTGGCCAGGTCGGGGTGTACGAAAATGGTATGGTGGCGGGACGGACGTGGGGGAGTAGGCCGGAGGTGTTTAACGCAGTCCAGCAGGCGCTGGAGGAATTCTTGGGGCGGGGCTGGAAGCTGCTGGGATGTAAAGAAGTCGCCTGGAAGACGCAAAGCACTTCCATACACGAGCTCTGCAGCTGAGCACTGTAAGTCTTCTCGGATGACGGCCCTTAGACCAAGCAGCACAAGCGGCAAGGTGTCGACCCAGGAGGCGCAATTGAGTCGGGCAGCGAGGGCGGCCTTCAATTGGCGGTGAAGGCGTTCCACCATGCCGTTAGCACACGGGTGATATGCAGTGGTACGGCAATGCCTGGCACCGAGAATATTATTGAGGGAAACAAACAGGGAGAACTCAAACTGGCGTCCACGGTCGGTTGTCACAGTGCCAGGACGACCAAATCGAGATACCCACGCAGAAATGAAGGCGCGCGAAACAGTCTCAGCGGTGATGTCAGGAGTGGGGACTGCCTCCGGCCAGCGAGTGAAGCGGTCGACTATGGTCAAGATATAGCGGTAGCCTCGAGAGATGGGTAGAGGGCCCACGATGTCGAGATGAACATGATTGAAACGACGGCCAGGGGGTAGAAAGGATTGGGAAGGTGTTCTTGGTCGACTCACAGGGTAGGCACCGGCGCGTCCAAGCACGCACATCAGCGTTGATTCCTGGCCAAACATAGCGCTGGGTGAAAAGGCGCTGAGTAGCCCGAATGCCTGGATGGCATATGTCATGCAGAGAATGGAAGATAGGGCGACGTAGTGAAGCCGGAACAAAAGGGCGAGGAAAGTCCGTTGAAACATCGCACCACAAGGGCTCAGGCGAGCAAGGATGGGGCACAAGCCGTGATCGGAGAGAACGAGGGTTCGCTCGAAAAGCGGCGAGCTCATCGTCATTTTGCTGGGCAGAAGAGAATGCGGCCCAGTCGACGGTGGAAGATGGAGCGTCTACCGTGACTATACGAGAGAGGGCGTCAGCGGCGGTGTTGGCTGCACCTTTCACATGCCGGATGCCGAAAGTAAACTCCGAGATATAAGCGAGCTGACGGAGTTCACGTGACACGTACTTCGATGAGTTGGTCCGGAACACATATGCCAGCGGTTTATGATCGGTTAGCACTTGAAACTTGCATCCTTCTACAAAATGCCGAAAGTGCTGGATAGGGGAGTAAATGGCTAGGAGCTCTCGACCGAAGACGCTGTAGTGGGTCTCAGCAGGAAGTAGCTTAACGCCTCAGGAGCGAAGAGTTGAGTTGAGTGGTTGTAAACTACCGGTGGGATAAGCCTTGCAGTTGCTGCCGGCAATTGCTCCACCGTAGCGACACTTAAATAGAAACCACAGAAACACTGTCCGCAAAAACCCAAATAGACACTCCTGAGGTCACCATGTGGAGGCCAAATCCGTGTCCTGCAGGCAAAGTAGAAGAAGGCGAGAAGCATCCCTTCTACTCGACTGGCTCCCGCGCGGGAAAACAATGTCCTGAAGAGAACTGTGAGGAACTCCTGCCTTCTTGAGGGATCCGAATAACACAGCCCGTTCCGCGTTGTACAAAGTACAGCACAAGAGGTAATGTTCTATGTCACCACACACACCACACGTTGAACACAATGGTGACAACGCTAGGCCAGTCTTATACATCCACGCCGGCGTACGAGCAGAATCCGCGCGAACGCGGTGCAGCAAAGTGGCTTGGTACCTTTTGAGACCCTTGGTCACACATGGCTGATGAGGAGAGCTCCACAAAGAACTGAAGTGGCACAACACCACATCGGTGAACATTTGCTTGACTTCATGAGGGACTCCATGTACTGGAATCCCGGAGAGAGATGTATGGGCGAGGTTGTCTGCTATCTCGTTGCCTAAGACACCTATGTGCGAAGGCACCCATTGAAAACGTATAGAGAAGCCTTTGCTGTGTAAATTCTGCACCAAACGTAGGAATCTAAGACTCAAGGCATCAGTGGGGAACCCGTACTCTAACCTTTGAAGGGCAGATTTTGAATCCGTAATTATGACAGTAGGTTGAGGCGTACAACACCGTAGCTTCTTTAGAGCTGCCTCAATGGCAACGCTCTCGGCCATTCTGGAGGACACGACTTTAGTAAAACGAACAGACCAATCATACTTCAAAGACGGAATATGAAAAGCAGCTGCACTAGATCCTCTGACCTTGTCCACAGAGCCGTCTGTAAAAATTTGAAGATGACTGGCATATTCGGTCTCAAGATGTTCCAGTACGAGCGAACGAATTGCCGCTAAAGGAGAATTCCGCTTAGCGCGAACGTGGGGAATTGTCAAGGAACAATCGAGGTTCGGAAGGGACCAAGGTGGCTTCAACGTCTTAGGTCGATCTCGAAGGTCGAGACCCAGACAACGAAAAGTATTTAAAGCCAAGTACGCCCGGGACTCAGATCTCTTTTGAAGGCGCAGTAGAATGCTCTTCCGGCAACAGTCTCTCTGAGGCGGCCAATTTGCAGCAAAAGTCTTTGTGAAGCGGCTAGCCGAAGAGGCTTCGATTGAGACTCATACAGTACTGCATTGTTTGGAGCAGCCTGCGGAACGCCAAGTGCCCTCCTTAGTCCCATTTTGTGCAAAACCTCAAGGCGTTCCAGCTGCGATACCGAGGGGGAAATTAAAGGGAGCTGGTACATTATGCGACTTGTCACCAGGGCATCGTGAAGCCTGATCATTGAAGCAGGATGGTTTCCCCATTGCTCACTAGCAACTCTACGAAGCACACTGAGACGCGAAGATAGTGAAGCCACAATCGAGTCCACAGCTCGTCGCCACTGTATACGTGAGTCAATAGTGACGTCCAAAAAACGTATGTGGTTAACCTGACGAAGGCAAGACTGATCAAGATCTATGCTCAGCCGCGCATACCGTCGTCCCCTACCTGGAAACAGGACGAAGCCAGATTTTTCCACCGAGAGAGTCAACCCAACACCTTGAAGGTAACTTTTAACTGAAAGCACGGCCTGTCGCGCTAATAGAGCTAAGCGTTTGTGTTGATATCCGGTTAACCAAAGACAAATTTCGTCTGCATATATCGACATATGGACATGCCTACAATGTTTTTGCACTTTTGCGGGAAGACCAGCCATGACAACATTAAAGAGCGTTGGGGGCAGGACACTACCCTCAGGTACCCCTCGCGATACCGCCCTTTCGGAGCTTATTGTACTGCCTAACCGCACTCGAAATTTACGATCACTGAGAAATGAGTGAATGAATCGCAGAAGATAGCCCTGTACGCCTATGACCTGCAGACTATTCAGTATTGAGCTCTGGAGGACGCTATCATAAGCCTTTGATACGTCTAGAAAAATAGCTAGTGTTGAAAGTCCAAAAGCACTGTGATGTTCAATGTGGCTTATCAAGTCCAGGACGCTATCTTGCGAAGGAAACGAGACCACTGCTACGAGCCGAGACCAGAACAGAACTGCCAGCCGTGGCTGCACGAGCCACGACCAGGTGCCGTCTTTATTCTCTTCGCAGGGTGGCGCGCGCTAGCCGGGTTGTCGGCGCCGCCCAAGAGAGGGTGCTACAAGCTCTAAGAGCTAGTGCCCCCACTTTAGGACTATCTTCATAACACGCGATGCTTGGCTGCATTTTTCCGAGACAACGCGAACTGGACAACCGAGTGGGGAGACGGCAGGTGCGCTCGTGTCGTCTGTCCTGGAGTCAGTAAATAAAAATTTATTTTTATTTTTATTTAGTGACTCTAGTCTTTCCTATATATTTTAATTTTTCTGTTCTGTTTCTTGCGCAAGCTTTAAAGGCATGTTTTTTATAATGAATGCATGAATATGATGCAAGGGCTACACTAAATCAATCAGAGCTTGACCGATTAGCTTTGCTTCTATAAATCGTAAAAAGCAAAGCTACATGCCAGTTAGGCACCGATTATTTAAAATAGCTCGATGTAGTATGATTTGCCTTTTACACTAAATCAATCAGAGCTTGACCGATTAGCTTTGCTTCTATAAATCGTAAAAAGCAAAGCTACATGCCAGTTAGGCACCGATTATTTAAAATAGCTCGATGTAGTATGATTTGCCTTTTGGTTCGACCGGCGTAGCGATCACATCAATGAGGGTATGAGCCTGAAGGCATTAAAGCTTATTGTGGTCTAAACAAGAGGAAAAAATATGTATACAAACATTTGATGGCATGAAGCCAAAATATCAACTTTTGTGTTCAGGTTTTATGTGTGCATTATTCTCAATCAGTTTTCGCATCTTGTACTAATTCTTTGTCAATTTAGGTAGAACTGACTTAATGACATGCAGTTTAAAATGATTGATAATTATTACCGAGGATAATAAAAAAATAATGCTGTATTCACAATTTTGAGTGTTTCACTAGATGTCCTGTTGCTCCTTGGGTTAAGTTGGTCTGGCATCACTAACGCACATATACAGTTCACCAGTTTATTCTCAACGATAAGAATAAAACAATGTGCATGGCGTGATTTTTTCACCTATTTTTGTTTTTCGGGCAACAAGCTTGCGCACCTTGCCCCGACCAAGTCCAGGATGTTGCTAAATGTGATCCACGTGGCAACAGGTGGACTAACAAAATGCCCAGAAAGCCCTGAAAATTCGCTTGGTTACAGTGGTTACAGCCTCCTGAAGGAGGACGTTATTCCTTTACCATCAGAACGCACACTGCAGAGGCGTATAGAGGATATAAAGTTTGAACCAGGCGTGTATGCAAACTTCACTGGCTCTTTTTCAGAAGCGCTAAAACACCGAGGACGCAGAGGGAACCGACAGGGACGAGCGCTACTTCCAACTGTTTATTTCGTAAAACCGCAAGTGCTTTAAACAGTTCTCGAACGCTTTTATGACACGGCAGTAAACTACACGTGCGAGAATACACAGTATAGCTACCGAGACTAAAAGAACCAAGGAGATAAGTGCACGATTACGTTGATACCCTGAGGAAGGCAAGTTCTTTTTTTGACAATGAAATGGACGGTGAGCTTACACAAGTGCTACCCAGTGATGCTATGTTCTGTGCTTCTATAATCTCTCGGGTTAGTTGATCACGACTACGTCCGATGATGTGGCACTGATTTAACAATGGAGCGCAATTGCAGGGTTTCATGTAGTGGCTTTCTTGAACTTTTGCAGTTTTACCTGAAAAATACTTTTATTTCCTGGAACAACCAAGCCTTCCTACAAAAGGAAGGTGTATGTATAGGCTCCTGTATAGCACCGGTGCTCAGCGATCTGTTTTTAAGCTACCATGACAGAGCCCTCCAGCGGTACCTGGAGGGGTCAAAGGTTTTTAAGGTGTTTAGATTTGTGGATGATTTTTTAGTTTTTATTGACTGTGACCAGAAATCTCTTCAACACGAAGCTAGCCAGACTTTAGTAGCCTTCCAGAATAATCTCAGCCCACTAAAACTAACCCATGAACTACCATCTGGCGGGGAAATCCGCTTCCTCGATATAAACTTCTCACTCACCGACAACCACGTTTGCTGGAGCTACGAACCTCGCGGCAATAAACCCCTCTTAGCTTTCCGCTCCGCCCACTCTAAGCTGGTTAAGCGAGGAGTGATTGCACTTTGTTTCAGGAATGCATTGACGAAATCTTGCCACCACTGCATGCCCCGTAGTTTTCATAAACAAGTGAACCGGTTATCCGCCGCTGGTTACCCGGTTCCACTTCAGATCTCGGTAGCAGAACGCGTCCTTAGGAACCTGAACGGTCGCGACGAAATCGCAAATAAGTCTAGTGAGAGAAAAAAGGTTGCTGTGCTCCCTTACGTGCACACTGTTTCACACAACCTAAAAAAGGTAGCGCAGAAAGCAGATGTTAGAGTTGTTTTCACGGCCCCTAACAAGCTAAACAAGGTTTGCAAGCTGACGAAACCCTACTCTTCTGTCAAACAATTATGTGGTATCAAATACCAAACAGCGTACGTGGACTGTGTAGACTGTGTTGTGTACTGCATCCCTCTATCTTGTGGCAAAAAGTATGTCGGGCAAACGGGCTGTTGTCTCAATGACCGGCTACGCCAGCACAACAACAATGTTAAAAATTCCTTCGGAAGCAACCTAGCCATTCACTGCAGTAAGTGCCGCAATTGTGCTCCATTGTTAAATCAGTGCCACATCATCCGACGTAGTCGTGATCAACTAACCCGAGAGATTATAGAAGCACAGAACATAGCATCACTGGGTAGCACTTGTGTAAGCTCACCGTCCATTTCATTGTCAAAAAAAGAACTTGCCTTCCTCAGGGTATCAACGTAATCGGGCACTTATCTCCTTGGTTCTTTTAGTCTCGGTAGCTATACTGTGTATTCTCGCACGTGTAGTTTACTGCCGTGTCATAAAAGCGTTCGAGAACTGTTTAAAGCACTTGCGGTTTTACGAAATAAACAGTTGGAAGTAGCGCTCGTCCCTGTCGGTTCCCTCTGCGTCCTCGGTGTTTTAGCGCTTCTGAAAATGTCAAATCTGCACCAACTAGCCCGATCCGTTACCCTTCTTCACTGGCTCATGTTGCCACTATAGACTTATTAGGCAGCAGTGTAAGCACTACATGCTTCCCTTTATTTTTAAGGAATCCTTGAGGAACTACTGCCTCCACTCAAGACCAAGCTCGACACAATGAGGCCAGAGGAGAAGCATTGCGCAATCTTGGTTGATGAGATGCAGCTCACTGCTGGACTCGACTTTGACCTCACTGTCAAGAAACTAATTGGCCTTGCAACGACTCCACTCTCCAATCCAGTGCCTGAGGGCGAGCTGACCTATGCGACACACGGTCTAGTCATCATGCTTACTGGACTGTCGTCTCGCTGGATGTAAGTTGTTGCCTACCGCCTGACAAGTACGTCCAATCATATTTTCGGTCCTTTTAAGCCTATGCGTTCATGCATTTGGTGTCGCTGCAACCGAGCGAGGAATCTCTTGTTACATGGGACGATGAAAGAGAGCGAACGCGGAGTGCAGCTGAGGATGAAAGTCTTTGTGAAGAGAGTGCGAGCAAGAAAGTGGGGGAAGGCACAACAGAAGCATGCGGAGGAAGTGGAGGACGAGGGTACCAAATGAGGAACCAACGCTGCATGAGGGAAGGTCTGTCGGTAGTGGCTAAGAGAGGCCTCTCGTACTCTCCTTCCAGCTCTTCCTATGCCAGAGCTGATGGCTTGAAGAAGACTGTAACGAGGAGAGTGTACACTGCAGTGAGAGGCTGGGAGAGGTTCGCTGGTATGATAACGCAGAGTGTGAAAGCGGCCCAGCACGCCACAAAGGAATCGCCAGTGGTATGCTAGCAGGTGAGCGCCATAGATTCAGTCACCCTCACGGGATGGTGTCGAGGTGCAGGAATTTCTCTTCGTAGGGCCTTTCAGAACAGGTTACTCGACAGACTGTTTTAACTTGCATTGTGTTTTCGTTTTGCCTTTAGGTTGATTTCAAGGCATAATTGTCGCAGTAAGAGATGATATCACTGCAAAGAAGAATATCTCAACAGCTGAGCTCGAAATTTGCACTACAAAAAGTGTAACTGCCAACCAGTTTTTTAATATTCCTGTATGTGCACAGTAGAAGCCAAAGTAATCCAGCGTGATGTTGGCATTTGTACCTGTTATGATGCCATTGGGCTTTTTTGAACTGAGAGGTTTACTGAAAGGAAACCCCAGAAACTGCCTTAGATGTACAAATTTTTTTAAAAGTTTGGTTGGATTATTGCGTTTAATGTCCAAAATATACTGAGGCTGTGAGGGATGCTTTTTCGAAAATTAAAAGAATTTTCACACTCCTCACCATGCACGAAAAAATTTCTCTTATCATGGAATAAGAACTTGTGCCACATACTAGCTGCCGAAGCATTCTAGGACTTTCAGGACGCAATAAAGATTGCTGTACTTTCATCATGCTCAGGTGTACTTTCATTACAGTGGGCTCGGTAGCTGTGTGAAAGCACAGTCTACTAATCCGTTCCTCTTTGCTATGCAGGCACTTTCCGTCACCGTCCAACTGGTCTTTGCCGCTTTGCTGGATGCTTCCCCTGGATCTTCATCACACGTGTTCATCACAGAAGATGAGCATTGCACCAATCTCGGAATAACATCGTCACCGGTACTGTATTTGCCTGCGCCGCCGCCGGAATATCGCCTCCCGGACATTGGATGGCTACCATCATCGACGTCATCATCAACGAATTCGCCGGTTATAAAAGGGCTGCATCTGTCGCCGCCGCTTTGTGGGCTCGGTAGCTGTGTGAAAGCACAGTCTACTAATCCGTTCCTCTTTGATATGCAGGTTGGTAATAAATTTTTTCTTCATGCTAAGAAAACCAGCGATTACTTACTAATGCAGCTGCCGAACCCGCAGTGCTGCGCCAGTGTTGTTGTTGAGTGCTTACGCAAGATCCGTATGCTTATACTCCTGTCGGGTTATGTGGAGACAAATTCTGGTCCGAACAACTCTGAAACCATAATTTCCGAACTGCAGAAATTAACAGCTGGCCAAACTACCCTCATTTCCGACTTACAGGGCATTAAGACACCGCTCAGAACAACTCATTCAACACTGGCCGATTTAAATAAGCGCATGATTGCTCTGGAATCTCACTACGCTACGCTTTCTGCAATTAATTCTGAAGTAGACAGGCTTAGAACTTTAACTACCCAACTAAGCCAACAGATCGTGAGATTGGAAGCGCGTGCAGACGATGCTGAAAACTGCTCTCGCCGTAAAAACCTAATATTTTACAATATTCCCGACACTAATCCTTCCTAAAGATTTGCGGATTCAATACAAAACAGTCATTAGCCATTGCTCTAGGCACCTAGATTTCACCATACTTCCTTATCAAATCGAGTGCGCTCATCGCCTTGGGCCCCACTCGACAGATCGCAACCGGCTAATCACAGTAAAATTCACGTCTTTTAAAACTGAAGACAGCATCATCTATAGTGGAAAAAAAAAACTCAAAGGGACAGACTACAGCATTGGCGAAGACTTCTCTCCTCTTGTTCGTCATGTTCGCAAACAGCTAGTTGCCCATGCGCGGTCAGTTACAGATAAACTCACATGGCGTTTCAAAACACTACACATTGCTTCAAAATGTTACATCTTCGACGAGACATCGCAAACCGTAATAGAAGTGCAGTAGCAATCACCTCGGCAACAAATTTCGTCAAAGCATTTGGAACGTTCAGCGCAACCCGTTTTTTTCTTGTCAGCGATTTTCGCAAATATTCGCAGTTTTATTTCAAAACGGGACATCGTTTTTAATCTCGTCTCATCGTCTTCCAGCAACATACTAATCATGACTGAAACTTCGCTAAACATTGACATATCTGACAGCGAAGTCCTCGCTCACTTACCAAATTTCCGTGTTTATCGCAATGACCGCAAAGATAGGAGGGGAGGAGGTGTACTTATTGCAACTAAACAAGAACTGTCATGCACCCCCATCAACCTTTCATCAGACGTAGAAATATTGTGGATCCTATTCCCCTCTTCACCACAGTTAGTTGTCGTCGGCGTTTGCTATAAACCCCGTAAAAGCAGCCCAAATTTTCCGCACAAATTTAATAATGCATTAAATGAAATCAAAACTAAGCATCCTAAGGCCGGAAGTTTCTTCTTCGGTGACTTCAACTTTCCTAGCATTGATAGGCAGAACCTAACCGCTACAGTTAGCTATGAAGCTAATGAATTTCTTGATGTCTGCCTCAATTTCAACCTGGTACAAGTAATATCTGAACCAACGCGTGTAACAGAAGACAGCGCTAATACTCTTGATCTAGTATTAACCGATCACCCAGAATGTGTTCATTCCATCACGTATCATCCAGGTGTTAGCGATCACAAAATAATACATGCATGCCTCACCATTAAACCGTTACCCCGCGCAATCAATAGACAAACCTTCAGATTATATGATCAGGGAAACTATGCTGCTATTAATAACGAACTTCGCGCCTTCCTAGCCCTTGTGGAACCCAACTTTCACCAAAGAACGATTCATGAAAAGAGGTTGATATTTAAAAGGAAAATTGAAGAATTTATAGAAAAATTTATTCCAAAAGTTTTCATACGAAACAGTCCGCGTAACCCATGGTTCAACAGTTGTCTAAAACCTCTGGAAAACAAAGAAACACCTCTTCCGCTCAGCGAAATTGCATCTCAGTGAGAACTCTTGGAATAAATACTATGTGGCAGAAAAAGCGTACCTAAAAATAACTTGTGAAACCAAGCGGGCTTTTTTTCAGTCCGATTTGCCTAAAATGCTGACAACTAACCCCCGTAAATTCTGGAAAGTCATCAACCCACAGCACACGCGTAGCATTTCTCTTGCCGATGCATCAGGTGAACCCACCTCCGATACAGACTGCGCCAATCTATTTAATGAAGCAGTTTCATTTGTGTTTACGAAAGAAGTTAACGTGTCACTTCCTTCAGAACCGACCTCTATTATGGAACGCAAGCCTTCGCTTATATTTTCGCTAACAGGAATCTCATCATTAATAGAAAAATTGAAGCTTTCATCTTCCGCCGGCATCGACAACATATATACCAAAATACTAAAAAACACAAAAGATACATGTGCGTCTTTCTTGTTGTTATTCACGCAGTCACTCCTCACTGGCCAACTCCCCAATGATTGGAAACATGGGAAGGTCGTTCCAGTCTACAAATCGGGTGACAAAATTTCGCCCTTAAGTTACCGCCCCATTTCCCTAACCAGCGTACCCTGCAAAATCATGGAGCACGTCATCTATACCCATATCATGGACTTCCTGGGCTCTAACAACTTTTTTCACCCGGCACAGCATGGATTTCGCAGAGGCTACTCCTGCGAGACCCAACTGGAAAATTTCTTACATGATATGCACATGAACCTTGATTCCAATCTACAGACTGACGTCATGTTTTTGGATTTCGCTAAAGCTTTCGATAAAGTACCCCATAATCGCTTTCTGACTAAACTTTCCAGGTTAAATTTGCACCCCTAAATAATGAAGTGGCTTGAAGCCTTCCTATCTAATCGCTCCCAATTTGTTTCTGTTAACAATAAGAACTCTCACTCTATTCCGGTAACGTCAGATGTTCCTCAGGGACCTGTACTCGGCCCGCTACTTTTCCTAATATACGTTAATGATTTGCCATCACAACTCACCTCTAATACACGCATATTTGCTGAAGACTGTGTAATTTATCGTGGAGTTACTAAATCCGTTAACCATGCTTCTCTTCAAAGTGATCTTAATGCTGTCCAGAACTAGTGTAACCAATGGCTAATGGAACTCAACCCTCATAAGTGCAAGCTTTTATCTGTCCACCGCCGTCATATTCCTCTTATTCGTTCCTACGTAATCTCTGATGTGTCCATAGAACCAGTTCAGTCCTTCAATTATTTAAGCGTAACACTTTATAGTGATCTTTCCTGGAGTTTGCATGTCACTAACACAATATTATCAGCTAACAGAACGTTAGGATTCTTAAAGCGACATCTTCATCACACTCCTCCAACATGTAAAGTTACTAGCATATAAGTCGTTCGTTAGGACAAAGTTGGAATTCGCTTCACCAGTCTGGAATCCCCATCATGCTTATATCATTAATTCTCTTGAGTCCGTGCAAAATCGCGCGGCCAGGTTTATTCACGCATCCTATGATTATGGCATTAGCATTTCCGTCTTGAAAACGGCATCAGGTTTACCGCCCTTATCACTGCGCCGTCGCACTACTAGCTTATCTTTGTTTAATAAAATCTTCAATAGCCCTATGCGCACCGCTCCTTACATTCTCCCACCCCAGCACGCATTTCACTCCGCACCAGTCACCATCTTCATGCCGGATAATTGTAGTGCGGCTGTTCTTTTTTAGTGCTGCTTTGTTTTTAATACTTTTGTATTGTCTCTCAGTCATCACTTTCTCTGTCAACTGCTCTTTCCATTACCGACTGAAAACGTGACTGCAGCCTTGTGTACGATCTAAATCAGCATAAACCTCATCTTGGTACATTTTTCTTCTGTAAATCAACATCAACCCATTTGACATTTTTTTTTCATTCTCTTGCAAGGGGCTCCATGGATGGCACTTTTCTTGAAAGATTTCCTGTTTTTTGTGATTGAAAAGTGTGAAGCGGCTGTTGTCATGTGGGTGCTGTGATTTCTGACATGGGGCCCAGCAACAAAGAAAGGTGGAAGAGATGTGGGATCTCTGCAACTCGCTCAGTAAAGCCCGTGGCGTCGTGCAGGCATCGGTGTGCGGCCAACAGTGGTAGACAGCTGTACATTTTGGCTGATGCTCCACATGTTCTAAAAACATAAGAGGTCACCTTGAGGCCAGTGAATCTTTCTGCCCACTGCCATCGTGACCAATTACGAGCTTCCAAGGGACGAGGTGGGCGCAAACACAGATTCCATACATTCAATGCCCATACGGTAAGGGTAATCAGGCAGGCACTCTGCATTTAGGAACCAAATTCTGTAATGATGGAATTAGTGGGCATGATTGAATGGCACATTAAGTTGCATTTTACTCAAAACATCAGTTTTGTTCAAAACCACATTTAACTGTGCAGTGTAACAGGGATATTGCGACATTGCTAGAGCTGAGATCTTTTAAAATACCGTAAGGATTCAACGATTTTCAAATCTGTTTTGTGCTTCTCGCAGGTGTCTGTGAAGCACATCAGAGAACTTTCTGTAATTGACGCAGAATGGGACCTTAAGTTGGCCCCTCACCTGAAGCCTGCACACCTGGACCCTGACCATTTTGTCAAAATGAATGTGTCATCTGCGGTTGCAGTTGTGAACCAAAGTGTTGGTGCTGCAATGCATACCCTAGTGAGTCTTCAGCTCCTGCAATCTGATGCTCTAACCACAGCTTGGCTTGTAGAATGTGTGTTCCGGTGGTTTACACTAATGACATCACGGTATATCGGCACTGCGACGACCCTTTTCAAGCAGGATGCGCATGATGAGGCAGTGGCTTTTCTCAAGGAATTCATGGAGATGGTTCCTTAAAATCCGGCAACGCGAAGGAAATGTTCAAGCTTTTTCAAGCTGGTGTGCTCATCACAACGTCTAGTGCACTCCACATTCAACACCAGCTTCTAAGTGTGCACAAGTTCAAGTTTGTGTTGTTGTGCTGGCTGATACAGGATGCCCTGGAGAACCTCTTCTGCATTCGCTCGAGAGACCCAGTGCCGAGGCCACTAGAGTTTAAACGGATGCTGAGGCTCATAATGTGGAGCCAGTTCTTCAAACCAAGCACCAAGGGCAACTATGACATCGAATACTCAGTAGACCTTATTCAGTTTGTAAATAAAAAAAAGCGACTTTGAAGAACGGTGTGAAGGCAGCAGGAGATGAGCTCTTGAACGACTGCCTTCTTGATGATGATGCTTCCCCCCTTGATGAGGTGCAAATGGAGTCGCTGGTCTATGTCTCCGGGTACATGACCCATAGCGTGACCAAGAAGTACAAGCTATGCAACGCATGCAAGGAGAGTCTTGAAGCAGATATGGTAAAAGAATGGAGCGCGAAAAAAACAAGGACTAACAGAAGTGGACAGGACAGGGCGCTGACTACCAACACATTTATTCAGAAAGATGAGCAGCTTATATAACGCAGTCCAACACCCACGTGACCAAGTAAATAGCAAACGCGTTCAACTATCTAATACAAAAAAACAAAACGAAGTACACAATATCAAAGTGATACATATCTGGGTAACGCAAAGTCAGCCAAGAACCGATAAAACCGAGAGGACCACGACGAACCATAAGGTGCACGCATGGAAAATGAACAGTCAGCGACCTTTGCCGCCAATGCAGCACGAGGCAAAACGAAGACGACAATAACAAAATAGTCACCGAACAATAAGTAAAAGTCGAAGCTAAAAGCAGGGTCGGGGCCAAACGCATAACAAAACAATACAAAACGCAACGCAAAAGCTGAGTCAACCGTTCACAGTCAAACTGAGTCAAAAAAGTTGAAAGTTCTCTAGAACAAGAATTAAAAGCAGACGTGAATAAAAAAGACGTGTTTATAGTGGGCCTAGAAAACTGGACTCCTTGTCTGTAAGTAAAATTGAAGGCGTGCTGACGCACTTGTCTCCAGCTTTGGCTGGAGACGCACTTGTCTCCAGCTTTTCGCGCTCCATTCTTTTACCATGTTCACTGACCAACAAGCCCAAACAGCCGCCTTAGTTCTTGAAGCAGAGCCTGTGGAGCAAAACGACCAGATTTTAAAGCTGAAGTCGTATCGGTCGCAGTCGCAACCAAGCCCCCTCACTTGTCCTTCACGTCACGTTGTGAGCCTGCTGCAGCATGCCGATAAGGTCTTCTGTGACCACGATCATGAGGCCTTAACTATTTCCCTCTTCTCGCTTACGAATGCTACCTTGGACACGTGCAAACTCGCATACAGCTTTAAACGTTGCCATGATCTGCAAAGGTACCCAACCCAAGCTTTCTTCATGCTGCGGCTACGAATTGCACTACGGAAGCTCAGCAGCAAGGCAAAGACCGCAAAGGCGAAATGTGGATCTAAAATTGTCGGGATGAGGGCGGCTTTGTCTCAAATTCGTTAAAATGTTAATTGCCTGCAGTGCACAAAAGTGAGAGCAAACAAAAGGCATTCCACAATGAATGGTCTGCGATTAATTTAGGCCACCTTGAGACGTTTAACATATGCCGAAATTTTGTCCACGTGGGTGCTTATGTTTCTTGCCTCCATCAGAATGTGAGCGTGAGCTGGTGCCGTGGAGCAGCGTGCATGCAGAAGAGTGCGATGAAGTACACGTAGCATCGGCAGATAAAGAATGTTCCAGGCTTCATTTCGTCGGCCTCAGATCTTGAAACATGGCACAGCCAGCTAGGGACGTGGAACGAAGCCCCGTTGATGACCTCCGGAACAAAATAAAGGACATCAGGGAGCAGCTGCACATGTTACTGCAGGCATTGAACGTGAGCAATGATCACGGACGAGATCAACAAGCCGATGGAGCACTACATGTCCCACGACTACTGCTTGAAGACTCCGCCAAGACAAGCGGCGACTACGGCCCTAGCTGTAAATGTAAGCCACGACTCCACCCATGTAGAGACGAAGACAGCGGGACACCTCCCTATTCTGCAACTGGCATCCTCGGTGTGATTGCAGAAATGCAATGCCAACTCGCCCAAGCTCTGCTACGGAACACACATTCATTTCAAATGCACTCGTCTGTAGACACGGCAGCAGCGATTCGCCCCTTTGAAGGTACCATGCGAGAGAGCCAGGCGGAGTGGCTTGAAGAGGTCGAACGCGTCGCCTGCCTCGCGAACTGGATGGAACGTCTCACGATGCTGAACGCCATCACGTGACTTCACGGTGCAGTACTTGACTGACACAAGTCCTACAGAACTCACATACATGATTGGAGCACGTGGATACAAGCAATCACTAAGCGATTCAAGCGCAAGATGACCTAGTGACGCAAGGTGACATAGTGGATGTTATTGGAAAGGCCATATTTGTGAGGCTGTTTGCTGAGGATTGTGTTTTCAACGAGAAAATAAGTGACCATGACCTTCTGTGACTACAAAAATCTGTGGCAGCAATGGGGACTGGTGTGAGCCCCGGAGTATGAACATTAGGCAAGAGAAAACTGTATTTTTACAAATCAGATAGAAAGGACCCAGGCTTCATAGTTATACACTTCACAACTATCTTATTTTGTAGGTAGAGAGTTATAAATACCTCAGAGTAACCCTGACTAATAAAGTTACTTGGTCATTTCAAATCGATGACATCAGCTCATCAGCATGAAGAAAATTATGGTTTGTTAAAAAATTTGAAACTCTCCCATCAACATCTTAATCACTGTGTACCTGACTTGTGTGAGGTCTCGACGAAAAATTACAGAAGACGCTTTGTCGAGACTAAAGTGTCAAACGGTGGAAGCCTGACACCATTTCCAATGGCAATTTGTTGCGTCGGAAACACCACGGAGGAAAAATACTCGGACGCGCCTCGCCGCCCTGATGCATGCGACCGTATACGCACAACCTCTCTTGAGCGCTGCTTCCGTTCAGCGGCTGCCGCACGTCGCGTCTTGGGAGACACCGGTTTGGCGAGACGAGGCATCCTTCCCACACGATGCCGCAGATGACCTGGACAATGAGCCATTATAGGCTTCCGCCTTAATATGCGGCAGCAGTGTGGGATGCGCATAACCAACAGGACTTCGCACAAGTGGAGTGCACACAGCAAAAAATATCGAACAGATTCTCCAAGTGCATTAAATGAAAAGAGTAGTTTACAGCCTCTGGCAATAAGAAGAAAAGTTAGCTGTCTCGTACTGCTTCACAGTTACATCTGTAGCAATTTGAAAGCAGATGTATGTTCCTAATTGGGAATCGAATTGGCCTGCACTAGAAAAACACATGTACGCGAGCATTTATTAGCCCCAATTTTTGCATGAGCCAATCGGTTTAAGTGCAGTTCTTTTCTGGAACTGTCACGGAGTGGAATAGTTTTTCTTCGGGTTTATGCTGGTCGGAATATGTTGAGAAGAAATTGTAGGATTTACTATGCGCCACCTAGAATTGTTCTGATGACTGTTGACCTGGTCCATATTATGACTTGCGGCTGTTGTGGCTGTTTCTTTTTATGGATTTTACATTTTAGTTGAATGAACCTCTATTTCGTTGTAGTCATACTCTTGAAAGGCCTGTTTTCCTAGATCAGCCGCATGATGTGACTTCAGCTATGTGTTTACATATTTTGAAATGTAGCATGGCCTTTTTTATGTGTATATGTGCCCGCAGAAAATTTTTCCGTGTGTTACATTGGCAGTGTATGTATTGATAAGCTGCCAAACGCCTGGCCACTTTGTGCGCGCGTGTGTGAGTCTGTGTGCGTGTACACGCACACAATTCATGTCGCAATGATGTCCTTGATATAGTCTTAAGTTCAGCAGCGGAATAAAAAGGCAGCAGTTGCCTGTTCGTATGGCAATCATTTTTTCTTTTGTCAAGCAAAAGTATAAAATTGCTTTTTTCTTTCCATGCAGAAGTTTTGTTTCATCTGCTGCCATTTTAATTCATGTTGTCTCGAGGCATATGAAGCTTTTGTGGTGTAGCATCTGCAGTGTTCTTTAAAGGCTTGCACTTAGAGTTCATGCTGTCATTTGTCCATATTGTTTTTAGCACGGTTTCATCTGCCACCATCTTAGTTCCTGTTATTTCGAGGCATATGAAGAATTTGTTGGGTAGAAGCTGCAGTGTTCTCAAAATGCTTGCGCTTTGTTCATGCTGTCATTTGTCCACATTGTTTTTAACACGTATTGAATTTTTATTTTATATAAGGTCATATCTTGCGAATAAAAACGTTATTCTTTTGGGATGTTAACTTGGTAGCACTGCTTTCACGCGGTAAGTGCTTTTTGGCTCCTGATAGTGGTTATTTTTTATAGAGTCGAGTCTCAGTAAATGAAAACTGCTAATTGAAATTGCAGAGAACAATGTCTTGACTTTTTGGTCATGTCAGAATATTGAAATCGTAGAGTAGCATAAAACACTTGGAGTCACGTTTAATAGTATCTTGAACTGGGACTTGCATGTGGGGGGGGGGGGGGGGGGAGAACATATGCTGGGGCAATCTTACGCTGCCGAACGTTCCTTCTGACGCAAATAAAAATCCAGCTCTAACACGCGTTATTTGCGTCCCACATCAATTATTGCAGTCTCGTCCGGGGCACCACTACAGCTACAAACAAGCATAAAATTCTTAGAATCCAGAAAAGAATCATCCGCTATATCGGAAATCACCCGTACCTCTCACACATTGGTCGCTTGTTTGCAACCTATAAAATAATTCCCATGACATTTTTGTACGACCTCAGGATTTTACGTTTGTTTTATTCTTAAAACAGCCCATTTCATGAATTTCTCATTTCAACTGCATAACCTCAGCCTCACGAACATATCGTTTCTACTAGAATCACTAATAACTGGTACATTCCGCGCTTTTGAACTAATTATAAACATCAGTCACTAAAACATAATTTCACTTCAGTTCTAAACGCATATATATTTCATACTAAGCCTAAGGTAAGCCAGTTGAGGCATCAATTCCTTAATATATTATGAGATCAACACTTAAACACTGCCTTACATGCTATTACTTAAGATATTAATTTCTTGTGTTTGATGTTACGGTTTCTTTTAATCTTGTATAGACTATTTTTTCTTTTTTTTCTCGTTTACATGTATGCAATATGTTTTCCTATATAGATTTTTTGACATGTATAACTTGAAATTGAAATTTTGCGCAACACATTGAAATTTCAAGTGGTGTCGCTCCTTTATCTGCAATGTACATTGAGTGAACTTCATGCTGCCCTACTTTATTGTGGTTTCTTGGGCACAGTCCAGCTGCCTCGAGCAGCTTTTGTCCAAGAGCTACTTCCATGTATATGATAAAATAAAGGAATTGAAGTGGGACAACGAGCTCCCGGCTGCGACAAGGACCGGTGCATCTCCGAGGGCGCCGACACACTTGTCAAGCGCAATCCGTCGAACAGGAACCTTCCAGTGCATCGAGCGGTCGCCTTCCATCAAAGCAATGGACTTTTCTTGGTTCCTGCAGACCAGAGAGGTGGTATCAAAATGCTTCAAGCAGGCTAATAGAACTCGAGCCATCACCACCCTAGATACAGTTTTTACCAGAAAGATGCCAAAAACCTGTCGAAGGTAAAGAGCCAAGCGGTGCGCTTATGCAAGGCCGTAAAACTAGATACCCTAGGACGTAACCTAATATCCATGAATCGTTTGAGCGAAAATGTATTGTTTTCTGCGAAAACCCCTCAAACAGGGCACCCGTTAAGTGTTACGGTGTCTGAGAAATATTGCTGGCGGAAGCCACTAGCTGTTTTCATCAAAGACAAACTAAGATTCTCTAAAATCGACGACCTTTTGGTCGTAAACGGATCGTACCGGATTATCAAATGTTTAAATACTACACTAAAAAGACGATAAGGCCTTCATTGGCAGCAGTGGCAGCGCAACTAGGCGACGTTTCTCAGCTTCCCTCTTATCTGCGCAAGCATCTGCCAGAGCAATCAAGAAGGAAATCATCAGAGTCGACGTCAGTACTTTGCTGGCTCCAGGACTGTCGAAGTGCATAAAAGGAACTGTCCACAACACGCACCATTTATTGGAAGCAGTGGCAGCGCAGCTGGCTACGTTTCTCAGCTTCTTTCTCCTCTGTATTTACAGAATCGCAATATTCATTCCTGCGCAAGCCTTTCCCAGAGCAAGCAAGAAGTAAATCATCAGAGTCGACGTCAGTACCGATTGGGCTTGCGGAAACTACCTTCGCTTCTGCGCAGTGGTACTTTGGTGGCGACAGGACAATCGACGTGCATAAAAGGAACAGTCCGGCACACGTACCGTTCATTGGCAGCAGTGGCACCGCCGCTGGCTACGTTTTTCAACTTTCATTTCAACTTTTTATACAGAATCCCCATATTCATTTCTGCACAAGCCTCTGACAGAGGAAGCAGGTAGGAAATTATCATGGTCGGCATCAGTACCGACTAGGCGTGCGGAAGCTTCTATCTCTTCTGCGAATTGGGACATTGGTGGCACCAGGACCATCGACGGGCATAAAAGGAACAGTCCGGCACACGCACCGTTCATTGCCAGCAGCAGTAGCAGCGCCGCTGGGTACGTTTCCAAGCTTTAATTTCAACTTTTTATACAGAATCCCCATATTCATTCCTGCCCAAGCCTCTGCTAGAGGAAGCAGGAAGGAAATCATCATGGTCGGCCTCAGTACCGACTGGGCGTGTGAAAACTTCATTCTCTTCTGCGAATTGCGGCATTGGTGGCGCCAGGACCGTCGACGCGCATAAAATGAACAGCCCGGCACACACACCGTCCATTGGCAGCAGTGGGAGCGCAGCTGGCTGCATTCCCAAGTTTCATTTCAACTGTTTTTACAGAATCCCCATATTCATTCCTGTCCAACTCTCTGCAAGAGGAAGCAGGCAGGAAATCATCATGGTCATCAGAACCGACTGGGCGTGCGGAAACTTCTTTCTCTTCTGCGAATTGGGACATTGATGGCTTGAGGACCGTCGACGTGCATAAAAGTAGCAGTCCGGCACACGCACCGTTCATTGGCAGCAGTGGCAGCGCAGCTGGCTACATTTTTCAGCTTTCATTTCAACTGTTTTGCAGAATCACCATATTCTTTCCTGCCCAACCCTCAGCCAGAGGAAGCAGGCAGGAAATCATCATGGTCGGCAACTGTACCGACTGGGCGTGCGGAAACTTTTTTCTGTTCTGCGACTTGGTACATTGGTGGCGCCAGGACCGTCGACGTGCATAAAAGGAACAGTCCGGCACACGCACCGTTCATTGGCAGCAGTGGGAGCGCAGCTGGCTACGTTTCTCAGCTTCCATCTCCTATGTATTTACAGAATACCAATATTCACTCCTGCGCAAGCCTCTGCCAGAGCTAGCAAGAAGGAAATCATCAGAGTCGACGTCAGTACCGATTGGGCATCCGGAAACGTCTTTCCGTTCTGCGAATTGGGAGATTGGTGGCGCCAGGACCGTGGACGTGCATAAAAGGAACAGTCCGGCACACGCACCGTTCATTGGCAGCAGTAGCAGCGCCGCTGGGTACGTTTTCAAGCTTTCATTTCATCTGTTTTACAGAATCCCCATATTCATTCCTGCGCAAGCCTCTGCAAGTGCAAGCAAGAAGCAAATCATCAGAGTCGGCGTCAGTACCGATTGGGCGTGATGAAACTATCTTCGCAACTGCGCAGTGGTACATTGGTGGCGCCAGGACCACCGAAGTGCATAAAAAGAACTGTCCATTACACGCGCCGTTCATTGGAAGCAGTGGCAGCGCAAGTGGCTACGTTTCTCAGCTTCCATCTCCTCTGTTTTTTCAGAATCCCAATATTCATTCCTGCGCAAGCCTGTGGCAGAGCAAGCAAGAAGGGAATCATCAGAGTCGACGTCAGTACCGATTGGGCGTGCGGAAACTGCCTTCGCTTCTGCGCAGTGGTACTTTGGTGGCGCCAGGACCGTCGAAGTCTATAAAAAGAACTGTCTATTATACGCACCGTTCATTGGAAGCAGTGGCAGCGCAAGTGGCTACGTTTCTCAGCTTCCTTCTCATCTGTACTTACAGAATCCCACTATTCATTCCTGCGCAAGCCTCTGCCAGAGCAAGCAAGAAGGAAATCATCAGAGTCGACGTCAGTACCGATTGGGCGTGCGGAAACTGCCTTCGCTTCTGCGCAGTAGTACTTTGGTGGCGCCAGGACCATAAAACCGCATAAAAGGAACTGTCCACCGAACGCACCGTTCATTGGCAGCAGTGGCAGCGAAGCTGGCTACGTTTCTCAGCTTCCATCTCCTCTGTATTTACAGAATCCCACTATTCATTCCTGCCCAAGCCTCTGCCAGAGCAAGCAAGAAGGAAATCGTCAGAATCGACGTCAGTACCGATTGGGCGTGCGGAAACTGCCTTCGCTTCTACGCAGTGGTACCTTGGTGGCGACAGGACAATCGATGTGCATAAAAGGAACAGTCCGGCACACGTACCGTTCATTGGCAGCAGTGGCAGCGCCGCTGGCTACGTTTTTCAACTTTCATTTCAACTTTTTATACGGAATCCCCATATTCATTTCTGCACAAGCCTCTGACAGAGGAAGCAGGTAGGAAATTATCATGGTCGGCATAAGTACCGACTGGGCGTGCGGAAGCTTCTATCTCTTCTGCGAATTGGGACATTCGTGGCGCCAGGACCATCGACGGGCATAAAAGGAACAGTCCGGCACACGCACCGTTCATTGGCAGCAGTAGCAGCGCCGCTGGGTACGTTTCCAAGCTTTCATTTCAACTGTTTTTACCGAATCCCCATATTCATCCCTGCCCAAGCCTCTGCTAGAGGAAGCAGGCAGGAAATCATCATGGTCGGCCTCAGTACCGACTGGGTGTGCGGAAACTTCTTTCTCTTCTGCAAATTGGGGCATTGGTGGCGCCAGGACCGTCGACGTGCATAAAAGGAACAGTCCGGCACACGCACCGTTCTTTGGCAGTAGTGGGAGCGCAGCTGGCTACGTTTCTCAGCTTCCATCTCCTCTGTATTTACAGAATCCCAATATTCATTCCTACGCAATCCTCTCCCAGAGCAAGCAAGAAGGAAATCGTCAGAGTCGACGTCAGTACCGATTGGGCGTGCGGAAACTACCTTCGCTTCTGCGCGGCGGCACTTTGGTGGTACAAGGCCTGTCGAATTGCATAAAAGAAACTGTCCACCACACGCACCGTTCATTGGTAGCAGTGGCAGCGCAAGTGGCTACGTTTCTCAGCTTCCATCTTAGCTGTATTTACAGAATCCCAATATTCATTCCTGCGCAAGACTCTTCCAGAGCAAGCAAGAAGGAAATCATCAGAGTCGACGTCAGTACCGATTGGGCGTGCGGAAACTTCTTTCTTTTCTGCGAATTGGGACATTGGGGGCGCCAGGACCGTCGACGTGCATAAAAGGAACAGTCCGGCACACACACAGTTCATTGGCAGAAGTTGCAGCGCCGCTGGCTACGTTTCCAAGCTTTCATTTCAACTGTTTTTACAGAATCCTCATCTTCATTTCTGCACAAGCCTCTGCCAGAGGAAGCAGGCAGGAAATCATCATGGTCATTAGTGCCGACTGGGCGTGCGGAAACTTCTTTCTCTTCTGCGAATTGGGACATTGGTGGCGCGAGAACCGTCGATGTGCATAAAAGGAACAGTCCGGCACACGCACCGTTCATTGGCAGCAGTGGCAGCGCAGCTGGCTACGTTTCTCAGCTTTCATTTCAACTGTTTTACGGAATCCCCATATTCTTTCCTGCCCAACTCTCAGCCAGAGGAAGCAGGCAGGAAATCATCATGGTCGGCAACAGTACCGACTGGGCGTGGGGAAACTTTTTTCTGTTCTGCGACTTGGGACATTGGTGGCGCCAGGACCGTCGACGTGCATAAAAGGAACAGACCGGCACACGCACCGTTCATTGGCAGCGGTGGGAGCGCAGCTGGCTACGTTTCTCAGCTTCCATCTCCTCTGTATTTACAGAATCCCAATATTCACTCCTGCGCAAGCCTCTGCCAGAGCAAGCAAGAAGGAAATCATCAGAGTCGACGTCAGTACCGATTGGGCATCCGGAAACTTCTTTCTTTTCTGCGAATTGGGAGATTGGTGGCGCCAGGACCATGGACGTGCATAAAAGGAACAGTCCGGCACACGCACCGTTCATTGGCAGCAGTACAAGCGCCGCTGGGTACGTTTTCAAGCTTTCATTTCATATGTTTTTACAGAATCCCCATATTCATTCCTGCGCAAGCTTCTGCCAGTGCAAGCAAGAAGCAAATCATCAGAGTCGGCGTCAGTACCGATTGGGCGTGCGGAAACTATCTTCACAACTGCGCAGTGGTACATTGGTGGCGCCAGGACCACCGAAGTGCATAAAAAGAACTGTCCATTATACGCACCGTTCTTTGGAAGCACTGGCAGCGCAAGTGGCTACGTTTCTCAGCTTCCATCTCCTCTGTATTTTCAGAATCCCAATATTCATTCCTGCGCAAGCCTCTGCCAGAGCAAGCAAGAAGGGAATCATCAGAGTCGACGTCAGTACCGATTGGGCGTGCGGAAACTACCTTCGCTTCTGCGCAGTGGTACTTTGGTGGCGCCAGGACCGTCGAAGTGCATAAAAAGAACTGTCCTTTATACGCACCGTTCATTGGAAGCAGTGACAGCGCAAGTGGCTACGTTTCTCAGCTTCTATCTCATCTGTACTTACAGAATCCCACTATTCATTCCTGCGCAAGCCTCTGCCAGAGCAAGCAAGAAGTAAATCATCAGAGTCGACGTCAGTACCGATTGGGCGTGCGGAACAGACTTCGCTTCTGCGCAGTGGTACATTGGTGGCGCCAGGACCACCGAAGTGCATAAAAAGAACTGTCCATTATACGCACCGTTCATTGGAAGCAGTGGCAGCGCAAGTGGCTACGTTTCTCAGCTTCCATCTCATCTGTACTTACAGAATCCCACTATTCATTCCTGCGCAAGCCTCTGCCAGAGCAAGCAAGAAGGAAATCATCAGAGTCGACGTCAGTACCGATTGGGCGTGCGGAAACTGTCTTCGCTTTTGCGCAGTGGTATTTTGGTGGCACCAGGAGCGTCGAAGTGCATAAACGGAACTATCCACCACACGCACCGTTTATTGGCAGCTGTGGTAGCGCTATTGGCTACGTTTCTCAGCTTCCATCTCATCTGTACTTACAGAATCCCACTATTCATTCCTGCGCAAGCCTCTGCCAGAGCAAGCAAGAAGGAAATCATCAGAGTCGACGTCAGTACCGATTGGGCGTGCGGAAACTACCTTCGCTTCTGCGCAGTGGTACTTTGGTGGCGCCAGGACCGTCGAAGTGCATAAAAAGAACTGTCCATTATACGCACCGTTCATTGGAAGCAGTGACAGCGCAAGTGGCTACGTTTCTCAGCTTCTATCTCATCTGTACTTACAGAATCCCACTATTCATTCCTGCGCAAGCCTCTGCCAGAGCAAGCAAGGAGTAAATCATCAGAGTCGACGTCAGTACCGATTGGGCGTGCGGAACAGACTTCGCTTCTGCGCAGTGGTACATTGGTGGCGCCAGGACCACCGAAGTGCATAAAAAGAACTGTCCATTATACGCACCGTTCATTGGAAGCAGTGGCAGCGCAAGTGGCTACGTTTCTCAGCTTCCATCTCATCTGTACTTACAGAATCCCACTATTCATTCCTGCGCAAGCCTCTGCCAGAGCAAGCAAGAAGGAAATCATCAGAGTCGACGTCAGTACCGATTGGGCGTGCGGAACAGCCTTCGCTTCTGCGCAGTGGTACATTGGTGGCGCCAGGACCACCGAAGTGCATAAAAAGAACTGTCCATTATACGCACCGTTCATTGGAAGCAGTGGCAGCGCAAGTGGCTACGTTTCTCAGCTTCCATCTCATCTGTATTTACAGAATCCCAATATTCATTCCTGCGCAAGCCTCTGACAGAGCAAGCAAGAAGGAAATCATCATGGTCGGCATCAGTACCGACTGGGCGTGCAGAAACTTCCTCTTCTGCAAATTGGGACATTGGTGGCGCCAGGACCGTCGACGTGCATAAAAGGAACAGTCCGGCATACGCACCGTTCGTTGGCAGCAGTGGGAGCGTAGCTGGCTACATTTCTCAGCTTCCATCTCCTCTGTATTTACAGAATCCCAATATTCATTCCTGCGCAAGCCTCTGCCAGTGCAAGCAAGAAGCTAAACATCAGAGTCGGCGTCAGTACCGATTGGGCGTGCGGAAACTATCTTCGCAACTGCGCAGTCGTACATTGGTGGCGCCAGGACCACCGAAGTGCATAAAAAGAACTGTCCATTATACGCACCGTTCATTGGAAGCAGTGGCAGCGCAAGTGGCTATGTTTCTCAGCTTCAATCTCCTCTTTATTTTCAGAATCCCAAGATTCATTCCTGCGCAAGCCTGTGGCAGAGCAAGCAAGAAGGGAATCATCGGAGTCGACGTCAGTACCGATTGGGCGTGCGGAAACTGCCTTCGCTTCTACGCAGTGGTACTTTGGTGGCGACAGGACAATCGATGTGCATAAAAGGAACAGTCCGGCACACGTACCGTTCATTGGCAGCAGTGGCAGCGCCGCTGGCTACGTTTTTCAACTTTCATTTCAACTTTTTATACAGAATCCCCATTTTCATTTCTGCACAAGCCTCTGACAGAGGAAGCAGGTAGGAAATTATCATGGTCGGCATAAGTACCGACTGGGCGTGCGGAAGCTTCTATCTCTTCTGCGAATTGGGACATTCGTGGCGCCAGGACCATCGACGGGCATAAAAGGAACAGTCCGGCACACGCACCGTTCATTGGCAGCAGTAGCAGCGCCGCTGGGTACGTTTCCAAGCTTTCATTTCAACTGTTTTTACCGAATCCCCATATTCATCCCTGCCCAAGCCTCTGCTAGAGGAAGCAGGCAGGAAATCATCATGGTCGGCCTCAGTACCGACTGGGCGTGTGGAAACTTCATTCTCTTTTGCAAATTGCGGCATTGGTGGCGCCAGGATCGTCGACGTGCATAAAATGAACAACCCGGCACACACACCGTCCGTTGGCAGCAGTGGGAGCGCAGCTGGCTGCATTTCCAAAGTTTCATTTCAACTGTTTTTACAGAATTCCATATTCATTCCTGCCCAACCCTCTGCCAGAGAAAGCAGGCAGGAAATCATCATGGTCATTAGTGCCGACTGGGCGTGCGGAAACTTCTTTCTCTTCTGCGAATTGGGACATTGGTGGCGCGAGAACCGTCGATGTGCATAAAAGGAACAGTCCGGCACACGCACCGTTCATTGGCAGCAGTGGCAGCGCAGCTGGCTACGTTTCTCAGCTTTCATTTCAACTGTTTTACAGAGTCCCCATATTCTTTCCTGCCCAACTCTCAGCCAGAGGAAGCAGGCAGGAAATCATCATGGTCGGCAACAGTACCGACTGGGCGTGCGGAAACTTTTTTCTGTTCTGCGACTTGGGACATTGGTGGCGCCAGGACCGTCGACGTGCATAAAAGGAACAGACCGGCACACGCACCGTTCATTGGCAGCGGTGGGAGCGCAGCTGGCTACGTTTCTCAGCTTCCATCTCCTCTGTATTTACAGAATCCCAATATTCACTCCTGCGCAAGCCTCTGCCAGAGCAAGCAAGAAGGAAATCATCAGAGTCGACGTCAGTACCGATTGGGCATCCGGAAACTTCTTTCTTTTCTGCGAATTGGGAGATTGGTGGCGCCAGGACCATGGACGTGCATAAAAGGAACAGTCCGGCACACGCACCGTTCATTGGCAGCAGTACAAGCGCCGCTGGGTACGTTTTCAAGCTTTCATTTCATATGTTTTTACAGAATCCCCATATTCATTCCTGCGCAAGCTTCTGCCAGTGCAAGCAAGAAGCAAATCATCAGAGTCGGCGTCAGTACCGATTGGGCGTGCGGAAACTATCTTCACAACTGCGCAGTGGTACATTGGTGGCGCCAGGACCACCGAAGTGCATAAAAAGAACTGTCCATTATACGCACCGTTCTTTGGAAGCACTGGCAGCGCAAGTGGCTACGTTTCTCAGCTTCCATCTCCTCTGTATTTTCAGAATCCCAATATTCATTCCTGCGCAAGCCTCTGCCAGAGCAAGCAAGAAGGGAATCATCAGAGTCGACGTCAGTACCGATTGGGCGTGCGGAAACTACCTTCGCTTCTGCGCAGTGGTACTTTGGTGGCGCCAGGACCGTCGAAGTGCATAAAAAGAACTGTCCATTATACGCACCGCTCATTGGAAGCAGTGACAGCGCAAGTGGCTACGTTTCTCAGCTTCTATCTCATCTGTACTTACAGAATCCCACTATTCATTCCTGCGCAAGCCTCTGCCAGAGCAAGCAAGAAGTAAATCATCAGAGTCGACGTCAGTACCGATTGGGCGTGCGGAACAGACTTCGCTTCTGCGCAGTGGTACATTGGTGGCGCCAGGACCACCGAAGTGCATAAAAAGAACTGTCCATTATACGCACCGTTCATTGGAAGCAGTGGCAGCGCAAGTGGCTACGTTTCTCAGCTTCCATCTCATCTGTACTTACAGAATCCCACTATTCATTCCTGCGCAAGCCTCTGCCAGAGCAAGCAAGAAGGAAATCATCAGAGTCGACGTCAGTACCGATTGGGCGTGCGGAAACTGTCTTCGCTTTTGCGCAGTGGTATTTTGGTGGCACCAGGAGCGTCGAAGTGCATAAACGGAACTATCCACCACACGCACCGTTTATTGGCAGCTGTGGTAGCGCTATTGGCTACGTTTCTCAGCTTCCATCTCATCTGTACTTACAGAATCCCACTATTCATTCCTGCGCAAGCCTCTGCCAGAGCAAGCAAGAAGGAAATCATCAGAGTCGACGTCAGTACCGATTGGGCGTGCGGAAACTACCTTCGCTTCTGCGCAGTGGTACTTTGGTGGCGCCAGGACCGTCGAAGTGCATAAAAAGAACTGTCCATTATACGCACCGTTCATTGGAAGCAGTGACAGCGCAAGTGGCTACGTTTCTCAGCTTCTATCTCATCTGTACTTACAGAATCCCACTATTCATTCCTGCGCAAGCCTCTGCCAGAGCAAGCAAGAAGTAAATCATCAGAGTCGACGTCAGTACCGATTGGGCGTGCGGAACAGACTTCGCTTCTGCGCAGTGGTACATTGGTGGCGCCAGGACCACCGAAGTGCATAAAAAGAACTGTCCATTATACGCACCGTTCATTGGAAGCAGTGGCAGCGCAAGTGGCTACGTTTCTCAGCTTCCATCTCATCTGTACTTACAGAATCCCACTATTCATTCCTGCGCAAGCCTCTGCCAGAGCAAGCAAGAAGGAAATCATCAGAGTCGACGTCAGTACCGATTGGGCGTGCGGAACAGCCTTCGCTTCTGCGCAGTGGTACATTGGTGGCGCCAGGACCACCGAAGTGCATAAAAAGAACTGTCCATTATACGCACCGTTCATTGGAAGCAGTGGCAGCGCAAGTGGCTACGTTTCTCAGCTTCCATCTCATCTGTATTTACAGAATCCCAATATTCATTCCTGCGCAAGCCTCTGACAGAGCAAGCAAGAAGGAAATCATCATGGTCGGCATCAGTACCGACTGGGCGTGCAGAAACTTCCTCTTCTGCAAATTGGGACATTGGTGGCGCCAGGACCGTCGACGTGCATAAAAGGAACAGTCCGGCATACGCACCGTTCATTGGCAGCAGTGGGAGCGTAGCTGGCTACATTTCTCAGCTTCCATCTCCTCTGTATTTACAGAATCCCAATATTCATTCCTGCGCAAGCCTCTGCCAGTGCAAGCAAGAAGCTAAACATCAGAGTCGGCGTCAGTACCGATTGGGCGTGCGGAAACTATCTTCGCAACTGCGCAGTCGTACATTGGTGGCGCCAGGACCACCGAAGTGCATAAAAAGAACTGTCCATTATACGCACCGTTCATTGGAAGCAGTGGCAGCGCAAGTGGCTATGTTTCTCAGCTTCAATCTCCTCTTTATTTTCAGAATCCCAAGATTCATTCCTGCGCAAGCCTGTGGCAGAGCAAGCAAGAAGGGAATCATCGGAGTCGACGTCAGTACCGATTGGGCGTGCGGAAACTGCCTTCGCTTCTACGCAGTGGTACTTTGGTGGCGACAGGACAATCGATGTGCATAAAAGGAACAGTCCGGCACACGTACCGTTCATTGGCAGCAGTGGCAGCGCCGCTGGCTACGTTTTTCAACTTTCATTTCAACTTTTTATACAGAATCCCCATTTTCATTTCTGCACAAGCCTCTGACAGAGGAAGCAGGTAGGAAATTATCATGGTCGGCATAAGTACCGACTGGGCGTGCGGAAGCTTCTATCTCTTCTGCGAATTGGGACATTCGTGGCGCCAGGACCATCGACGGGCATAAAAGGAACAGTCCGGCACACGCACCGTTCATTGGCAGCAGTAGCAGCGCCGCTGGGTACGTTTCCAAGCTTTCATTTCAACTGTTTTTACCGAATCCCCATATTCATCCCTGCCCAAGCCTCTGCTAGAGGAAGCAGGCAGGAAATCATCATGGTCGGCCTCAGTACCGACTGGGCGTGTGGAAACTTCATTCTCTTTTGCAAATTGCGGCATTGGTGGCGCCAGGATCGTCGACGTGCATAAAATGAACAACCCGGCACACACACCGTCCATTGGCAGCAGTGGGAGCGCAGCTGGCTGCATTTCCAAAGTTTCATTTCAACTGTTTTTACAGAATTCCATATTCATTCCTGCCCAACCCTCTGCCAGAGGAAGCAGGCAGGAAATCATCATGGTAGGCATCAGTACTGACTGGGTGTGCGGAAACTTCTTTCTCTTCTGCAAATTGGGGCATTGGTGGCGCCAGGACCGTCGACGTGTATAAAAGGAACAGTCCGGCACACGCACCGTTCTTTGGCAGCAGTGGGAGCGCAGCCGGCTACGTTTCTCAGCTTCCATCTCCTCTGTATTTACAGAATCCCAATATTCATTCCTGCGCAAGCCTCTGCCAGAGCAAGCAAGAAGGAAATCATCAGAGTCGACGTCAGTACCGATTGGGCGTGCGGAAACTACCTTCGCTTCTGTGCGGCGGTACTTTGGGGGTACAAGGCCTGTCGAATTGCATAAAAGAAACTGTCCACCACACGCACCGTTCATTGGCAGCAGTGGCAGCGCAAGTGGCTACGTTTCTCAGCTTCCATCTCATCTGTATTTACAGAATCCCAATATTCATTCCTGCGCAAGACTCTTGCAGAGCAAGCAAGAAGGAAATCATCAGAGTCGACGTCAGTACCGATTGGGCGTGCGGAAACTTCTTTCTTTTCTGCGAATTGGGACATTGGGGGCGCCAGGACCGTCGACGTGCATAAAAGGAACAGTCCGGCACACACACCGTTCATTGCCAGAAGTTGCAGCGCCGCTGGCTACGTTTCCAAGCTTTCATTTCAACTGTTTGTACAGAATCCACATCTTCATCTCTGCACAAGCGTCTGCCAGAGGAAGCTGGCAGGAAATCATCATGGTCATCAGTGCCGACTGGGCGTGCGGAAACTTCTTTCTCTTCTGCGAATTGGGACATTGGTGGCGCGAGAACCGTCGATGTGCATAAAGGAACAGTCCGGCACACGCACCGTTCATTGGCAGCAGTGGCAGCGCAGCTGGCTCCGTTTCTCAGCTTTCATTTCAACTGTTTTACAGAATCCCCATATTCTTTCCTGCCCAACCCTCAGCCAGAGGAAGCAGGCAGGAAATCATCATGGTCGGCAACAGTACCGACTGGGCGTGCGGAAACGTTTTTCTGTTCTTCGACTTGGGACATTGGTGGCGCCAGGACCGTCGACGTGCATAAAAGGAACAGTCCGGCACACGCACCGTTCATTGGCAGCAGTGGGAGCGCAGCTGGCTACGTTTCTAAGCTTCCATCTCTTCTGTTTTTACAGAATCTTAATATTCATTCCTGCGCAAGCCTCTTCCAGAGCAAGCAAGAAGGAAATCATCAGAGTCGACGTCAGTACCGATTGGGCGTGCGGAAACTTCTTTCTTTTCTGCGAATTGGGACATTGGTGGCGCCAGGACCGTCGACGTGCATAAAAGGAACAGTCCGGCACACGCACCGTGCATTGGCAGCAGTAGCAGCGCCGCTGGGTACGTTTTCAAGCTTTCATTTCATCTGTTTTTACAGAATCCCCATATTCATTCCTGCGCAAGCCTCTGCCAGTGCAAGCAAGAAGCAAATCATCAGAGTCGGCGTCAGTACCGATTGGGCGTGCGGAAACTATCTTCGCAACTGCGCAGTGGTACATTGGTGGCGCCAGGACCACCGAAGTGCATAAAAAGAACTGTCCATTATACGCACCGTTCATTGGAAGCACTGGCAGCGCAAGTGGCTACGTTTCTCAGCTTACATCTCCTCTGTATTTTCAGAATCCCAAGATTCATTCCTGCGCAAGCCTGTGGCAGAGCAAGCAAGAAGGGAATCATCGGAGTCGACGTCAGTACCGATTGGGCGTGCGGAAACTGCCTTCGCTTCTACGCAGTGGTACTTTGGTGGCGACAGGACAATCGATGTGCATAAAAGGAACAGTCCGGCACACGTACCGTTCATTGGCAGCAGTGGCAGCGCCGCTGGCTACGTTTTTCAACTTTCATTTCAACTTTTTATACAGAATCCCCATTTTCATTTCTGCACAAGCCTCTGACAGAGGAAGCAGGTAGGAAATTATCATGGTCGGCATAAGTACCGACTGGGCGTGCGGAAGCTTCTATCTCTTCTGCGAATTGGGACATTCGTGGCGCCAGGACCATCGACGGGCATAAAAGGAACAGTCCGGCACACGCACCGTTCATTGGCAGCAGTAGCAGCGCCGCTGGGTACGTTTCCAAGCTTTCATTTCAACTGTTTTTACCGAATCCCCATATTCATCCCTGCCCAAGCCTCTGCTAGAGGAAGCAGGCAGGAAATCATCATGGTCGGCCTCAGTACCGACTGGGCGTGTGGAAACTTCATTCTCTTTTGCAAATTGCGGCATTGGTGGCGCCAGGATCGTCGACGTGCATAAAATGAACAACCCGGCACACACACCGTCCATTGGCAGCAGTGGGAGCGCAGCTGGCTGCATTTCCAAAGTTTCATTTCAACTGTTTTTACAGAATTCCATATTCATTCCTGCCCAAACCTCTGCCAGAGGAAGCAGGCAGGAAATCATCATGGTAGGCATCAGTACTGACTGGGTGTGCGGAAACTTCTTTCTCTTCTGCAAATTGGGGCATTGGTGGCGCCAGGACCGTCGACGTGTATAAAAGGAACAGTCCGGCACACGCACCGTTCTTTGGCAGCAGTGGGAGCGCAGCCGGCTACGTTTCTCAGCTTCCATCTCCTCTGTATTTCAGAATCCCAATATTCATTCCTACGCAATCCTCTCCCAGAGCAAGCAAGAAGGAAATCGTCAGAGTCGACGTCAGTACCGATTGGGCGTGCGGAAACTACCTTCGCTTCTGTGCGGCGGTACTTTGGGGGTACAAGGCCTGTCGAATTGCATAAAAGAAACTGTCCACCACACGCACCGTTCATTGGCAGCAGTGGCAGCGCAAGTGGCTACGTTTCTCAGCTTCCATCTCATCTGTATTTACAGAATCCCAATATTCATTCCTGCGCAAGACTCTTGCAGAGCAAGCAAGAAGGAAATCATCAGAGTCGACGTCAGTACCGATTGGGCGTGCGGAAACTTCTTTCTTTTCTGCGAATTGGGACATTGGGGGCGCCAGGACCGTCGACGTGCATAAAAGGAACAGTCCGGCACACACACCGTTCATTGCCAGAAGTTGCAGCGCCGCTGGCTACGTTTCCAAGCTTTCATTTCAACTGTTTGTACAGAATCCACATCTTCATCTCTGCACAAGCGTCTGCCAGAGGAAGCTGGCAGGAAATCATCATGGTCATCAGTGCCGACTGGGCGTGCGGAAACTTCTTTCTCTTCTGCGAATTGGGACATTGGTGGCGCGAGAACCGTCGATGTGCATAAAGGAACAGTCCGGCACACGCACCGTTCATTGGCAGCAGTGGCAGCGCAGCTGGCTCCGTTTCTCAGCTTTCATTTCAACTGTTTTACAGAATCCCCATATTCTTTCCTGCCCAACCCTCAGCCAGAGGAAGCAGGCAGGAAATCATCATGGTCGGCAACAGTACCGACTGGGCGTGCGGAAACGTTTTTCTGTTCTTCGACTTGGGACATTGGTGGCGCCAGGACCGTCGACGTGCATAAAAGGAACAGTCCGGCACACGCACCGTTCATTGGCAGCAGTGGGAGCGCAGCTGGCTACGTTTCTAAGCTTCCATCTCTTCTGTTTTTACAGAATCTTAATATTCATTCCTGCGCAAGCCTCTTCCAGAGCAAGCAAGAAGGAAATCATCAGAGTCGACGTCAGTACCGATTGGGCGTGCGGAAACTTCTTTCTTTTCTGCGAATTGGGACATTGGTGGCGCCAGGACCGTCGACGTGCATAAAAGGAACAGTCCGGCACACGCACCGTGCATTGGCAGCAGTAGCAGCGCCGCTGGGTACGTTTTCAAGCTTTCATTTCATCTGTTTTTACAGAATCCCCATATTCATTCCTGCGCAAGCCTCTGCCAGTGCAAGCAAGAAGCAAATCATCAGAGTCGGCGTCAGTACCGATTGGGCGTGCGGAAACTATCTTCGCAACTGCGCAGTGGTACATTGGTGGCGCCAGGACCACCGAAGTGCATAAAAAGAACTGTCCATTATACGCACCGTTCATTGGAAGCACTGGCAGCGCAAGTGGCTACGTTTCTCAGCTTACATCTCCTCTGTATTTTCAGAATCCCAATATTCATTCCTGCGCAAGCCTCTGCCAGAGCAAGCAAGAAGGGAATCATCAGATTCGACGTCAGTACCGATTGGGCGTGCGGAAACTGCCTTCGCTTTTGCGCAGTGGTATTTTGGTGCCACCAGGAGCGTCGAAGTGCATAAACGGAACTATCCACCACACGCACCGTTCATTGGCAGCTGTGGTAGCGCAAGTGGCTACGTTTCTCAGCTTCCATCTCATCTGTATTTACAGAATGCTAATATTCATTCCTGCGCAAGCCTCTGACAGAGCAAGCAAGAAGGAAATCATCATGGTCGGCATCAGTACCGACTGGGCGTGCGGAAACTTCTTCGTCTTCTGCAAATTGGGACATTGGTGGCGTCAGGACCGTCGACGTGCATAAAAGGAACAGTCCGGCATACGCACCGTTCATTGGCAGCAGTGGGAGCCTTGCTGGCTACGTTTCTCAGCTTCCATCTCCACTGTATTTACAGAATCCCGATATACATTCCTACGCAAGCCTCTGCCAGAGCAAGCAAGAAGGAAATCATCAGAGTCGACGTCAGTACCGATTGGGCGTGCGGAAACTTGTTTCTTTTCTGCGAATTGGGACTTTGGTGGCGTCAGGACCGTCGACGTGCATAAAAGCAACAGTCCGGCACATGCACCGTTCATTGGCAGCAGTAGCAGCGCCGCTGGGTACGTTTTCAAGCTTTCATTTCATCTGTTTTTACAGAATCCCCATATTCATTCCTGCGCAAGCCTCTGCCAGTGCAAGCAAGAAGCAAATCATCAGAGTCGGCGTCAGTACCGATTGGGCGTGCGGAAACTATCTTTGCAACTGCGCAGTGGTACATTGGTGGCGCCAGGACCACCGAAGTGCATAAAAAGAACTGTCCATTATACGCACCGTTTATTGGAAGCAGTGGCAGCGCAAGAGGCTACTTTTCTCAGCTTTCATCTCCTCTGTATTTTCAGAATCCCAATATTCATTCCTGCGCAAGCCTGTGGCAGGGCAAGCAAGAAGGGAATCATCAGAGTCGACGTCAGTACCGATTGGGCGTGCGGAAACTGCCTTCGCTTCTGCGCAGTGGTACTTTGGTGGCGCCAGGACCGTAAAAGCGCATAAAAGGAACTGTCCACCGAACGCACCGTTCATTGGCAGCAGTGGCAGCGAAGCTGGCTACGTTTCTCAGCTTCCATCTCCTCTGTACTTACAGAATCCCACTATTCATTCCTGCGCAAGCCTCTGCCAGAGCAAGCAAGAAGGAAATCATCAGAGTCGACGTCAGTACCGATTGGGCGTGCGGAAACTATCTTCGCTTCTGCGCAGTGGTACTTTGGTGGTGCCAGGACCGTCGAAGTCCATAAAAAGAACTGTCCATTATACGCACCGTTCATTGGAAGCAGTGGCAGCGCAAGTGGCTACGTTTCTCAGCTTCCATCTCATCTGTACTTACAGAATCCCACTATTCATTCCTGCCCAAGCCTCTGCCAGAGCAAGCAAGAAGGAAATCGTCAGAGTCGACGTCAGTACCGATTGGGCGTGCGGAAACTGCCTTCGCTTTTGCGCAGTGGTATTTTGGTGCCACCAGGAGCGTCGAAGTGCATAAAAGGAACTGTCCACCGAACGCACCGTTCATTGGCAGCAGTGGCAGCGAAGCTGGCTACGTTTCTCAGCTTCCATCTCCTCTGCATTTACAGAATGCTAATATTCATTCCTGCGCAAGCCTCTGACAGAGCAAGCAAGAAGGAAATCATCATGGTCGGCATCAGTACCGACTGGGCGTGCGGAAACTTCTTCCTCTTCTGCAAATTGGGACATTGGTGGCGCCAGGACCGTCGACGTGCATAAAAGCAACAGTCCGGCACATGCACCGTTCATTGGCAGAAGAGGTAGCGCCGCTGGCTACGTTTCTGAGCTTTCATTTCAACTTTTTGTACAGAATCCACACTTGATTTCTGCACAAGCCTCTGCCAGAAGAAGCAGGCAGGAAATCATCATGGTCATCAGTGCCGACTGGGCGTGCGGAAACGTCTTCGTCTTCTGCAAATTGGGACACTGGTGGTGGGAGGACCGTCGACGTGCATAAAAGGAAGAGACCGGCACACGCACCGTTTATTGGCAGCAGTGGCAGCGCAAGTGGCTACGTTTCTCAGCTTCCATCTCTTCTGTTTTTACAGAATCTTAATATTCATTCCTGCGCAAGCCTCTTCCAGAGCAAGCAAGAAGGAAATCATCAGAGTCGACGTCAGTACCGATTGGGCGTGCGGAAACTTCTTTCTTTTCTGCGAATTGGGACATTGGGGGCGCCAGGACCGTCGACGTGCATAAAAGGAACAGTCCGGCACACGCACCGTGCATTGGCAGCAGTAGCAGCGCCGCTGGGTACGTTTTCAAGCTTTCATTTCATCTGTTTTTACAGAATCCCCATATTCATTCCTGCGCAAGCCTCTGCCAGTGCAAGCAAGAAGCAAATCATCAGAGTCGGCGTCAGTACCGATTGGGCGTGCGGAAACTATCTTCGCAACTGCGCAGTGGTACACTGGTGGCGCCAGGACCACCGAAGTGCATAAAAAGAACTGTCCATTATACGCACCGTTCATTGGAAGCACTGGCAGCGCAAGTGGCTACGTTTCTCAGCTTACATCTCCTCTGTATTTTCAGAATCCCAATATTCATTCCTGCGCAAGCCTCTGCCAGAGCAAGCAAGAAGGGAATCATCAGATTCGACGTCAGTACCGATTGGGCGTGCGGAAACTGCCTTCGCTTTTGCGCAGTGGTATTTTGGTGCCACCAGGAGCGTCGAAGTGCATAAACGGAACTATCCACCACACGCACCGTTCATTGGCAGCTGTGGTAGCGCAAGTGGCTACGTTTCTCAGCTTCCATCTCATCTGTATTTACAGAATGCTAATATTCATTCCTGCGCAAGCCTCTGACAGAGCAAGCAAGAAGGAAATCATCATGGTCGGCATCAGTACCGACTGGGCGTGCGGAAACTTCTTCGTCTTCTGCAAATTGGGACATTGGTGGCGTCAGGAGCGTCGACGTGCATAAAAGGAACAGTCCGGCATACGCACCGTTCATTGGCAGCAGTGGGAGCGTTGCTGGCTACGTTTCTCAGCTTCCATCTCCACTGTATTTACAGAATCCCGATATACATTCCTACGCAAGCCTCTGCCAGAGCAAGCAAGAAGGAAATCATCAGAGTCGACGTCAGTACCGATTGGGCGTGCGGAAACTTGTTTCATTTCTGCGAATTGGGACTTTGGTGGCGTCAGGACCGTCGACGTGCATAAAAGCAACAGTCCGGCACATGCACCGTTCATTGGCAGAAGAGGTAGCGCCGCTGGCTACGTTTCTGAGCTTTCATTTCACCTTTTTTACAGAATCCACACTTCATTTCTGCACAAGCCTCTTCCAGAGCAAGCAAGAAGGAAATCATCAGAGTCGACGTCAGTACCGATTGGGCGTGCGGAAACTTCTTTCTTTTCTGCGAATTGGGACATTGGGGGCGCCAGGACCGTCGACGTGCATAAAAGGAACAGTCCGGCACACGCACCGTGCATTGGCAGCAGTAGCAGCGCCGCTGGGTACGTTTTCAAGCTTTCATTTCATCTGTTTTTACAGAATCCCCATATTCATTCCTGCGCAAGCCTCTGCCAGTGCAAGCAAGAAGCAAATCATCAGAGTCGGCGTCAGTACCGATTGGGCGTGCGGAAACTATCTTTGCAACTGCGCAGTGGTACATTGGTGGCGCCAGGACCACCGAAGTGCATAAAAAGAACTGTCCATTATACGCACCGTTTATTGGAAGCAGTGGCAGCGCAAGAGGCTACTTTTCTCAGCTTTCATCTCCTCTGTATTTTCAGAATCCCAATATTCATTCCTGCGCAAGCCTGTGGCAGGGCAAGCAAGAAGGGAATCATCAGAGTCGACGTCAGTACCGATTGGGCGTGCGGAAACTGCCTTCGCTTCTGCGCAGTGGTACTTTGGTGGCGCCAGGACCGTAAAAGCGCATAAAAGGAACTGTCCACCGAACGCACCGTTCATTGGCAGCAGTCGCAGCGAAGCTGGCTACGTTTCTCAGCTTCCATCTCCTCTGTACTTACAGAATCCCACTATTCATTCCTGCGCAAGCCTCTGCCAGAGCAAGCAAGAAGGAAATCATCAGAGTCGACGTCAGTACCGATTGGGCGTGCGGAAACTATCTTCGCTTCTGCGCAGTGGTACTTTGGTGGTGCCAGGACCGTCGAAGTCCATAAAAAGAACTGTCCATTATACGCACCGTTCATTGGAAGCAGTGGCAGCGCAAGTGGCTACGTTTCTCAGCTTCCATCTCATCTGTACTTACAGAATCCCACTATTCATTCCTGCCCAAGCCTCTGCCAGAGCAAGCAAGAAGGAAATCGTCAGAGTCGACGTCAGTACCGATTGGGCGTGCGGAAACTTCCTTCGCTTTTGCGCAGTGGTATTTTGGTGCCACCAGGAGCGTCGAAGTGCATAAACGGAACTATCTACCACACGCACCGTTCATTGGCAGCTGTGGTAGCGCAAGTGGCTACGTTTCTCAGCTTCCATCTCATCTGTATTTACAGAATGCTAATATTCATTCCTGCGCAAGCCTCTGACAGAGCAAGCAAGAAGGAAATCATCATGGTCGGCATCAGTACCGACTGGGCGTGCGGAAACTTCTTCCTCTTCTGCAAATTGGGACATTGGTGGCGCCAGGACCGTCGACGTGCATAAAAGCAACAGTCCGGCACATGCACCGTTCATTGGCAGAAGAGGTAGCGCCGCTGGCTACGTTTCTGAGCTTTCATTTCAACTTTTTGTACAGAATCCACACTTCATTTCTGCACAAGCCTCTGCCAGAAGAAGCAGGCAGGAAATCATCATGGTCATCAGTGCCGACTGGGCGTGCGGAAACTTTTTTCTGTTCAGCGACTTGGGACATTGGTGGCGCCAGGACCGTCGACGTGCATAAAAGGAACAGTCCGGCACACGCACCGTTCATTGGCAGCAGTGGGAGCGCAGCTGGCTACGTTTCTCAGCTTCCATCTCCTCTGTATTTACAGAATCCCAATATTCATTCCCGCGCAAGCCTCTGCCAGAGCAAGCAAGAAGGAAATCATCAGAGTCGACGTCAGTAGCGATTGGGCATCCGGAAACTTCTTTCCTTTCTGCGAATTGGGAGATTGGTGGCGCCAGGACCGTGGACGTGCATAAAAGGAACAGTCCGGCACATGCACCGTTCATTGGCAGCAGTAGCAGCGCCGCTGGGTACGTTTTCAAGCTTTCATTTCATCTGTTTTTACAGAATCCCAATATTCATTCCTGCGCAAGCCTGTGGCAGGGCAAGCAAGAAGGGAATCATCAGAGTCGACGTCAGTACCGATTGGGCGTGCGGAAACTGCCTTCGCTTCTGCGCAGTGGTACTTTGGTGGCGCCAGGACCGTAAAAGCGCATAAAAGGAACTGTCCACCGAACGCACCGTTCATTGGCAGCAGTGGCAGCGAAGCTGGCTACGTTTCTCAGCTTCCATCACCTCTGTACTTACAGAATCCCACTATTCATTCCTGCGCAAGCCTCTGCCAGAGCAAGCAAGAAGGAAATCATCAGAGTCGACGTCAGTACCGATTGGGCGTGCGGAAACTATCTTCGCTTCTGCGCAGTGGTATTTGGTGGTGCCAGGACCGTCGAAGTCCATAAAAAGAACTGTCCATTATACGCACCGTTCATTGGAAGCAGTGGCAGCGCAAGTGGCTACGTTTCTCAGCTTCCATCTCATCTGTACTTACAGAATCCCACTATTCATTCCTGCCCAAGCCTCTGCCAGAGCAAGCAAGAAGGAAATCGTCAGAGTCGACGTCAGTACCGATTGGGCGTGCGGAAACTGCCTTCGCTTCTACGCAGGCGTACTTTGGTGGCGACAGGACAATCGATGTGCATAAAAGGAACAGTCCGGCACACGTACCGTTCATTGGCAGCAGTGGCAGCGCAAGTGGCTACGTTTCTCAGCTTCCATCTCATCTGTATTTACAGAATCCCAATATTCATTCCTGCGCAAGACTCTTCCAGAGCAAGCAAGAAGGAAATCATCAGAGTCGACGTCAGTACCGATTGGGCGTGCGGCAACTTCTTTATTTTCTGCGAATTGGGACATTGGGGGCGCCAGGACCGTCGACGTGCATAAAAGGAACAGTCCGGCACACACACCGTTCATTGGCAGAAGTTGCAGCGCCGCTGGCTACGTTTCCAAGCTTTCATTTCAACTGTTTTTACAGAATCCACATCTTCATTTCTTCACAAGCCTCTGCCAGAGGAAGCAGGCAGGAAATCATCATGGTCATCAGAGCCGACTGGGCGTGCGGAAACTTCTTTCTCTTCTGCGAATTGGGACATTGGTGGCGCGAGAACCGTCGATGTGCATAAAAGGAACAGTCCGGCACACGCACCGTTCATTGGCAGCAGTGGCAGCGCAGCTGGCTACGTTTCTCAGCTTTCATTTCAACTGTTTTACAGAATCCCCATATTCTTTCCTGCCCAACTATCCGCCAGAGGAAGCAGGCAGGAAATCATCATGGTCGGCAACAGTACCTACTGGGCGTGCGGAAACTTTTTTTCTGTTCTGCGACTTGGGACATTGGTGGCGCCAGGACAGTCGACGTGCATAAAAGGAACAGACCGGCACACGCACCGTTCATTGGCAGCAGTGGGAGCGCAGCTGGCTACGTTTCTCAGCTTCCATCTCCTCTGTATTTACAGAATCCCAATATTCACTCCTGCGCAAGCCTCTGCCAGAGCAAGCAAGAAGGAAATCATCAGAGTCGACGTCAGTACCGATTGGGCATCCGGAAACTTCTTTCTTTTCTGCGAATTGGGAGATTGGTGGCGCCAGGACCATGGACGTGCATAAAAGGAACAGTCCGGCACACGCACCGTTCATTGGCAGCAGTAGCAGCGCCGCTGGGTACGTTTTCAAGTTTTCATTTCATCTGTTTTTACAGAATCTCCATATTAATTCCTGCGCAAGCCTCTGCCAGTGCAAGCAAGAAGCAAATCATCAGAGTCGGCGTCAGTACCGATTGGGCGTGCGGAAACTATCTTCGCAACTGCGCAGTGGTACATTGGTGGCGCCAGGACCACCGAAGTGCATAAAAAGAACTGTCCATTATACGCACCGTTCATTGGAAGCACTGGCAGCGCAAGTGGCTACGTTTCTCAGCTTACATCTCCTCTGTATTTTCAAAATCCCAATATTCATTCCTGCGCAAGCCTCTGCCAGAGCAAGCAAGAAGGGAATCATCAGAGTCGACGTCAGTACCGATTGGGCGTGCGGAAACTGCCTTCGCTTTTGCGCAGTGGAATTTTGGTGCCACCAGGAGCGTCGAAGTGCATAAACGGAACTATCCACCACACGCACCGTTCATGGACAGCTGTGGTAGCGCAAGTGGCTACGTTTCTCAGCTTCCATCTCATCTGTACTTAGAGAATCCCACTATTCATTCCTGCGCAAGCCTCTGCCAGAGCAAGCAAGAAGGAAATCATCAGAGTCGACGTCAGTACCGATTTGGCGTGCGGAAACCACCTTCGCTTCTGAGCAGTGGTACTTTGGTGGCGCCAGGACCGTCGAAGTCCATAAAAAGAACTGTCCATTATACGCACCGTTCATTGGAAGCAGTGACAGCGCAAGTGGCTACGTTTCTCAGCTTCTATCTCACCTGTACTTACAGAATCCCACTATTCATTCCTGCTCAAGCCTCTGCCAGAGCAAGCAAGAAGGAAATCATCAGAGTCGACGTCAGTACCGATTGGGCGTGCGGAACAGACTTCGCTTCTGCGCAGTGGTACATTGGTGGCGCCAGGACCACCGAAGTGCATAAAAAGAACTGTCCATTACACGCACCGTTCATTGGAAGGAGTGGCAGCGCAAGTGGCTACGTTTCTCAGCTTCCATCTCATCTGTACTTACAGAATCCCACTATTCATTCCTGCGCAAGCCTCTGCCAGAGCAAGCAAGAAGGAAATCATCAGAGTCGACGTCAGTACCGATTGGGCGTGCGGAACAGCCTTCGCTTTTGCGCAGTCGTACATTGGTGGCGCCAGGACCACCGAAGTGCATAAAAAGAACTGTCCATTATACGCACCGTTCATTGGAAGCAGTGGCAGCGCAAGTGGCTACGTTTCTCAGCTTCCATCTCATCTGTATTTACAGAATCCCAATATTCATTCCTTCGCAAGCCTCTGACAGAGCAAGCAAGAAGGAAATCATCATGGTCGGCATCAGTACCGGCTGGGCGTGCGGAAACTTCCTCTTCTGCAAATTGGGACATTGGTGGCGCCAGGACCGTCGACGTGCATAAAAGGAACAGTCCGGCATACGCACCGTTCATTGGCTGCAGTGGGAGCGTAGCTGGCTACGTTTCTCAGCTTCCATCTCATCTGTATTTACAGAATACCAATATTCATTCCTACGCAAGCCTCTGCCAGAGCAAGCAAGAAGGAAATCATCAGAGTCGACGTCAGTACCGATTGGGCATCCGGAAACTTTTCTTTTCTGCGAATTGGGACATTGATGGCGCGAGAACCGTCGATGTGCATAAAAGGAACAGTCCGGCACACGCACCGTTCATTGGCAGCAGTGGCAGCGCAGCTGGCTACGTTTCTCAGCTTTCATTTCAACTGTTTAACAGAATCCCCATATTCTTTCCTGCCCAACCCTCAGCCAGAGGAAACAGGCAGGAAATCATCATGGTCGGCAACAGTACCGACTGGGCGTGCGGAAACGTTTTTCTGTTCTGCGACTTGGGACATTGGTGGCGCCAGGACCGTCGACGTGCATAAAAGGAACAGACCGGCAAACGCACCGTTAATTGGCAGCAGTGGGAGCGCAGCTGGCTACGTTTCTCAGCTTCCATCTCCTCTGTATTTACAGAATCCTAATATTCACTCCTGCGCAAGCCTCTTCCAGAGCAAGCAAGAAGGAAATCATCAGAGTCGACGTCAGTACCGATTGGGCGTGCGGAAACTTCTTTCTTTTCTGCGAATTGGGACATTGGGGGCGCCAGGACCGTCGACGTGCATAAAAGGAATAGACCGGCACATGCACCGTTCATTGGCAGCAGTGGGAGCGCAGCTGGCTACGTTTCCCAGCTTCCATCTCTTCTGTATTTACAGAATCCCAATATTCATTCCTGCGCATGCCTCTGCCAGAGCAAGCAAGAAGGAAATCATCAGAGTCGACGTCACTACCGATTGGGCATCCGGAAACTTCTTTCTTTTCTGCGAATTGGGAGATTGGTGGCGCGAGGACCGTCGACGTGCATAAAAGGAACAGTCCGGCACACGCACCGTTCATTGGCAGCAGTAGCAGCGCCGCTGGGTACGTTTTCAAGCTTTCATTTCATCTGTTTTTACAGAATCCCCATATTCATTCCTGCGCAAGCCTCTGCCAGTGCAAGCAAGAAGCAAATCATCAGAGTCGGCGTCAGTACCGATTGGGCGTGCGGAAACTATCTTCGCAACTGCGCAGTGGTACATTGGTGGCGCCAGGACCACCGAAGTGCATAAAAAGAACAGTCCATTATACGCACCGTTCATTGGAAGCACTGGCAGCGCAAGTGGCTACGTTTCTCAGCTTACATCTCCTCTGTATTTTCAAAATCCCAATATTCATTCCTGCGCAAGCCTCTACCAGAGCAAGCAAGAAGGAAATCATCAGAGTCGACGTCAGTACCGATTTGGCGTGCGGAAACCACCTTCGCTTCTGCGCAGTGGTACTTTGGTGGCGCCAGGACCGTCGAAGTCCATAAAAAGAACTGTCCATTATACGCACCGTTCATTGGAAGCAGTGACAGCGCAAGTGGTTACGTTTCTCAGCTTCTATCTCATCTGTACTTACAGAATCCCACTATTCATTCCTGCGCAAGCCTCTGCCAGAGCAAGCAAGAAGGAAATCATCAGAGTCGACGTCAGTACCGATTGGGCGTGTGGAACAGACTTCGCTTCTGCGCAGTGGTACATTGGTGGCGCCAGGACCACCGAAGTGCATAAAAAGAACTGTCCATTATACGCACCGTTCATTGGAAGGAGTGGCAGCGCAAGTGGCTACGTTTCTCAGCTTCCATCTCATCTGTACTTACAGAATCCCACTATTCATTCCTGCGCAAGCCTCTGCCAGAGCAAGCAAGAAGGAAATCATCAGAGTCGACGTCAGTACCGATTGGGCGTGCGGAACAGCCTTCGCTTCTGCGCAGTCGTACATTGGTGGCGCCAGGGCCACCGAAGTGCATAAAAAGAACTGTCCATTATACGCACCGTTCATTGGAAGCAGTGGCAGCGCAAGTGGCTACGTTTCTCAGCTTCCATCTCATCTGTATTTACAGAATCCCAATATTCATTCCTTCGCAAGCCTCTGACAGAGCAAGCAAGAAGGAAATCATCATGGTCGGCATCAGTACCGACTGGGCGTGCGGAAACTTCCTCTTCTGCAAATTGGGACATTGGTGGCGCCAGGACCGTCGACGTGCATAAAAGGAACAGTCCGGCATACGCACCGTTCATTGGCTGCAGTGGCAGCGCAAGTGGCTACGTTTCTCAGCTTCCATCTCATCTGTATTTACAGAATCCCAATATTCATTCCTACGCAAGCCTCTGCCAGAGCAAGCAAGAAGGAAATCATCAGAGTCGACGTCAGTACCGATTGGGCGTGCGGAAACTTGTTTCTTTTCTGCGAATTGAGACTTTGGTGGCGTCAGGACCGTCGACGTGCATAAAAGCAACAGTCCGGCACATGCACCGTTCATTGGCAGAAGTGGTAGCGCCGCTGGCTACGTTTCTGAGCTTTCATTTCAACTTTTTGTACAGAATCCACACTTCATTTCTTCCCAACCCTCAGCCAGAGGAAGCAGGCAGGAAATCATCATGGTCGGCATCAGTCCCGACTGGGCGTGCGGAAACTTTTTTCTGTTCTGCGACTTGGGACATTGGTGGCGCCAGGACCGTCGACGTGCATAAAAAGAACAGTCCGGCACACGCACCGTTCATTGGCAGCAGTGGGAGCGCAGCTGGCTACGTTTCTCAGCTTCCATCTCCTCTGTATTTACAGAATCCCAATATTCATTCCTGCGCAAGCCTCTGCCAGTGCAAGCAAGAAGCAAAACATCAGAGTCGGCGTCAGTACCGATTGGGCGTGCGGAAACTATCTTCGCAACTGCGCAGTGGTACATTGGTGGCGCCAGGACCGCCGAAGTGCATAAAAAGAACTGTCCATTATACGCACCGTTCATTATAAGCACTGGCAGCGCAAGTGGCTATGTTTCCCAGCTTCTATCTCCTCTGTATTTTCAGAATCCCAATATTCATTCCTGCGCAAGCCTGTGGCAGAGCAAGCTAAAAGGGAATCATCAGAGTCGACGTCAGTACCGATTGGGCGTGCGGAAACTGCCTTCGCTTCTACGCAGTGGTACTTTGGTGGCGACAGGACAATCGATGTGCATAAAAGGAACAGTCCGGCCCACGTACCGTTCATTGGCAGCAGTGGCAGCGCCGCTGGCTACGTTTTTCAACTTTCATTTCAACTTTTTATACAGAATCCCCATATTCATTTCTGCACAAGCCTCTGACAGAGGAAGCAGGTAGGAAATTATCATGGTCGGCATCAGTACCGACTGGGCGTGCGGAAGCTTCTATCTCTTCTGCGAATTGGGACATTGGTGGTGCCAGGACCATCGATGGGCATAAAAGGAACAGTCCGGCACACGCACCGTTCATTGGCAGCAGTAGCAGCGCCGCTGGCTACGTTTCCAAGCTTTCATTTCAACTGTTTTTACAGAATCCACATCTTCATTTCTGCACAACCCCCTGCCAGAGAAAGCAGGCAGGAAATCATCATGGCCATCAGTGCGGACTGGGCATGCGGAAAATTCTTTCTCTTCTGCGATTTGGGACATTGGTGGCGCGAGAACCGTCGATGTGCATAAAAGGAACAGTCCGGCACACGCACCGTTCATTGGCAGCAGTGGCGGCGCAGCTGGCTACGTTTCTCAGCTTTCATTTCAACTGTTTAACAGAATCCCCATATTCTTTCCTGCCCAACCCTCAGCCAGAGTAAACAGGCAGGAAATCATCATGGTCGGCAACAGTACCGACTGGGCGTGCGGAAACTTTTTTCTGTTCTGCGACTTGGGACATTGGTGGCGCCAGGACCGTCGACGTGCATAAAAGGAACAGACCGGCAAACGCACCGTTAATTGGCAGCAGTGGGAGCGCAGCTGGCTACGTTTCTCAGCTTCCATCTCCTCTGTATTTACAGAATCCTAATATTCACTCCTGCGCAAGCCTCTGCCAGAGCAAGCAAGAAGGAAATCTTCAGAGTCGGCGTCAGTACCGATTGGGCGTGCGGAAACTATCTTCGCAACTGCGCAGTGGTACATTGGTGGCGCCAGGATCACCGAAGTGCATAAAAAGAACTGTCCATTATACTGTGACATTCCTTGTGTGCTACGAGGTACATTCCTTGTGTGTGCTACGAGGTTCCACGTTCGACGGCGCGGCGTAGACGGAGACCCAGATGACAGGCATCATCAATTACCCAGCCATGCTCGTTGAGAGTGACAACTAGAACGAAGGGGTTCGTCTGTCGCTCCGGGAAACCAGATTAAGGGTCGCCCCTGTCTTCCCACATTCTTGGCGAGTCTTGCCTGTCCGCCATGACAGGTGTCCGTCACGGCCATCCTGGGAATGCGCTTTTGTTCACTAGCGCCTGTCTTCCCACATTCTTGGCGAGTACTGCCTGTCCGCCATGACAGGTGTCCGTCACGGCCCTTCCGAGCACATTCCAGGACAAGGGAACTGTCAGCGATCCAGAGCGCGCCGTACCACAGCCGACGCTATGCGCTACCGCGAAGACAACATTCTTTCCCTCGGACTCAACACGTGAGGGGGCGAGACAATAAGTGCGGTGGTATGTTTGTGCGCCCAGGTGAAAGCCCTAGCCCCCCCTCCTTCCCCTCCGGCGTGGTCGTCCTCACCCTAGGGAGTGTGGAGAAGAGCATATAAAAATCGAGGAGCAGTACGGAAGGGGGACGCTCAGGACGACATCGTTCGCCAAGAGGGCCTTCAGCGTGGAAGCCCGACGGCGTGCAGCTTCTGCCAGCAACCGCTCGAGCCCAACTCCGGAGCCACTCTATCGCCCCCATGAAGTCGTCGGCACGTACGCTTGGGCGCCCCAGCCTCTGATGTATAATCTTAACCATGTGTAATTATTGAATATACCTGTTTGTTTAAACTGAGCCATACGGTGTCTCTTTGCCTCTCCATCCCGTGTGGACCTGCGCATTATGGGGGTCATCACACTGGTGTCAGAAGTGGGGTCTCAAAAGCAAATGTCCTCTGAATGCTGTGACATTCATGACTTCAAAATTGTTATCAAAAGGGAATCACGGGACTGATTGTGGGACTTTTACCCCCATTTGAGAGGCTTGAGGCACTGGAGGGCTTGAGAAAAAAAGTGTCTGTATCTGAGGGAGCTCCCACTCCACAGCCGTCGCTAGGAGCAAGCATGCTGGCATTAGGAAGCGTCATTCCGACGTTTACGGGAGATAAGACAGCGGTTCCAATCTGCGATTTCTTTTCCATGCTAGAAGAGATTGGGAAAATGGGGGGATGGTCCGATGCTCAAATGCTGGGAATGGCGAGGTGTAAGATGGCAGGAGCTGCTAGTGATTTTGCATGGCGAGACGAAAAAGTAAAATCCACAAAATCATTTGCGGAATTTAAGAAGCTTGCGTTTGAGCATTTCGACACTGAACCACGTCACGTGCGGGTACAGAGGTTCCGTGACGCCGGACAGATGGTAGGGGAGGACGTGCGAACATTTGCGTCGCGGCTTCAGCGCCTAGCACGCGATACGTTAAGCAGGGAGGAGGAAGGAGACCAGCTAAGGAAGAAATACGCGGAGGATCTACTTAAAGAGGAAATGACCGCTTTGTTCGTGGCTGGTCTGCAAGACCCCGTGCGCCGGTTCGTGCTCTTGCGCAAGCCGAGCAATTTCGACCAAGCCGTGGAGGCCGCATTGGATGAGGAACAAAATGAGGCGTTAACGACAGCCGCAGCGAGAGTACGCGTCATAGAGAGAGCGGTGCTCAACCCTGAGGTTGCTCTCTTGACAGAGCGGTTAGATCGCTTAGAACAGCTGCTATCTCAGCAGGTAGAATGCCAGGTTGAAGCGCGCGCTCAACAGCGCCCATTCGCTGGAAACCGGAGACCGCCACAAAGCTACAGGCGCGGTATGCGAGATTTTGAAGAAATCGTATGCTTCGCTTGCCAGGGTCGCGGACACATCGCCAGGTTCTGCCAAAACGTGCGCCGTGGGGAGCCACAAAGAGAAGCAGGCGAGACACGCCCTAAGCAAGCCTACAGCGGGGCTCCAGATACCGAGACAAAAAACTAGTTAGTCCTCCCCAGCCTGAGGAGCGTGGGGAGGGAGCAGTAGATGATGAGGTGGTGGTAGTTTGTGTGGCCGACGAGGCATGCCCTGTTGTGCGTTGCAAGTTAAATGGTTGTTGTATGGAATTGTTGATAGATATGGGGTCAAAGGTGACATTGCTTAAGGAGAGCAGTTTTAACACGCTTCGAAGGAAGGGGGACCGCGAGGTGTTGGAAGCGTCTGGTGGTATGACAACCAAATTTGTAGGCATAATGGGGGATCCTCTTGGCATAAGTGGACTCTACCGGTTACACTTCTCTCTCGGCGGAATTGCATTGGAGCACCCCTGCTACGTATGCCCGGACACGGTGTCTCTGCCAAACGGAGTGTCAGGTATATTAGGGCAGGATTTTTTGAGAAAAGGGACGGTAGTAGTCTCATTCTCTGAGGAAGAGGTTAATGCGGGCGGCTCAAAAGTTCCGTTTTTGAACAGGAGAGGGGCTGAGATTCGCATTACCGATATTGACACCCGTCAAACAGTGGGATCATTGGAGAAGGTATATTCGCGGGTTGCCGTCCGGCTGGTCGAGGAGGCGGTCGTCCTTCCTTGGTCGGAGCACATTTTGTACGCGTTTGTGCCTTCAGATGTAGAGAGCGGCGCCGTGGGAGTGCTTGAGCCGGTCGACTCTCTCAGCAATGGCCTGAAGGCAGCCGCGTGCCTCGTGACAGTTAATGACGCCCACAGAGTGCCCCTACGGGTGGTTAACTGTAGCCAGCAGCCACTGAGCCTTCCCAAGAACAAAACATTGGCTTTCTTCACCTCTGCGATAGAGCAACGTGAGCCCACCGATACGGTACTCGCAACTGTAGAGCATGCTAGTCCTTCGGCTGCTCCAAAGGTGTCGTTCGATCTTTCTCACGTAAAATCCAGGCAGAGGGAGGCTCTGGCTGGTTTGCTGAACGACTACTCGGAGGTATTCGCCGCGTCGAACCTGGATTTGGGCTGCTGTGGCGTTATAAAGCACAGGATAGAAACCGGCACTTCATCGCCCGTTTACCAGCGTGCGTACAGGATTCCTTACTCCCAACGTGAGGAGATGGAGCGGCAGGTGCAGGACCTGATTGATCGCGGCATTGTCTAACACTCAGTCACCCTGGGGAGCACCAGCACTATTGGTGGAAAAGCCAGATGGCTCGTATCGATTGGTAGTGGACTACCGCAAACTAAATGCCGTAACTCGCATCGATCCATACCCCATCCCCAATATACAGGAGACGCTTTCTCAGCTGGGCTCTGCCAGGTACTTCACGGTAGTGGACATGGTGGCGGGATTCTGGCAGATAGCAATGGATCCGGCAGATGCCGAGAAAACGGCATTCAACACGCCCTCAGGGCACTACGAATGGAAAAGAATGCCGATGGGTCTGGCCAACAGCCCTGCTGTCTGGCAGAGAACCGCTGATGTTATCCTGGCAGGTCTTCTGGGGAGGCTGTGCTTCGTGTATATGGATGACATTATCATATACAGTGACAGTTTTGAGAACCATTTGCGCGATATTGAGCAGGTTTTGGTGCGACTAAGAGGAGCGGGTCTCAAGCTGAAGCCCTCTAAGTGCCAATTCCTCAAAAACGAGGTGAAATACCTCGGGCACGTTGTTTCAGCTGACGGCGTGCGACCGGACCCTGAGAAACTAAGGTGTGTCTCGGATTTTCCATCCCCGACTAGCGTCCGCCAGGTCCGGCAGTTTCTCGGCCTGATCGGTTACTACCGAAGGCACACAGAGGAGTTCGCCAAGCTCGCTAAGCCGCTCACCGCTTTAACAGCCAAAAATGTCGCCTTTCGCTGGGACGAAAACGCGGAGAATGCTTTTGGGGCCCTGAAAGGGAAGCTAATGAGTGCACCGCTGTTGCGCCACCCGGATTTTAATTTGCCCTTCGTTATGGCCACAGATGCGTCAAAGTTCGCAGTTGGTGCCGTGCTATCTCAGATTATCGAGGGCAAAGAACATCCCGTTGCTTTTGCTAGCCGACAGCTGAGCCCCACAGAGCAAAAGTACGGAGCTACGGAAAGGGAGTGCCTCGCCGTTGTCTGGGCAGTAAAGCACTTCAGATGCTACCTTTACGGCCGCAAATTCAAGCTAGTCACAGACTGCCATCCTCTGAAATGGGTGATGTGTGTCAGGGACCCTAGCTCGCGACTCGCTAGATGGAATCTACACCTGCAGGAATACTGCTTTGAAGTTGAGCACAAGTCAGGAAAGACACATCTGAATGCTGATGCACTCAGCCGCACAGCTGCCGTGGCAGCTATAGAAGAGTTTGTCCCCGTAGTCGACCCCGCCGAATTACGCACAGAGCAGTGCAAAGATCCTGACCTGAAGCGAATAATCGAAAGCTTAGAGGGCGCACCGTCTCACCCCGAACAGCTAGGTTATTTCATTGACAAAGACGGCACCCTGTGTCGGCGCACGAGGCCAACCAGGAAAGGGAGACCAGAGAAAACCGCTTGGGAGAGAGTCGTCATACCTCGGTCGTGGACAGAAAGGGTTCTTCACGCGTTTCACGATGCGCCATGCGCCGGTCATTTTGGCGTAGCGAAGACACGCAGGCGTGTGGAGCGTTTGTACTTTTGGAGTGGCATGCGACAGGATGTTAGAGACTACTGTGCGAAGTGTCATTCCTGTCTCGAAAGAAAAACACCCAAGGGACGAAGACCAGCTCCAATTCAGCCGTTCTCTGAGGTTTCGGCTCCCTTCGAGCGGACAGGTATGGACATAATGGGCCCATTGCCCACGACCACTTCCGGAAACAAGTACATTTTAGTATTTGTCGATCACCTTTCAAAATACGCGGAAGCGGTAGCACTCCCAGATCAGAAGGCAGACACGGTTGCAAGAGCATTTGTCGAACAGATCGTGCTCCGACATGGACCCCCGAGGCAACTCTTGACAGATCGGGGAACGAACTTCGTGTCGCAGCTAATGAGGAGAGTTTGCGAGCTGCCTAAGATCGCTAAGAAGCAGACAACACCGTACCATCCGGCTTGCAACGGCGCGGTGGAGCGACTGAACCAAACCGTGGCCGGGTTCCTGTCGCATTTTGTTTCGCGCGACCAGCGGGACTGGGACTTGTGGCTCCCGTATGCAATGTTTGCCTACAATTCCGCAGCACACGAGAGCACGGGCGAATCGCCATTCTTTCTTCTCTACGGCCGAGACCCGGACCAGCCTAGTGAAGTGCCAGAGGGCCCCCGTCGTGCCCCATACGCTTCACTGGACGACTATAAGGTGGAGCTAGAATCGCGCTTGCAAGTGGCGAGGGACATCGCAAAGGAGGCCTTAAAGAAAGCGGCGAAGCGCAGGAAGGAGGTGCACGATCGCAGTGCTAGAGACGCGCCGTTTAATGTGGGGGACAGCGTGTACATTGAAAACTGCCAAAGGCAGATTGGGCTAGCTCGTAAGTTCCAGACGAAGTGGAGAGGACCGTGCGAGGTTGTCGAGAAGCTTTCTCCGGTAAACTTCAGAGTCCGAGACGTGAACCGGCGCTTGATAAGGATACACGCAAATCGCCTCAAGTCGGCACCGGTTCAGTATTCACGAAATGAGGAAAGGGAAAGCGCGGATTTTGATGGGGACAGAAGTGAAGCGGAGCGCGCAGATTGTTCGCAAGAAACGCCCTCTCCTGCATTTGTTCGGCAGGCGCCAGAGGTGACGGCCAGAATGCCACCGGATTTACTTCATGCATTGCTAGAAGAAGAAGCGCGCGAGGTTGCCGCGCAGATAACGCCAGGAGAGGCTCCTGCCACGAGCCCTCGCGAGTCCCAAAGCAGACAAAGGGTCACAGACTTACTTAGTATGACTCATGAAGGCCGATATCCGCTGCGAAATCGGAAAGCTAAGTCGGACTAATGGTGTAAACAGAGCGGAGTTTTCAACTGGTTAGAATTGTGTAATGCCACAGCTCATAACATTGCTATGTGCTTATGTGTTAAGTTATCGGAGTTGGTAGTTAAACCTTTCTGTCATTAAGTAACACCTTCACAGGGGAGCATGCGGAGCGCATGCAGAACCTGCCCTACTTCCTTTCGTTATCTATATTTTTGTCTGTGCCGTGATCGTGCTAGAAGTGGGAGCTCCTTTGTAACTGTGGTAAATTTATTTCGTCCAGTTTGGACTAGAAAGGAGAGGCTTGGGTGCTGAGTTTCATGTTTATCTGTAAAAGAAGATCAGTGCTGCCCCTGGAGACGCCAGTTATGACAGCGGATGCATATGGTGTTGTGCAGTGGTGTTGAGTGCAGCGAAAAGTGTTTTGTCGGACGCACTGTGCGAGGCGATTCAGAAAGACAAGGGGAGCTGCAGGGACTCAAATGTTCGGAGAACATTCTTCTGGAGGGTGAGCGAGTGTGACATTCCTTGTGTGCTACGAGGTACATTCCTTGTGTGTGCTACGAGGTTCCACGTTCGACGGCGCGGCGTAGACGGAGACCCAGATGACAGGCATCATCAATTACCCAGCCATGCTCGTTGAGAGTGACAACCAGAACGAAGGGGTTCGTCTGTCGCTCCGGGAAACCAGATTAAGGGTCGCCCCTGTCTTCCCACATTCTTGGCGAGTCTTGCCTGTCCGCCATGACAGGTGTCCGTCACGGCCATCCTGGGAATGCGCTTTTGTTCACTAGCGCCTGTCTTCCCACATTCTTGGCGAGTACTGCCTGTCCGCCATGACAGGTGTCCGTCACGGCCCTTCCGAGCACATTCCAGGACAAGGGAACTGTCAGCGATCCAGAGCGCGCCGTACCACAGCCGACGCTATGCGCTACCGCGAAGACAACATTCTTTCCCTCGGACTCAACACGTGAGGGGGCGAGACAATAAGTGCGGTGGTATGTTTGTGCGCCCAGGTGAAAGCCCTAGCCCCCCCTCCTTCCCCTCCGGCGTGGTCGTCCTCACCCTAGGGAGTGTGGAGAAGAGCATATAAAAATCGAGGAGCAGTACGGAAGGGGGACGCTCAGGACGACATCGTTCGCCAAGAGGGCCTTCAGCGTGGAAGCCCGACGGCGTGCAGCTTCTGCCAGCAACCGCTCGAGCCCAACTCCGGAGCCACTCTATCGCCCCCATGAAGTCGTCGGCACGTAAGCTCGGACGCCCCAGCCTCTGATGTATAATCTTAATCATGTGAAATTATTGAATATACCTGTTTGTTTAAACTGAGCCATACGGTGTCTCTTTGCCTCTCCGTCCCGTGCGGACCTGCGCATTATGGGGGTCATCACACTGGTGTCAGAAGTGGGGTCTCAAAAGCAAATGTCCTCTGAATGCTGTGACATTCATGACTTCAAAATTGTTATCAAAAGGGAATCACGGGACTGATTGTGGGACTTTTACCCCCATTTGAGAGGCTTGAGGCACTGGAGGGCTTGAGAAAAAAAAAATGTCTGTATCTGAGGGAGCTCCCACTCCACAGCCGTCGCTAGGAGCAAGCATGCTGGCATTAGGAAGCGTCATTCCGACGTTTACGGGAGATAAGACAGGGGTTCCAATCTGCGATTTCTTTTCCATGCTAGAAGAGATTGGGAAAATGGGGGGATGGTCCGATGCTCAAATGCTGGGAATGGCGAGGTGTAAGATGGCAGGAGCTGCTCATGATTTTGCATGGCGAGACGAAAAAGTAAAATCCACAAAATCATTTGCGGAATTTAAGAAGCTTGCGTTTGAGCATTTCGACACTGAACCACGTCACGTGCGGGTACAGAGGTTCCGTGACGCCGGACAGATGGTAGGGGAGGACGTGCGAACATTTGCGTCGCGGCTTCAGCGCCTAGCACGCGATACGTTAAGCAGGGATGAGGAAGGAGACCAGCTAAGGAAGAAATACGCGGAGGATCTACTTAAAGAGGAAATGACCGCTTTGTTCGTGGCTGGTCTGCAAGACCCCGTGCGCCGGTTCGTGCTCTCGCGCAAGCCGAGCAATTTCGACCAAGCCGTGGAGGCCGCATTGGATGAGGAACAAAATGAGGCGTTAACGACAGCCGCAGCGAGAGTACGCGTCATAGAGAGAGCGGTGCTCAACCCTGAGGTTGCTCTCTTGACAGAGCGGTTAGATCGCTTAGAACAGCTGCTATCTCAGCAGGTAGAATGCCAGGTTGAAGCGCGCGCTCAACAGCGCCCATTCGCTGGAAACCGGAGACCGCCACAAAGCTACAGGCGCGGTATGCGAGATTTTGAAGAAATCGTATGCTTCGCTTGCCAGGGTCGCGGACACATCGCCAGGTTCTGCCAAAACGTGCGCCGTGGGGAGCCACAAAGAGAAGCAGGCGAGACACGCCCTAAGCAAGCCTACAGCGGGGCTCCAGATACCGAGACAAAAAACTAGTTAGTCCTCCCCAGCCTGAGGAGCGTGGGGAGGGAGCAGTAGATGATGAGGTGGTGGTAGTTTGTGTGGCCGACGAGGCATGCCCTGTTGTGCGTTGCAAGTTAAATGGTTGTTGTATGGAATTGTTGATAGATACGGGGTCAAAGGTGACATTGCTTAAGGAGAGCAGTTTTAACACGCTTCGAAGGAAGGGGGACCGCGAGGTGTTGGAAGCGTCTGATGGTATGGCAACCAAATTTGTAGGCATAACGGGGGATCCTCTTGGCATAAGTGGACTCTACCGGTTACACTTCTCTCTCGGCGGAATTGCATTGGAGCACCCCTGCTACGTATGCCCGGACACGGTGTCTCTGCCAAACGGAGTGTCAGGTATATTAGGGCAGGATTTTTTGAGAAAAGGGAAGGTAGTAGTCTCATTCTCTGAGGAAGAGGTTAATGCGGGCGGCTCAAAAGTTCCGTTTTTGAACAGGAGAGGGGCTGAGATTCGCATTACCGATATTGACACCCGTCAAACAGTGGGATCATTGGAGAAGGTATATTCGCGGGTTGCCGTCCGGCTGGTCGAGGAGGCGGTCGTCCTTCCTTGGTCGGAGCACATTTTGTACGCGTTTGTGCCTTCAGATGTAGAGAGCGGCGCCGTGGGAGTGCTTGAGCCGGTCGACTCTCTCAGCAATGGCCTGAAGGCAGCCGCGTGCCTCGTGACAGTTAATGACGCCCACAGAGTGCCCCTACGGGTGGTTAACTGTAGCCAGCAGCCACTGAGCCTTCCCAAGAACAAAACATTGGCTTTCTTCACCTCTGCGATAGAGCAACGTGAGCCCACCGATACGGTACTCGCAACTGTAGAGCATGCTAGTCCTTCGGCTGCTCCAAAGGTGTCGTTCGATCTTTCTCACGTAAAATCTAGGGAGAGGGAGGCTCTGGCTGGTTTGCTGAACGACTACTCGGAGGTATTCGCCGCGTCCAACTTGGATTTGGGCTGCTGTGGCGTTATAAAGCACAGGATAGAAACCGGCACTTCATCGCCCGTTTACCAGCGTGCGTACAGGATTCCTTACTCCCAACGTGAGGAGATGGAGCGGCAGGTGCAGGACCTGATTGATCGCGGCATTGTCTAACACTCAACGTCACCCTGGGGAGCACCAGCACTATTGGTGGAAAAGCCAGATGGCTCGTATCGATTGGTAGTGGACTACCGCAAACTAAATGCCGTAACTCGCATCGATCCATACCCCATCCCCAATATACAGGAGACGCTTTCTCAGCTGGGCTCTGCCAGGTACTTCACGGTAGTGGACATGGCGGCGGGATTCTGGCAGATAGCAATGGATCCGGCAGATGCCGAGAAAACGGCATTCAACACGCCCTCAGGGCACTACGAATGGAAAAGAATGCCGATGGGTCTGGCCAACAGCCCTGCTGTCTGGCAGAGAACCGCTGATGTTATCCTGGCAGGTCTTCTGGGGAGGCTGTGCTTCGTGTATATGGATGACATTATCATATACAGTGACTGTTTTGAGAACCATTTGCGCGATATTGAGCAGGTTTTGGTGCGACTAAGAGGATCGGGTCTCAAGCTGAAGCCCTCTAAGTGCCAATTCCTCAAAAACGAGGTGAAATACCTCGGGCACGTTGTTTCAGCTGACGGCGTGCGACCGGACCCTGAGAAACTAAGGTGTGTCTCGGATTTTCCATCCCCGACTAGCGTCCGCCAGGTCCGGCAGTTTCTCGGCCTGATCGGTTACTACCGAAGGCACATAGAGGAGTTCGCCAAGCTCGCTAAGCCGCTCACCGCCTTAACAGCCAAAAATGTCGCCTTTCGCTGGGACGAAAACGCGGAGAATGCTTTTGGGGCCCTGAAAGGGAAGCTAATGAGTGCACCGCTGTTGCGCCACCCGGATTTTAATTTGCCCTTCGTTATGGCCACAGATGCGTCAAAGTTCGCAGTTGGTGCCGTGCTATCTCAGATTATCGAGGGCAAAGAACATCCCGTTGCTTTTGCTAGCCGACAGCTGAGCCCCACAGAGCAAAAGTACGGAGCTACGGAAAGGGAGTGCCTCGCCGTTGTCTGGGCAGTAAAGCACTTCAGATGCTACCTTTACGGCCGCAAATTCAAGCTAGTCACAGACTGCCATCCTCTGAAATGGGTGATGAGTGTCAGGGACCCTAGCTAGCGACTCGCTAGATGGAATCTACACCTGCAGAAATACTGCTTTGAAGTTGAGCACAAGTCAGGAAGGACACATCTGAATGCTGATGCACTCAGCCGCACAGCTGCCGTGGCAGCTATAGAAGAGTTTGTCCCCGTAGTCGACCCCGCCGAATTACGCACAGAGCAGTGCAAAGATCCTGGCCTGAAGCGAATAATCGAAAGCTTAGAGGGCGCACCGTCTCACCCCGAACAGCTAGGTTATTTCATTGACAAAGACGGCACCCTGTGTCGGCGCACGAGGCCAACCAGGAAAGGGAGACCAGAGAAAACCGCTTGGGAGAGAGTCGTCATACCTCGGTCGTGGACAGAAAGGGTTCTTCGCGCGTTTCACGATGCGCCATGCGCCGGTCATTTTGGCGTAGCGAAGACACGCAGGCGTGTGGAGCGTTTGTACTTTTGGAGTGGCATGCGACAGGATGTTAGAGACTACTGTGCGAAGTGTCATTCCTGTCTCGAAAGAAAAACACCCAAGGGACGAAGACCAGCTCCAATTCAGCCGTTCTCTGAGGTTTCGGCTCCCTTCGAGCGGACAGGTATGGACATAATGGGCCCATTGCCCACGACCACTTCCGGAAACAAGTACATTTTAGTATTTGTCGATCACCTTTCAAAATACGCGGAAGCGGTAGCACTCCCAGATCAGAAGGCAGACACGGTTGCAAGAGCATTTGTCGAACAGATCGTGCTCCGACATGGACCCCCGAGGCAACTCTTGACAGATCGGGGAACGAACTTCGTGTCGCAGCTAATGAGGAGAGTTTGCGAGCTGCCTAAGATCGCTAAGAAGCAGACAACACCGTACCATCCGGCTTGCAACGGCGCGGTGGAGCGACTGAACCAAACCGTGGCCGGGTTCCTGTCGCATTTTGTTTCGCGCGACCAGCGGGACTGGGACTTGTGGCTCCCGTATGCAATGTTTGCCTACAATTCCGCAGCACACGAGAGCACGGGCGAATCGCCATTCTTTCTTCTCTACGGCCGAGACCCGGACCAGCCTAGTGAAGTGCCAGAGGGCCCCCGTCGTGCCCCATACGCTTCACTGGACGACTATAAGGTGGAGCTAGAATCGCGCTTGCAAGTGGCGAGGGACATCGCAAAGGAGGCCTTAAAGAAAGCGGCGAAGCGCAGGAAGGAGGTGCACGATCGCAGTGCTAGAGACGCGCCGTTTAATGTGGGGGACAGCGTGTACATTGAAAACTGCCAAAGGCAGATTGGGCTAGCTCGTAAGTTCCAGACGAAGTGGAGAGGACCGTGCGAGGTTGTCGAGAAGCATTCTCCGGTAAACTTCAGAGTCCGAGACGTGAACCGGCGCTTGATAAGGATACACGCAAATCGCCTCAAGTCGGCACCGGTTCCGTATTCACGAAATGAGGAAAGGGAAAGCGCGGATTTTGATGGGGACAGAAGTGAAGCGGAGCGCGCAGATTGTTCGCAAGAAACGCCCTCTCCTGCATTTGTTCGGCAGGCGCCAGAGGTGACGGCCAGAATGCCACCGGATTTACTTCATGCATTGCTAGAAGAAGAAGCGCGCGAGGTTGCCGCGCAGATAACGCCAGGAGAGGCTCCTGCCACGAGCCCTCGCGAGTCCCAAAGCAGACAAAGGGTCACAGACTTACTTAGTATGACTCATGAAGGCCGATATCCGCTGCGAAATCGGAAAGCTAAGTCGGACTAATGGTGTAAACAGAGAGGAGTTTTGAACTGGTTAGAATTGTGTAATGCCACAGCTCATAACATTGCTATGTGCTTATGTGTTAAGTTATCGGAGTTGGTAGTTAAACCTTTCTGTCATTAAGTAACACCTTCACAGGGGAGCATGCGGAGCGCATGCAGAACCTGCCCTACTTCCTTTCGTTATCTATATTTTTGTCTGTGCCGTGATCGTGCTAGAAGTGGGAGCTCCTTTGTAACTGTGGTAAATTTATTTCGTCCAGTTTGGACTAGAAAGGAGAGGCTTGGGAGCTGAGTTTCATGTTTATCTGTAAAAGAAGATCAGTGCTGCCCCTGGAGACGCCAGTTATGACAGCGGATGCATATGGTGTTGTGCAGTGGTGTTGAGTGCAGCGAAAAGTGTTTTGTCGGACGCACTGTGCGAGGCGATTCAGAAAGACAAGGGGAGCTGCAGGGACTCAAATGTTCGGAGAACATTCTTCTGGAGGGTGAGCGAGTGTGACATTCCTTGTGTGCTACGAGGTACATTCCTTGTGTGTGCTACGAGGTTCCACGTTCGACGGCGCGGCGTAGACGGAGACCCAGATGACAGGCATCATCAATTACCCAGCCATGCTCGTTGAGAGTGACAACCAGAACGAAGGGGTTCGTCTGTCGCTCCGGGAAACCAGATTAAGGGTCGCCCCTGTCTTCCCACATTCTTGGCGAGTCTTGCCTGTCCGCCATGACAGGTGTCCGTCACGGCCATCCTGGGAATGCGCTTTTGTTCACTAGCGCCTGTCTTCCCACATTCTTGGCGAGTACTGCCTGTCCGCCATGACAGGTGTCCGTCACGGCCCTTCCGAGCACATTCCAGGACAAGGGAACTGTCAGCGATCCAGAGCGCGCCGTACCACAGCCGACGCTATGCGCTACCGCGAAGACAACATTCTTTCCCTCGGACTCAACACGTGAGGGGGCGAGACAATAAGTGCGGTGGTATGTTTGTGCGCCCAGGTGAAAGCCCTAGCCCCCCCTCCTTCCCCTCCGGCGTGGTCGTCCTCACCCTAGGGAGTGTGGAGAAGAGCATATAAAAATCGAGGAGCAGTACGGAAGGGGGACGCTCAGGACGACATCGTTCGCCAAGAGGGCCTTCAGCGTGGAAGCCCGACGGCGTGCAGCTTCTGCCAGCAACCGCTCGAGCCCAACTCCGGAGCCACTCTATCGCCCCCATGAAGTCGTCGGCACGTAAGCTCGGACGCCCCAGCCTCTGATGTATAATCTTAATCATGTGAAATTATTGAATATACCTGTTTGTTTAAACTGAGCCATACGGTGTCTCTTTTCCTCTCCGTCCCGTGCGGACCTGCGCATTATGGGGGTCATCACACTGGTGTCAGAAGTGGGGTCTCAAAAGCAAATGTCCTCTGAATGCTGTGACATTCATGACTTCAAAATTGTTATCAAAAGGGAATCACGGGACTGATTGTGGGACTTTTACCCCCATTTGAGAGGCTTGAGGCACTGGAGGGCTTGAGAAAAAAAAAATGTCTGTATCTGAGGGAGCTCCCACTCCACAGCCGTCGCTAGGAGCAAGCATGCTGGCATTAGGAAGCGTCATTCCGACGTTTACGGGAGATAAGACAGGGGTTCCAATCTGCGATTTCTTTTCCATGCTAGAAGAGATTGGGAAAATGGGGGGATGGTCCGATGCTCAAATGCTGGGAATGGCGAGGTGTAAGATGGCAGGAGCTGCTCATGATTTTGCATGGCGAGACGAAAAAGTAAAATCCACAAAATCATTTGCGGAATTTAAGAAGCTTGCGTTTGAGCATTTCGACACTGAACCACGTCACGTGCGGGTACAGAGGTTCCGTGACGCCGGACAGATGGTAGGGGAGGACGTGCGAACATTTGCGTCGCGGCTTCAGCGCCTAGCACGCGATACGTTAAGCAGGGATGAGGAAGGAGACCAGCTAAGGAAGAAATACGCGGAGGATCTACTTAAAGAGGAAATGACCGCTTTGTTCGTGGCTGGTCTGCAAGACCCCGTGCGCCGGTTCGTGCTCTCGCGCAAGCCGAGCAATTTCGACCAAGCCGTGGAGGCCGCATTGGATGAGGAACAAAATGAGGCGTTAACGACAGCCGCAGCGAGAGTACGCGTCATAGAGAGAGCGGTGCTCAACCCTGAGGTTGCTCTCTTGACAGAGCGGTTAGATCGCTTAGAACAGCTGCTATCTCAGCAGGTAGAATGCCAGGTTGAAGCGCGCGCTCAACAGCGCCCATTCGCTGGAAACCGGAGACCGCCACAAAGCTACAGGCGCGGTATGCGAGATTTTGAAGAAATCGTATGCTTCGCTTGCCAGGGTCGCGGACACATCGCCAGGTTCTGCCAAAACGTGCGCCGTGGGGAGCCACAAAGAGAAGCAGGCGAGACACGCCCTAAGCAAGCCTACAGCGGGGCTCCAGATACCGAGACAAAAAACTAGTTAGTCCTCCCCAGCCTGAGGAGCGTGGGGAGGGAGCAGTAGATGATGAGGTGGTGGTAGTTTGTGTGGCCGACGAGGCATGCCCTGTTGTGCGTTGCAAGTTAAATGGTTGTTGTATGGAATTGTTGATAGATACGGGGTCAAAGGTGACATTGCTTAAGGAGAGCAGTTTTAACACGCTTCGAAGGAAGGGGGACCGCGAGGTGTTGGAAGCGTCTGATGGTATGGCAACCAAATTTGTAGGCATAACGGGGGATCCTCTTGGCATAAGTGGACTCTACCGGTTACACTTCTCTCTCGGCGGAATTGCATTGGAGCACCCCTGCTACGTATGCCCGGACACGGTGTCTCTGCCAAACGGAGTGTCAGGTATATTAGGGCAGGATTTTTTGAGAAAAGGGAAGGTAGTAGTCTCATTCTCTGAGGAAGAGGTTAATGCGGGCGGCTCAAAAGTTCCGTTTTTGAACAGGAGAGGGGCTGAGATTCGCATTACCGATATTGACACCCGTCAAACAGTGGGATCATTGGAGAAGGTATATTCGCGGGTTGCCGTCCGGCTGGTCGAGGAGGCGGTCGTCCTTCCTTGGTCGGAGCACATTTTGTACGCGTTTGTGCCTTCAGATGTAGAGAGCGGCGCCGTGGGAGTGCTTGAGCCGGTCGACTCTCTCAGCAATGGCCTGAAGGCAGCCGCGTGCCTCGTGACAGTTAATGACGCCCACAGAGTGCCCCTACGGGTGGTTAACTGTAGCCAGCAGCCACTGAGCCTTCCCAAGAACAAAACATTGGCTTTCTTCACCTCTGCGATAGAGCAACGTGAGCCCACCGATACGGTACTCGCAACTGTAGAGCATGCTAGTCCTTCGGCTGCTCCAAAGGTGTCGTTCGATCTTTCTCACGTAAAATCTAGGGAGAGGGAGGCTCTGGCTGGTTTGCTGAACGACTACTCGGAGGTATTCGCCGCGTCCAACTTGGATTTGGGCTGCTGTGGCGTTATAAAGCACAGGATAGAAACCGGCACTTCATCGCCCGTTTACCAGCGTGCGTACAGGATTCCTTACTCCCAACGTGAGGAGATGGAGCGGCAGGTGCAGGACCTGATTGATCGCGGCATTGTCTAACACTCAACGTCACCCTGGGGAGCACCAGCACTATTGGTGGAAAAGCCAGATGGCTCGTATCGATTGGTAGTGGACTACCGCAAACTAAATGCCGTAACTCGCATCGATCCATACCCCATCCCCAATATACAGGAGACGCTTTCTCAGCTGGGCTCTGCCAGGTACTTCACGGTAGTGGACATGGCGGCGGGATTCTGGCAGATAGCAATGGATCCGGCAGATGCCGAGAAAACGGCATTCAACACGCCCTCAGGGCACTACGAATGGAAAAGAATGCCGATGGGTCTGGCCAACAGCCCTGCTGTCTGGCAGAGAACCGCTGATGTTATCCTGGCAGGTCTTCTGGGGAGGCTGTGCTTCGTGTATATGGATGACATTATCATATACAGTGACTGTTTTGAGAACCATTTGCGCGATATTGAGCAGGTTTTGGTGCGACTAAGAGGAGCGGGTCTCAAGCTGAAGCCCTCTAAGTGCCAATTCCTCAAAAACGAGGTGAAATACCTCGGGCACGTTGTTTCAGCTGACGGCGTGCGACCGGACCCTGAGAAACTAAGGTGTGTCTCGGATTTTCCATCCCCGACTAGCGTCCGCCAGGTCCGGCAGTTTCTCGGCCTGATCGGTTACTACCGAAGGCACATAGAGGAGTTCGCCAAGCTCGCTAAGCCGCTCACCGCCTTAACAGCCAAAAATGTCGCCTTTCGCTGGGACGAAAACGCGGAGAATGCTTTTGGGGCCCTGAAAGGGAAGCTAATGAGTGCACCGCTGTTGCGCCACCCGGATTTTAATTTGCCCTTCGTTATGGCCACAGATGCGTCAAAGTTCGCAGTTGGTGCCGTGCTATCTCAGATTATCGAGGGCAAAGAACATCCCGTTGCTTTTGCTAGCCGACAGCTGAGCCCCACAGAGCAAAAGTACGGAGCTACGGAAAGGGAGTGCCTCGCCGTTGTCTGGGCAGTAAAGCACTTCAGATGCTACCTTTACGGCCGCAAATTCAAGCTAGTCACAGACTGCCATCCTCTGAAATGGGTGATGAGTGTCAGGGACCCTAGCTAGCGACTCGCTAGATGGAATCTACACCTGCAGAAATACTGCTTTGAAGTTGAGCACAAGTCAGGAAGGACACATCTGAATGCTGATGCACTCAGCCGCACAGCTGCCGTGGCAGCTATAGAAGAGTTTGTCCCCGTAGTCGACCCCGCCGAATTACGCACAGAGCAGTGCAAAGATCCTGGCCTGAAGCGAATAATCGAAAGCTTAGAGGGCGCACCGTCTCACCCCGAACAGCTAGGTTATTTCATTGACAAAGACGGCACCCTGTGTCGGCGCACGAGGCCAACCAGGAAAGGGAGACCAGAGAAAACCGCTTGGGAGAGAGTCGTCATACCTCGGTCGTGGACAGAAAGGGTTCTTCGCGCGTTTCACGATGCGCCATGCGCCGGTCATTTTGGCGTAGCGAAGACACGCAGGCGTGTGGAGCGTTTGTACTTTTGGAGTGGCATGCGACAGGATGTTAGAGACTACTGTGCGAAGTGTCATTCCTGTCTCGAAAGAAAAACACCCAAGGGACGAAGACCAGCTCCAATTCAGCCGTTCTCTGAGGTTTCGGCTCCCTTCGAGCGGACAGGTATGGACATAATGGGCCCATTGCCCACGACCACTTCCGGAAACAAGTACATTTTAGTATTTGTCGATCACCTTTCAAAATACGCGGAAGCGGTAGCACTCCCAGATCAGAAGGCAGACACGGTTGCAAGAGCATTTGTCGAACAGATCGTGCTCCGACATGGACCCCCGAGGCAACTCTTGACAGATCGGGGAACGAACTTCGTGTCGCAGCTAATGAGGAGAGTTTGCGAGCTGCCTAAGATCGCTAAGAAGCAGACAACACCGTACCATCCGGCTTGCAACGGCGCGGTGGAGCGACTGAACCAAACCGTGGCCGGGTTCCTGTCGCATTTTGTTTCGCGCGACCAGCGGGACTGGGACTTGTGGCTCCCGTATGCAATGTTTGCCTACAATTCCGCAGCACACGAGAGCACGGGCGAATCGCCATTCTTTCTTCTCTACGGCCGAGACCCGGACCAGCCTAGTGAAGTGCCAGAGGGCCCCCGTCGTGCCCCATACGCTTCACTGGACGACTATAAGGTGGAGCTAGAATCGCGCTTGCAAGTGGCGAGGGACATCGCAAAGGAGGCCTTAAAGAAAGCGGCGAAGCGCAGGAAGGAGGTGCACGATCGCAGTGCTAGAGACGCGCCGTTTAATGTGGGGGACAGCGTGTACATTGAAAACTGCCAAAGGCAGATTGGGCTAGCTCGTAAGTTCCAGACGAAGTGGAGAGGACCGTGCGAGGTTGTCGAGAAGCTTTCTCCGGTAAACTTCAGAGTCCGAGACGTGAACCGGCGCTTGATAAGGATACACGCAAATCGCCTCAAGTCGGCACCGGTTCAGTATTCACGAAATGAGGAAAGGGAAAGCGCGGATTTTGATGGGGACAGAAGTGAAGCGGAGCGCGCAGATTGTTCGCAAGAAACGCCCTCTCCTGCATTTGTTCGGCAGGCGCCAGAGGTGACGGCCAGAATGCCACCGGATTTACTTCATGCATTGCTAGAAGAAGAAGCGCGCGAGGTTGCCGCGCAGATAACGCCAGGAGAGGCTCCTGCCACGAGCCCTCGCGAGTCCCAAAGCAGACAAAGGGTCACAGACTTACTTAGTATGACTCATGAAGGCCGATATCCGCTGCGAAATCGGAAAGCTAAGTCGGACTAATGGTGTAAACAGAGCGGAGTTTTCAACTGGTTAGAATTGTGTAATGCCACAGCTCATAACATTGCTATGTGCTTATGTGTTAAGTTATCGGAGTTGGTAGTTAAACCTTTCTGTCATTAAGTAACACCTTCACAGGGGAGCATGCGGAGCGCATGCAGAACCTGCCCTACTTCCTTTCGTTATCTATATTTTTGTCTGTGCCGTGATCGTGCTAGAAGTGGGAGCTCCTTTGTAACTGTGGTAAATTTATTTCGTCCAGTTTGGACTAGAAAGGAGAGGCTTGGGTGCTGAGTTTCATGTTTATCTGTAAAAGAAGATCAGTGCTGCCCCTGGAGACGCCAGTTATGACAGCGGATGCATATGGTGTTGTGCAGTGGTGTTGAGTGCAGCGAAAAGTGTTTTGTCGGACGCACTGTGCGAGGCGATTCAGAAAGACAAGGGGAGCTGCAGGGACTCAAATGTTCGGAGAACATTCTTCTGGAGGGTGAGCGAGTGTGACATTCCTTGTGTGCTACGAGGTACATTCCTTGTGTGTGCTACGAGGTTCCACGTTCGACGGCGCGGCGTAGACGGAGACCCAGATGACAGGCATCATCAATTACCCAGCCATGCTCGTTGAGAGTGACAACCAGAACGAAGGGGTTCGTCTGTCGCTCCGGGAAACCAGATTAAGGGTCGCCCCTGTCTTCCCACATTCTTGGCGAGTCTTGCCTGTCCGCCATGACAGGTGTCCGTCACGGCCATCCTGGGAATGCGCTTTTGTTCACTAGCGCCTGTCTTCCCACATTCTTGGCGAGTACTGCCTGTCCGCCATGACAGGTGTCCGTCACGGCCCTTCCGAGCACATTCCAGGACAAGGGAACTGTCAGCGATCCAGAGCGCGCCGTACCACAGCCGACGCTATGCGCTACCGCGAAGACAACATTCTTTCCCTCGGACTCAACACGTGAGGGGGCGAGACAATAAGTGCGGTGGTATGTTTGTGCGCCCAGGTGAAAGCCCTAGCCCCCCCTCCTTCCCCTCCGGCGTGGTCGTCCTCACCCTAGGGAGTGTGGAGAAGAGCATATAAAAATCGAGGAGCAGTACGGAAGGGGGACGCTCAGGACGACATCGTTCGCCAAGAGGGCCTTCAGCGTGGAAGCCCGACGGCGTGCAGCTTCTGCCAGCAACCGCTCGAGCCCAACTCCGGAGCCACTCTATCGCCCCCATGAAGTCGTCGGCACGTAAGCTCGGACGCCCCAGCCTCTGATGTATAATCTTAATCATGTGAAATTATTGAATATACCTGTTTGTTTAAACTGAGCCATACGGTGTCTCTTTGCCTCTCCGTCCCGTGCGGACCTGCGCATTATGGGGGTCATCACACTGGTGTCAGAAGTGGGGTCTCAAAAGCAAATGTCCTCTGAATGCTGTGACATTCATGACTTCAAAATTGTTATCAAAAGGGAATCACGGGACTGATTGTGGGACTTTTACCCCCATTTGAGAGGCTTGAGGCACTGGAGGGCTTGAGAAAAAAAAAATGTCTGTATCTGAGGGAGCTCCCACTCCACAGCCGTCGCTAGGAGCAAGCATGCTGGCATTAGGAAGCGTCATTCCGACGTTTACGGGAGATAAGACAGGGGTTCCAATCTGCGATTTCTTTTCCATGCTAGAAGAGATTGGGAAAATGGGGGGATGGTCCGATGCTCAAATGCTGGGAATGGCGAGGTGTAAGATGGCAGGAGCTGCTCATGATTTTGCATGGCGAGACGAAAAAGTAAAATCCACAAAATCATTTGCGGAATTTAAGAAGCTTGCGTTTGAGCATTTCGACACTGAACCACGTCACGTGCGGGTACAGAGGTTCCGTGACGCCGGACAGATGGTAGGGGAGGACGTGCGAACATTTGCGTCGCGGCTTCAGCGCCTAGCACGCGATACGTTAAGCAGGGATGAGGAAGGAGACCAGCTAAGGAAGAAATACGCGGAGGATCTACTTAAAGAGGAAATGACCGCTTTGTTCGTGGCTGGTCTGCAAGACCCCGTGCGCCGGTTCGTGCTCTCGCGCAAGCCGAGCAATTTCGACCAAGCCGTGGAGGCCGCATTGGATGAGGAACAAAATGAGGCGTTAACGACAGCCGCAGCGAGAGTACGCGTCATAGAGAGAGCGGTGCTCAACCCTGAGGTTGCTCTCTTGACAGAGCGGTTAGATCGCTTAGAACAGCTGCTATCTCAGCAGGTAGAATGCCAGGTTGAAGCGCGCGCTCAACAGCGCCCATTCGCTGGAAACCGGAGACCGCCACAAAGCTACAGGCGCGGTATGCGAGATTTTGAAGAAATCGTATGCTTCGCTTGCCAGGGTCGCGGACACATCGCCAGGTTCTGCCAAAACGTGCGCCGTGGGGAGCCACAAAGAGAAGCAGGCGAGACACGCCCTAAGCAAGCCTACAGCGGGGCTCCAGATACCGAGACAAAAAACTAGTTAGTCCTCCCCAGCCTGAGGAGCGTGGGGAGGGAGCAGTAGATGATGAGGTGGTGGTAGTTTGTGTGGCCGACGAGGCATGCCCTGTTGTGCGTTGCAAGTTAAATGGTTGTTGTATGGAATTGTTGATAGATACGGGGTCAAAGGTGACATTGCTTAAGGAGAGCAGTTTTAACACGCTTCGAAGGAAGGGGGACCGCGAGGTGTTGGAAGCGTCTGATGGTATGGCAACCAAATTTGTAGGCATAACGGGGGATCCTCTTGGCATAAGTGGACTCTACCGGTTACACTTCTCTCTCGGCGGAATTGCATTGGAGCACCCCTGCTACGTATGCCCGGACACGGTGTCTCTGCCAAACGGAGTGTCAGGTATATTAGGGCAGGATTTTTTGAGAAAAGGGAAGGTAGTAGTCTCATTCTCTGAGGAAGAGGTTAATGCGGGCGGCTCAAAAGTTCCGTTTTTGAACAGGAGAGGGGCTGAGATTCGCATTACCGATATTGACACCCGTCAAACAGTGGGATCATTGGAGAAGGTATATTCGCGGGTTGCCGTCCGGCTGGTCGAGGAGGCGGTCGTCCTTCCTTGGTCGGAGCACATTTTGTACGCGTTTGTGCCTTCAGATGTAGAGAGCGGCGCCGTGGGAGTGCTTGAGCCGGTCGACTCTCTCAGCAATGGCCTGAAGGCAGCCGCGTGCCTCGTGACAGTTAATGACGCCCACAGAGTGCCCCTACGGGTGGTTAACTGTAGCCAGCAGCCACTGAGCCTTCCCAAGAACAAAACATTGGCTTTCTTCACCTCTGCGATAGAGCAACGTGAGCCCACCGATACGGTACTCGCAACTGTAGAGCATGCTAGTCCTTCGGCTGCTCCAAAGGTGTCGTTCGATCTTTCTCACGTAAAATCTAGGGAGAGGGAGGCTCTGGCTGGTTTGCTGAACGACTACTCGGAGGTATTCGCCGCGTCCAACTTGGATTTGGGCTGCTGTGGCGTTATAAAGCACAGGATAGAAACCGGCACTTCATCGCCCGTTTACCAGCGTGCGTACAGGATTCCTTACTCCCAACGTGAGGAGATGGAGCGGCAGGTGCAGGACCTGATTGATCGCGGCATTGTCTAACACTCAACGTCACCCTGGGGAGCACCAGCACTATTGGTGGAAAAGCCAGATGGCTCGTATCGATTGGTAGTGGACTACCGCAAACTAAATGCCGTAACTCGCATCGATCCATACCCCATCCCCAATATACAGGAGACGCTTTCTCAGCTGGGCTCTGCCAGGTACTTCACGGTAGTGGACATGGCGGCGGGATTCTGGCAGATAGCAATGGATCCGGCAGATGCCGAGAAAACGGCATTCAACACGCCCTCAGGGCACTACGAATGGAAAAGAATGCCGATGGGTCTGGCCAACAGCCCTGCTGTCTGGCAGAGAACCGCTGATGTTATCCTGGCAGGTCTTCTGGGAAGGCTGTGCTTCGTGTATATGGATGACATTATCATATACAGTGACTGTTTTGAGAACCATTTGCGCGATATTGAGCAGGTTTTGGTGCGACTAAGAGGATCGGGTCTCAAGCTGAAGCCCTCTAAGTGCCAATTCCTCAAAAACGAGGTGAAATACCTCGGGCACGTTGTTTCAGCTGACGGCGTGCGACCGGACCCTGAGAAACTAAGGTGTGTCTCGGATTTTCCATCCCCGACTAGCGTCCGCCAGGTCCGGCAGTTTCTCGGCCTGATCGGTTACTACCGAAGGCACATAGAGGAGTTCGCCAAGCTCGCTAAGCCGCTCACCGCCTTAACAGCCAAAAATGTCGCCTTTCGCTGGGACGAAAACGCGGAGAATGCTTTTGGGGCCCTGAAAGGGAAGCTAATGAGTGCACCGCTGTTGCGCCACCCGGATTTTAATTTGCCCTTCGTTATGGCCACAGATGCGTCAAAGTTCGCAGTTGGTGCCGTGCTATCTCAGATTATCGAGGGCAAAGAACATCCCGTTGCTTTTGCTAGCCGACAGCTGAGCCCCACAGAGCAAAAGTACGGAGCTACGGAAAGGGAGTGCCTCGCCGTTGTCTGGGCAGTAAAGCACTTCAGATGCTACCTTTACGGCCGCAAATTCAAGCTAGTCACAGACTGCCATCCTCTGAAATGGGTGATGAGTGTCAGGGACCCTAGCTAGCGACTCGCTAGATGGAATCTACACCTGCAGGAATACTGCTTTGAAGTTGAGCACAAGTCAGGAAGGACACATCTGAATGCTGATGCACTCAGCCGCACAGCTGCCGTGGCAGCTATAGAAGAGTTTGTCCCCGTAGTCGACCCCGCCGAATTACGCACAGAGCAGTGCAAAGATCCTGGCCTGAAGCGAATAATCGAAAGCTTAGAGGGCGCACCGTCTCACCCCGAACAGCTAGGTTATTTCATTGACAAAGACGGCACCCTGTGTCGGCGCACGAGGCCAACCAGGAAAGGGAGACCAGAGAAAACCGCTTGGGAGAGAGTCGTCATACCTCGGTCGTGGACAGAAAGGGTTCTTCGCGCGTTTCACGATGCGCCATGCGCCGGTCATTTTGGCGTAGCGAAGACACGCAGGCGTGTGGAGCGTTTGTACTTTTGGAGTGGCATGCGACAGGATGTTAGAGACTACTGTGCGAAGTGTCATTCCTGTCTCGAAAGAAAAACACCCAAGGGACGAAGACCAGCTCCAATTCAGCCGTTCTCTGAGGTTTCGGCTCCCTTCGAGCGGACAGGTATGGACATAATGGGCCCATTGCCCACGACCACTTCCGGAAACAAGTACATTTTAGTATTTGTCGATCACCTTTCAAAATACGCGGAAGCGGTAGCACTCCCAGATCAGAAGGCAGACACGGTTGCAAGAGCATTTGTCGAACAGATCGTGCTCCGACATGGACCCCCGAGGCAACTCTTGACAGATCGGGGAACGAACTTCGTGTCGCAGCTAATGAGGAGAGTTTGCGAGCTGCCTAAGATCGCTAAGAAGCAGACAACACCGTACCATCCGGCTTGCAACGGCGCGGTGGAGCGACTGAACCAAACCGTGGCCGGGTTCCTGTCGCATTTTGTTTCGCGCGACCAGCGGGACTGGGACTTGTGGCTCCCGTATGCAATGTTTGCCTACAATTCCGCAGCACACGAGAGCACGGGCGAATCGCCATTCTTTCTTCTCTACGGCCGAGACCCGGACCAGCCTAGTGAAGTGCCAGAGGGCCCCCGTCGTGCCCCATACGCTTCACTGGACGACTATAAGGTGGAGCTAGAATCGCGCTTGCAAGTGGCGAGGGACATCGCAAAGGAGGCCTTAAAGAAAGCGGCGAAGCGCAGGAAGGAGGTGCACGATCGCAGTGCTAGAGACGCGCCGTTTAATGTGGGGGACAGCGTGTACATTGAAAACTGCCAAAGGCAGATTGGGCTAGCTCGTAAGTTCCAGACGAAGTGGAGAGGACCGTGCGAGGTTGTCGAGAAGCTTTCTCCGGTAAACTTCAGAGTCCGAGACGTGAACCGGCGCTTGATAAGGATACACGCAAATCGCCTCAAGTCGGCACCGGTTCCGTATTCACGAAATGAGGAAAGGGAAAGCGCGGATTTTGATGGGGACAGAAGTGAAGCGGAGCGCGCAGATTGTTCGCAAGAAACGCCCTCTCCTGCATTTGTTCGGCAGGCGCCAGAGGTGACGGCCAGAATGCCACCGGATTTACTTCATGCATTGCTAGAAGAAGAAGCGCGCGAGGTTGCCGCGCAGATAACGCCAGGAGAGGCTCCTGCCACGAGCCCTCGCGAGTCCCAAAGCAGACAAAGGGTCACAGACTTACTTAGTATGACTCATGAAGGCCGATATCCGCTGCGAAATCGGAAAGCTAAGTCGGACTAATGGTGTAAACAGAGAGGAGTTTTGAACTGGTTAGAATTGTGTAATGCCACAGCTCATAACATTGCTATGTGCTTATGTGTTAAGTTATCGGAGTTGGTAGTTAAACCTTTCTGTCATTAAGTAACACCTTCACAGGGGAGCATGCGGAGCGCATGCAGAACCTGCCCTACTTCCTTTCGTTATCTATATTTTTGTCTGTGCCGTGATCGTGCTAGAAGTGGGAGCTCCTTTGTAACTGTGGTAAATTTATTTCGTCCAGTTTGGACTAGAAAGGAGAGGCTTGGGTGCTGAGTTTCATGTTTATCTGTAAAAGAAGATCAGTGCTGCCCCTGGAGACGCCAGTTATGACAGCGGAGGCATATGGTGTTGTGCAGTGGTGTTGAGTGCAGCGAAAAGTGTTTTGTCGGACGCACTGTGCGAGGCGATTCAGAAAGACAAGGGGAGCTGCAGGGACTCAAATGTTCGGAGAACATTCTTCTGGAGGGTGAGCGAGTGTGACATTCCTTGTGTGCTACGAGGTACATTCCTTGTGTGTGCTACGAGGTTCCACGTTCGACGGCGCGGCGTAGACGGAGACCCAGATGACAGGCATCATCAATTACCCAGCCATGCTCGTTGAGAGTGACAACCAGAACGAAGGGGTTCGTCTGTCGCTCCGGGAAACCAGATTAAGGGTCGCCCCTGTCTTCCCACATTCTTGGCGAGTCTTGCCTGTCCGCCATGACAGGTGTCCGTCACGGCCATCCTGGGAATGCGCTTTTGTTCACTAGCGCCTGTCTTCCCACATTCTTGGCGAGTACTGCCTGTCCGCCATGACAGGTGTCCGTCACGGCCCTTCCGAGCACATTCCAGGACAAGGGAACTGTCAGCGATCCAGAGCGCGCCGTATCACAGCCGACGCTATGCGCTACCGCGAAGACAACATTCTTTCCCTCGGACTCAACACGTGAGGGGGCGAGACAATAAGTGCGGTGGTATGTTTGTGCGCCCAGGTGAAAGCCCTAGCCCCCCCTCCTTCCCCTCCGGCGTGGTCGTCCTCACCCTAGGGAGTGTGGAGAAGAGCATATAAAAATCGAGGAGCAGTACGGAAGGGGGACGCTCAGGACGACATCGTTCGCCAAGAGGGCCTTCAGCGCGGAAGCCCGACGGCGTGCAGCTTCTGCCAGCAACCGCTCGAGCCCAACTCCGGAGCCACTCTATCGCCCCCATGAAGTCGTCGGCACGTAAGCTCGGACGCCCCAGCCTCTGATGTATAATCTTAATCATGTGAAATTATTGAATATACCTGTTTGTTTAAACTGAGCCATACGGTGTCTCTTTTCCTCTCCGTCCCGTGCGGACCTGCGCATTATGGGGGTCATCACACTGGTGTCAGAAGTGGGGTCTCAAAAGCAAATGTCCTCTGAATGCTGTGACATTCATGACTTCAAAATTGTTATCAAAAGGGAATCACGGGACTGATTGTGGGACTTTTACCCCCATTTGAGAGGCTTGAGGCACTGGAGGGCTTGAGAAAAAAAAAATGTCTGTATCTGAGGGAGCTCCCACTCCACAGCCGTCGCTAGGAGCAAGCATGCTGGCATTAGGAAGCGTCATTCCGACGTTTACGGGAGATAAGACAGGGGTTCCAATCTGCGATTTCTTTTCCATGCTAGAAGAGATTGGGAAAATGGGGGGATGGTCCGATGCTCAAATGCTGGGAATGGCGAGGTGTAAGATGGCAGGAGCTGCTCATGATTTTGCATGGCGAGACGAAAAAGTAAAATCCACAAAATCATTTGCGGAATTTAAGAAGCTTGCGTTTGAGCATTTCGACACTGAACCACGTCACGTGCGGGTACAGAGGTTCCGTGACGCCGGACAGATGGTAGGGGAGGACGTGCGAACATTTGCGTCGCGGCTTCAGCGCCTAGCACGCGATACGTTAAGCAGGGATGAGGAAGGAGACCAGCTAAGGAAGAAATACGCGGAGGATCTACTTAAAGAGGAAATGACCGCTTTGTTCGTGGCTGGTCTGCAAGACCCCGTGCGCCGGTTCGTGCTCTCGCGCAAGCCGAGCAATTTCGACCAAGCCGTGGAGGCCGCATTGGATGAGGAACAAAATGAGGCGTTAACGACAGCCGCAGCGAGAGTACGCGTCATAGAGAAAGCGGTGCTCAACCCTGAGGTTGCTCTCTTGACAGAGCGGTTAGATCGCTTAGAACAGCTGCTATCTCAGCAGGTAGAATGCCAGGTTGAAGCGCGCGCTCAACAGCGCCCATTCGCTGGAAACCGGAGACCGCCACAAAGCTACAGGCGCGGTATGCGAGATTTTGAAGAAATCGTATGCTTCGCTTGCCAGGGTCGCGGACACATCGCCAGGTTCTGCCAAAACGTGCGCCGTGGGGAGCCACAAAGAGAAGCAGGCGAGACACGCCCTAAGCAAGCCTACAGCGGGGCTCCAGATACCGAGACAAAAAACTAGTTAGTCCTCCCCAGCCTGAGGAGCGTGGGGAGGGAGCAGTAGATGATGAGATGGTGGTAGTTTGTGTGGCCGACGAGGCATGCCCTGTTGTGCGTTGCAAGTTAAATGGTTGTTGTATGGAATTGTTGATAGATACGGGGTCAAAGGTGACATTGCTTAAGGAGAGCAGTTTTAACACGCTTCGAAGGAAGGGGGACCGCGAGGTGTTGGAAGCGTCTGATGGTATGGCAACCAAATTTGTAGGCATAACGGGGGATCCTCTTGGCATAAGTGGACTCTACCGGTTACACTTCTCTCTCGGCGGAATTGCATTGGAGCACCCCTGCTACGTATGCCCGGACACGGTGTCTCTGCCAAACGGAGTGTCAGGTATATTAGGGCAGGATTTTTTGAGAAAAGGGAAGGTAGTAGTCTCATTCTCTGAGGAAGAGGTTAATGCGGGCGGCTCAAAAGTTCCGTTTTTGAACAGGAGAGGGGCTGAGATTCGCATTACCGATATTGACACCCGTCAAACAGTGGGATCATTGGAGAAGGTATATTCGCGGGTTGCCGTCCGGCTGGTCGAGGAGGCGGTCGTCCTTCCTTGGTCGGAGCACATTTTGTACGCGTTTGTGCCTTCAGATGTAGAGAGCGGCGCCGTGGGAGTGCTTGAGCCGGTCGACTCTCTCAGCAATGGCCTGAAGGCAGCCGCGTGCCTCGTGACAGTTAATGACGCCCACAGAGTGCCCCTACGGGTGGTTAACTGTAGCCAGCAGCCACTGAGCCTTCCCAAGAACAAAACATTGGCTTTCTTCACCTCTGCGATAGAGCAACGTGAGCCCACCGATACGGTACTCGCAACTGTAGAGCATGCTAGTCCTTCGGCTGCTCCAAAGGTGTCGTTCGATCTTTCTCACGTAAAATCTAGGGAGAGGGAGGCTCTGGCTGGTTTGCTGAACGACTACTCGGAGGTATTCGCCGCGTCCAACTTGGATTTGGGCTGCTGTGGCGTTATAAAGCACAGGATAGAAACCGGCACTTCATCGCCCGTTTACCAGCGTGCGTACAGGATTCCTTACTCCCAACGTGAGGAGATGGAGCGGCAGGTGCAGGACCTGATTGATCGCGGCATTGTCTAACACTCAACGTCACCCTGGGGAGCACCAGCACTATTGGTGGAAAAGCCAGATGGCTCGTATCGATTGGTAGTGGACTACCGCAAACTAAATGCCGTAACTCGCATCGATCCATACCCCATCCCCAATATACAGGAGACGCTTTCTCAGCTGGGCTCTGCCAGGTACTTCACGGTAGTGGACATGGCGGCGGGATTCTGGCAGATAGCAATGGATCCGGCAGATGCCGAGAAAACGGCATTCAACACGCCCTCAGGGCACTACGAATGGAAAAGAATGCCGATGGGTCTGGCCAACAGCCCTGCTGTCTGGCAGAGAACCGCTGATGTTATCCTGGCAGGTCTTCTGGGGAGGCTGTGCTTCGTGTATATGGATGACATTATCATATACAGTGACTGTTTTGAGAACCATTTGCGCGATATTGAGCAGGTTTTGGTGCGACTAAGAGGATCGGGTCTCAAGCTGAAGCCCTCTAAGTGCCAATTCCTCAAAAACGAGGTGAAATACCTCGGGCACGTTGTTTCAGCTGACGGCGTGCGACCGGACCCTGAGAAACTAAGGTGTGTCTCGGATTTTCCATCCCCGACTAGCGTCCGCCAGGTCCGGCAGTTTCTCGGCCTGATCGGTTACTACCGAAGGCACATAGAGGAGTTCGCCAAGCTCGCTAAGCCGCTCACCGCCTTAACAGCCAAAAATGTCGCCTTTCGCTGGGACGAAAACGCGGAGAATGCTTTTGGGGCCCTGAAAGGGAAGCTAATGAGTGCACCGCTGTTGCGCCACCCGGATTTTAATTTGCCCTTCGTTATGGCCACAGATGCGTCAAAGTTCGCAGTTGGTGCCGTGCTATCTCAGATTATCGAGGGCAAAGAACATCCCGTTGCTTTTGCTAGCCGACAGCTGAGCCCCACAGAGCAAAAGTACGGAGCTACGGAAAGGGAGTGCCTCGCCGTTGTCTGGGCAGTAAAGCACTTCAGATGCTACCTTTACGGCCGCAAATTCAAGCTAGTCACAGACTGCCATCCTCTGAAATGGGTGATGAGTGTCAGGGACCCTAGCTAGCGACTCGCTAGATGGAATCTACACCTGCAGGAATACTGCTTTGAAGTTGAGCACAAGTCAGGAAGGACACATCTGAATGCTGATGCACTCAGCCGCACAGCTGCCGTGGCAGCTATAGAAGAGTTTGTCCCCGTAGTCGACCCCGCCGAATTACGCACAGAGCAGTGCAAAGATCCTGGCCTGAAGCGAATAATCGAAAGCTTAGAGGGCGCACCGTCTCACCCCGAACAGCTAGGTTATTTCATTGACAAAGACGGCACCCTGTGTCGGCGCACGAGGCCAACCAGGAAAGGGAGACCAGAGAAAACCGCTTGGGAGAGAGTCGTCATACCTCGGTCGTGGACAGAAAGGGTTCTTCGCGCGTTTCACGATGCGCCATGCGCCGGTCATTTTGGCGTAGCGAAGACACGCAGGCGTGTGGAGCGTTTGTACTTTTGGAGTGGCATGCGACAGGATGTTAGAGACTACTGTGCGAAGTGTCATTCCTGTCTCGAAAGAAAAACACCCAAGGGACGAAGACCAGCTCCAATTCAGCCGTTCTCTGAGGTTTCGGCTCCCTTCGAGCGGACAGGTATGGACATAATGGGCCCATTGCCCACGACCACTTCCGGAAACAAGTACATTTTAGTATTTGTCGATCACCTTTCAAAATACGCGGAAGCGGTAGCACTCCCAGATCAGAAGGCAGACACGGTTGCAAGAGCATTTGTCGAACAGATCGTGCTCCGACATGGACCCCCGAGGCAACTCTTGACAGATCGGGGAACGAACTTCGTGTCGCAGCTAATGAGGAGAGTTTGCGAGCTGCCTAAGATCGCTAAGAAGCAGACAACACCGTACCATCCGGCTTGCAACGGCGCGGTGGAGCGACTGAACCAAACCGTGGCCGGGTTCCTGTCGCATTTTGTTTCGCGCGACCAGCGGGACTGGGACTTGTGGCTCCCGTATGCAATGTTTGCCTACAATTCCGCAGCACACGAGAGCACGGGCGAATCGCCATTCTTTCTTCTCTACGGCCGAGACCCGGACCAGCCTAGTGAAGTGCCAGAGGGCCCCCGTCGTGCCCCATACGCTTCACTGGACGACTATAAGGTGGAGCTAGAATCGCGCTTGCAAGTGGCGAGGGACATCGCAAAGGAGGCCTTAAAGAAAGCGGCGAAGCGCAGGAAGGAGGTGCACGATCGCAGTGCTAGAGACGCGCCGTTTAATGTGGGGGACAGCGTGTACATTGAAAACTGCCAAAGGCAGATTGGGCTAGCTCGTAAGTTCCAGACGAAGTGGAGAGGACCGTGCGAGGTTGTCGAGAAGCTTTCTCCGGTAAACTTCAGAGTCCGAGACGTGAACCGGCGCTTGATAAGGATACACGCAAATCGCCTCAAGTCGGCACCGGTTCCGTATTCACGAAATGAGGAAAGGGAAAGCGCGGATTTTGATGGGGACAGAAGTGAAGCGGAGCGCGCAGATTGTTCGCAAGAAACGCCCTCTCCTGCATTTGTTCGGCAGGCGCCAGAGGTGACGGCCAGAATGCCACCGGATTTACTTCATGCATTGCTAGAAGAAGAAGCGCGCGAGGTTGCCGCGCAGATAACGCCAGGAGAGGCTCCTGCCACGAGCCCTCGCGAGTCCCAAAGCAGACAAAGGGTCACAGACTTACTTAGTATGACTCATGAAGGCCGATATCCGCTGCGAAATCGGAAAGCTAAGTCGGACTAATGGTGTAAACAGAGAGGAGTTTTGAACTGGTTAGAATTGTGTAATGCCACAGCTCATAACATTGCTATGTGCTTATGTGTTAAGTTATCGGAGTTGGTAGTTAAACCTTTCTGTCATTAAGTAACACCTTCACAGGGGAGCATGCGGAGCGCATGCAGAACCTGCCCTACTTCCTTTCGTTATCTATATTTTTGTCTGTGCCGTGATCGTGCTAGAAGTGGGAGCTCCTTTGTAACTGTGGTAAATTTATTTCGTCCAGTTTGGACTAGAAAGGAGAGGCTTGGGTGCTGAGTTTCATGTTTATCTGTAAAAGAAGATCAGTGCTGCCCCTGGAGACGCCAGTTATGACAGCGGAGGCATATGGTGTTGTGCAGTGGTGTTGAGTGCAGCGAAAAGTGTTTTGTCGGACGCACTGTGCGAGGCGATTCAGAAAGACAAGGGGAGCTGCAGGGACTCAAATGTTCGGAGAACATTCTTCTGGAGGGTGAGCGAGTGTGACATTCCTTGTGTGCTACGAGGTACATTCCTTGTGTGTGCTACGAGGTTCCACGTTCGACGGCGCGGCGTAGACGGAGACCCAGATGACAGGCATCATCAATTACCCAGCCATGCTCGTTGAGAGTGACAACCAGAACGAAGGGGTTCGTCTGTCGCTCCGGGAAACCAGATTAAGGGTCGCCCCTGTCTTCCCACATTCTTGGCGAGTCTTGCCTGTCCGCCATGACAGGTGTCCGTCACGGCCATCCTGGGAATGCGCTTTTGTTCACTAGCGCCTGTCTTCCCACATTCTTGGCGAGTACTGCCTGTCCGCCATGACAGGTGTCCGTCACGGCCCTTCCGAGCACATTCCAGGACAAGGGAACTGTCAGCGATCCAGAGCGCGCCGTACCACAGCCGACGCTATGCGCTACCGCGAAGACAACATTCTTTCCCTCGGACTCAACACGTGAGGGGGCGAGACAATAAGTGCGGTGGTATGTTTGTGCGCCCAGGTGAAAGCCCTAGCCCCCCCTCCTTCCCCTCCGGCGTGGTCGTCCTCACCCTAGGGAGTGTGGAGAAGAGCATATAAAAATCGAGGAGCAGTACGGAAGGGGGACGCTCAGGACGACATCGTTCGCCAAGAGGGCCTTCAGCGCGGAAGCCCGACGGCGTGCAGCTTCTGCCAGCAACCGCTCGAGCCCAACTCCGGAGCCACTCTATCGCCCCCATGAAGTCGTCGGCACGTAAGCTCGGACGCCCCAGCCTCTGATGTAAAATCTTAATCATGTGTAATTATTGAATATACCTGTTTGTTTAAACTGAGCCATACGGTGTCTCTTTGCCTCTCCGTCCCGTGTGGACCTGCGCATTATGGGGGTCATCACACTGTTGTCAGAAGTGGGGTCTCAAAAGCAAATGTCCTCTGAATGCTGTGACATTCATGACTTCAAAATTGTTATCAAAAGGGAATCACGGGACTGATTGTGGGACTTTTACCCCCATTTGAGAGGCTTGAGGCACTGGAGGGCTTGAGAAAAAAAAATGTCTGTATCTGAGGGAGCTCCCACTCCACAGCCGTCGCTAGGAGCAAGCATGCTGGCATTAGGAAGCGTCATTCCGACGTTTACGGGAGATAAGACAGGGGTTCCAATCTGCGATTTCTTTTCCATGCTAGAAGAGATTGGGAAAATGGGGGGATGGTCCGATGCTCAAATCCTGGGAATGGCGAGGTGTAAGATGGCAGGAGCTGCTCATGATTTTGCATGGCGAGACGAAAAAGTAAAATCCACAAAATCATTTGCGGAATTTAAGAAGCTTGAGTTTGAGCATTTCGACACTGAACCACGTCACGTGCGGGTACAGAGGTTCCGTGACGCCGGACAGATGGTAGGGGAGGACGTGCGAACATTTGCGTCGCGGCTTCAGCGCCTAGCACGCGATATGTTAAGCAGGGAGGAGGAAGGAGACCAGCTAAGGCAGAAATACGCGGAGGATCTACTTAAAGAGGAAATGACCGCTTTGTTCGTGGTTGGTCTGCAAGACCCCGTGCGCCGGTTCGTGCTCTCGCGCAAGCCGAGCAATTTCGACCAAGCCGTGGAGGCCGCATTGGATGAGGAACAAAATGAGGCGTTAACGACAGCCGCAGCGAGAGTACGCGTCATAGAGAGAGCGGTGCTCAACCCTGAGGTTGCTCTCTTGACAGAGCGGTTAGATCGCTTAGAACAGCTGCTACCTCAGCAGGTAGAATGCCAGGTTGAAGCGCGCGCTCAACAGCGCCCATTCGCTGGAAACCGGAGACCGCCACAAAGCTACAGGCGCGGTATGCGAGATTTTGAAGAAATCGTATGCTTCGCTTGCCAGGGTCGCGGACACATCGCCAGGTTCTGCCAAAACGTGCGCCGTGGGGAGCCACTAAGAGAAGCAGGCGAGACACGCCCTAAGCAAGCCTACAGCGGGGCTCCAGATACCGAGACAAAAAACTAGTTAGTCCTCCCCAGCCTGAGGAGCGTGGGGAGGGAGCAGTAGATGATGAGGTGGTGGTAGTTTGTGTGGCCGACGAGGCATGCCCTGTTGTGCGTTGCAAGTTAAATGGTTGTTGTATGGAATTGTTGATAGATACGGGGTCAAAGGTGACATTGCTTAAGGAGAGCAGTTTTAACACGCTTCGAAGGAAGGGGGACCGCGAGGTGTTGGAAGCGTCTGGTGGTATGGCAACCAAATTTGTAGGCATAACGGGGGATCCTCTTGGCATAAGTGGACTCTACCGGTTACACTTCTCTCTCGGCGGAATTGCATTGGAGCACCCCTGCTACGTATGCCCGGACACGGTGTCTCTGCCAAACGGAGTGTCAGGTATATTAGGGCAGGATTTTTTGAGAAAAGGGAAGGTAGTAGTCTCATTCTCTGAGGAAGAGGTTAATGCGGGTGGCTCAAAAGTTCCGTTTTTGAACAGGAGAGGGGCTGAGATTCGCATTACCGATATTGACACCCGTCAAACAGTGGGATCATTGGAGAAGGTATATTCGCGGGTTGCCGTCCGGCTGGTCGAGGAGGCGGTCGTCCTTCCTTGGTCGGAGCACATTTTGTACGCGTTTGTGCCTTCAGATGTAGAGAGCGGCGCCGTGGGAGTGCTTGAGCCGGTCGACTCTCTCAGCAATGGCCTGAAGGCAGCCGCGTGCCTCGTGACAGTTAATGACGCCCACAGAGTGCCCCTACGGGTGGTTAACTGTAGCCAGCAGCCACTGAGCCTTCCCAAGAACAAAACATTGGCTTTCTTCACCTCTGCGATAGAGCAACGTGAGCCCACCGATACGGTACTCGCAACTGTAGAGCATGCTAGTCCTTCGGCTGCTCCAAAGGTGTCGTTCGATCTTTCTCACGTAAAATCCAGGGAGAGGGAGGCTCTGGCTGGTTTGCTGAACGACTACTCGGAGGTATTCGCCACGTCCAACCTGGATTTGGGCTGCTGTGGCGTTATAAAGCACAGGATAGAAACCGGCACTTCATCGCCCGTTTACCAGCGTGCGTACAGGATTCCTTACTCCCAACGTGAGGAGATGGAGCGGCAGGTGCAGGACCTGATTGATCGCGGCATTGTCTAACACTCAAAGTCACCCTGGGGAGCACCAGCACTATTGGTGGAAAAGCCAGATGGCTCGTATCGATTGGTAGTGGACTACCGCAAACTAAATGCCGTAACTCGCATCGATCCATACCCCATCCCCAATATACAGGAGACGCTTTCTCAGCTGGGCTCTGCCAGGTACTTCACGGTAGTGGACATGGCGGCGGGATTCTGGCAGATAGCAATGGATCCGGCAGATGCCGAGAAAACGGCATTCAACACGCCCTCAGGGCACTACGAATGGAAAAGAATGCCGATGGGTCTGGCCAACAGCCCTGCTGTCTGGCAGAGAACCGCTGATGTTATCCTGGCAGGTCTTCTGGGGAGGCTGTGGTTCGTGTATATGGATGACATTATCATATACAGTGACAGTTTTGAGAACCATTTGCGCGATATTGAGCAGGTTTTGGTGCGACTAAGAGGAGCGGGTCTCAAGCTGAAGCCCTCTAAGTGCCAATTCCTCAAAAACGAGGTGAAATACCTCGGGCACGTTGTTTCAGCTGACGGCGTGCGACCGGACCCTGAGAAACTAAGGTGTGTCTCGGATTTTCCATCCCCGACTAGCGTCCGCCAGGTCCGGCAGTTTCTCGGCCTGATCGGTTACTACCGAAGGCACATAGAGGAGTTCGCCAAGCTCGCTAAGCCGCTCACCGCCTTAACAGCCAAAAATGTCGCCTTTCGCTGGGACGAAAACGCGGAGAATGCTTTTGGGGCCCTGAAAGGGAAGCTAATGAGTGCACCGCTGTTGCGCCACCCGGATTTTAATTTGACCTTCGTTATGGCCACAGATGCGTCAAAGTTCGCAGTTGGTGCCGTGCTATCTCAGATTATCGAGGGCAAAGAACATCCCGTTGCTTTTGCTAGCCGACAGCTGAGCCCCACAGAGCAAAAGTACGGAGCTACGGAAAGGAAGTGCCTCGCCGTTGTCTGGGCAGTAAAGCACTTCAGATGCTACCTTTACGGCCGCAAATTCAAGCTAGTCACAGACTGCCATCCTCTGAAATGGGTGATGAGTGTCAGGGACCCTAGCTCGCGACTCGCTAGATGGAATCTACACCTGCAGGAATACTGCTTTGAAGTTGAGCACAAGTCAGGAAAGACACATCTGAATGCTGATGCACTCAGCCGCACAGCTGCCGTGGCAGCTATAGAAGAGTTTGTCCCCGTAGTCGACCCCGCCGAATTTCGCACAGAGCAGTGCAAAGATCCTGACCTGAAGCGAATAATCGAAAGCTTAGAGGGCGCACCGTCTCACCCCGAACAGCTAGGTTATTTCATTGACAAAGACGGCACCCTGTGTCGGCGCACGAGGCCAACCAGGAAAGGGAGACCAGAGAAAACCGCTTGGGAGAGAGTCGTCATATCTCGGTCGTGGACAGAAAGGGTTCTTCGCGCGTTTCACGATGCGCCATGCGCCGGTCATTTTGGCGTAGCGAAGACACGCAGGCGTGTGGAGCGTTTGTACTTTTGGAGTGGCATGCGACAGGATGTTAGAGACTACTGTGCGAAGTGTCATTCCTGTCTCGAAAGAAAAACACCCAAGGGACGAAGACCAGCTCCAATTCAGCCGTTCTCTGAGGTTTCGGCTCCCTTCGAGCGGACAGGTATGGACATAATGGGCCCATTGCCCACGACCACTTCCGGAAACAAGTACATTTTAGTATTTGTCGATCACCTTTCAAAATACGCGGAAGCGGTAGCACTCCCAGATCAGAAGGCAGACACGGTTGCAAGAGCATTTGTCGAACAGATCGTGCTCCGACATGGACCCCCGAGGCAACTCTTGACAGATCGGGGAACGAACTTCGTGTCGCAGCTAATGAGGAGAGTTTGCGAGCTGCCTAAGATCGCTAAGAAGCAGACAACACCGTACCATCCGGCTTGCAACGGCGCGGTGGAGCGACTGAACCAAACCGTGGCCGGGTTCCTGTCGCAATTTGTTTCGCGCGACCAGCGGGACTGGGACTTGTGGTTCCCGTATGCAATGTTTGCCTACAATTCCGCAGCACACGAGAGCACGGGCGAATCGCCATTCTTTCTTCTCTACGGCCGAGACCCGGACCAGCCTAGTGAAGTGCCAGAGGGCCCCCGTCGTGTCCCATACGCTTCACTGGACGACTATAAGGTGGAGCTCGAATCGCGCTTGCAAGTGGCGAGGGACATCGCAAAGGAGGCCTTAAAGAAAGCGGCGAAGCGCAGGAAGGAGGTGCACGATCGCAGTGCTAGAGACGCGCCGTTTAATGTGGGGGACAGCGTGTACATTGAAAACTGCCAAAGGCAGATTGGGCTAGCTCGTAAGTTCCAGACGAAGTGGAGAGGACCGTGCGAGGTTGTCGAGAAGCTTTCTCCGGTAAACTTCAGAGTCCGAGACGTGAACCGGCGCTTGATAAGGATACACGCAAATCGCCTCAAGTCGGCACCGGTTCAGTATTCACGAAATGAGGAAAGGGAAAGCGCGGATTTTGATGGGGACAGAAGTGAAGCGGAGCGCGCAGATTGTTCGCAAGAAACGCCCTCTCCTGCATTTGTTCGGCAGGCGCCTGAGGTGACGGCCAGAATGCCACCGGATTTACTTCATGCATTGCTAGAAGAAGAAGCGCGCGAGGTTGCCGCGCAGATAACGCCAGGAGAGGCTCCTGCCACGAGCCCTCGCGAGTCCCAAAGCAGACAAAGGGTCACAGACTTACTTAGTATGACTCATGAAGGCCGATATCCGCTGCGAAATCGGAAAGCTAAGTCGGACTAATGGTGTAAACAGAGCGGAGTTTTGAACTGGTTAGAATTGTGTAATGCCACAGCTCATAACATTGCTATGTGCCTATGTGTTAAGTTATCGGAGTTGGTAGTTAAACCTTTCTGTCATTAAGTAACACCTTCACAGGGGAGCATGCGGAGCGCATGCAGAACCTGCCCTACTTCCTTTCGTTATCTATATTTTTGTCTGTGCCGTGATCGTGCTAGAAGTGGGAGCTCCTTTGTAACTGTGGTAAATTTATTTCGTCCAGTTTGGACTAGAAAGGAGAGGCTTGGGTGCTGAGTTTCATGTTTATCTGTAAAAGAAGATCAGTGCTGCCCCTGGAGACGCCAGTTATGACAGCGGAGGCATATGGTGTTGTGCAGTGGTGTTGAGTGCAGCGAAAAGTGTTTTGTCGGACGCACTGTGCGAGGCGATTCAGAAAGACAAGGGGAGCTGCAGGGACTCAAATGTTCGGAGAACATTCTTCTGGAGGGTGAGCGAGTGTGACATTCCTTGTGTGCTACGAGGTACATTCCTTGTGTGTGCTACGAGGTTCCACGTTCGACGGCGCGGCGTAGACGGAGACCCAGATGACAGGCATCATCAATTACCCAGCCATGCTCGTTGAGAGTGACAACCAGAACGAAGGGGTTCGTCTGTCGCTCCGGGAAACCAGATTAAGGGTCGCCCCTGTCTTCCCACATTCTTGGCGAGTCTTGCCTGTCCGCCATGACAGGTGTCCGTCACGGCCATCCTGGGAATGCGCTTTTGTTCACTAGCGCCTGTCTTCCCACATTCTTGGCGAGTACTGCCTGTCCGCCATGACAGGTGTCCGTCACGGCCCTTCCGAGCACATTCCAGGACAAGGGAACTGTCAGCGATCCAGAGCGCGCCGTACCACAGCCGACGCTATGCGCTACCGCGAAGACAACATTCTTTCCCTCGGACTCAACACGTGAGGGGGGCGAGACAGTAAGTGCGGTGGTATGTTTGTGCACCCAGGTGAAAGCCCTAGCCCCCCCTCCTTCCCCTCCGGCGTGGTCGTCCTCACCCTAGGGAGTGTGGAGAAGAGCATATAAAAATCGAGGAGCAGTACGGAAGGGGGACGCTCAGGACGACATCGTTCGCCAAGAGGGCCTTCAGCGTGGAAGCCCGACGGCGTGCAGCTTCTGCCAGCAACCGCTCGAGCCCAACTCCGGAGCCACTCCATCGCCCCCATGAAGTCGTCGGCACGTAAGCTCGGACGCCCCAGCCTCTGATGTATAATCTTAATCATGTGTAATTATTGAATATACCTGTTTGTTTAAACTGAGCCATACGGTGTCTCTTTGCCTCTCCGTCCCGTGTGGACCTGCGCATTATGGGGGTCATCACAATACGCACCGTTCATTGGAAGCAGTGGCATCGCAAGTGGCTACGTTTCTCAGCTTACATCTCCTCTGTATTTTCAGAATCCCAATATTCATTCCTGCGCAAGCCTATGCCAGAGCAAGCAAGAAGGGAATCATCAGAGTCGACGTCAGTACCGATTGGGCGTGCGGAAACTGCCTTCGCTTCTACGCAGTGGTACTTTGGTGGCGACAGGACAATCGATGTGCATAAAAGGAACAGTCCGCCACACGTACCGTTCATTGGCAGCAGTGGCAGCGCCGCTGGCTACGTTTTTCAACTTTCGTTTCAACTTTTTATACAGAATATACCATATTCATTTCTGCACAAGCCTCTGACAGAGGAAGCAGGTAGGAAATTATCATGGTCGGCATCAGTACCGACTGGGCGTGCGGAAGCTTCTATCTCTTCTGCGAATTGGGACATTGGTGGCGCCAATACCATCGACGGGCCTAAAATGAACAGTCCGGCACACGCACCGTTCATTGGCAGCAGTAGCAGCGCCGCTGGGTACGTTTCCAAGCTTTCATTTCAACTGTTTTTACTCAATCCCCATATTCATTCCTGCCCAACCTTCTGCAGAGGAAGCAGGCAGGAAATCATCATGGTCGGCCTCAGTACCGACTGGGCGTGTATAAACTTCATTCTCTTCTGCGAATTGGGACATTGGTGGCGCCAGGACCGTCGACGCGCATAAAAGGAACAGTCCGGCACACGCACCGTTCATTGGCAGCAGTGGCAGCGCCGCTGGCTACGTCTCTCAGCTTTCATTTCAACTGTTCTTACAGAATCCCCATATTAATTCCTGCGCAAGCCTCTGCCAGTGCAAGCAAGAAGCAAATCACCAGAGTCGACGTCAGTACCGATTGGGCGTGCGGAAACTACCTTCGCTTCTGCGCAACGGTACTTTGGTGGTACAAGGCCTGTCGAATTGCATAAAAGAAACTGTCCACCACACGCACCGTTCATTGGCAGCAGTGGCAGCGCCGCTGGTTACGTTTTTCAACTTTCATTTCAACTTTTTATACAGAATCCCCATATTCATTTCTGCACAAGCCTCTGACAGAGGAAGCAGGTAGGAAATCATCAGAGTTGACGTCAGTACCGATTGGGCGTGCGGAAACTTCTTTCTTTTCTGCGAATTGGGACATTGGGGGCGCCAGGACCGTCGACGTGCATAAAAGGAACAGTCCGGCACACGCACCGTTCATTGGCAGAAGTTGCAGCGCCGCTGGCTACGTTTCGAAGCTTTCATTTCAACTGTTTTTACAGAATCCACATCTTCATTTCTGCACAAGCCTCTGCCAGAGGAAGCAGGCAGGAAATCATCATGGTCATCAGTGCCGACTGGGCGTGCGGAAACTTCTTTCTTTTCTGCGAATTGGGACATTGGGGGCGCCAGGACCGTCGACGTGCATAAAAGGAACAGTCCGGCACACGCACCGTTCATTGGCAGAAGTTGCAGCGCCGATGGCTACGTTTCCAAGCTTTCATTTCAACTGTTTTTACAGAATCCACATCTTCATTTCTGCACAAGCCTCTGCCAGAGGAAGCAGGCAGGAAATCATCATGGTCATCAGTGCCGACTGGGCGTGCGGAAACTTCTTTCTCTTCTGCGAATTGGGACATTGGTGGCGCCAGGACCGTCGACGTGCATAAAAGGAACAGTCCGGCACACGCACCGTTCATTGGCAGAAGTCGCAGCGCCGCTGGCTACGTTTCCAAGCTTTCATTTCAACTGTTTTTACAGAATCCACATCTTCATTTCTGCACAAGCCTCAGCCAGAGGAAGCAGGCAGGAAATCATCATGGTCGCCAACAGTACCGACTGGGCGTGCAGAAACTTATTTCTGTTCTGCGACTTGGGACATTGGTGGCGCCAGGACCGTCGAAGTGCATAAAAGGAACAGTCCGGCACACGCACCATACATTGGCAGCAGTGGCAGCGCAGCTGGCTACGTTTCTCAGCTTCCATCTCCTCTGCTTTTACAGAATCCCCATATTCATTCCTGCGCAAGCCTCTGTCAGTGCAAGCAACAAGCAAATCATCAGAGTCGGCGTCAGTACCGATTGGGCGTGCGGAAACTACCTTCGCAACTGCGCAGTGGTACATTGGTGGCGCCAGGACCACCGAAGTGCATAAAAACAACTGTCCATTATACGCACCGTTCATTGGAAGCAGTGGCAGCGCAAGTGGCTACGTTTCTCAGCTTCCATCTCCTCTGTATTTTCAGAATCCCAATATTCATTCCTGCGGAAGCCTCTGCCAGAGCAAGCAAGAAGGGAATCATCAGAGTCGACGTCAGTACCGATTGGGCGTGCGGAAACTGCCTTCGCTTTTGTGCAGTGGTATTTTGGTGGCGCCAGGAGCGTCGAAGTGCATAAACGGAACTATCCACCACACGCACCGTTCATTGGCAGCAGTGGTAGCACTAGTGGCTACGTTTCTCAGCTTCCACCTCATCTGTACTTACAGAATCCCACTGTTCATTCCTGCGCAAGCCTCTGATAGAGCAAGCAAGAAGGAAATCATCAGAGTCGACGTCAGTACCGATTGGGCGTGCGGAAACTGCCTTCGCTTCTGCGCAGTGGTACTTTGGTGGCGCCAGGACCATAAAAGCGCATAAAAGAAACTGTCCACCACACGCACCGTTCATTGGCAGCAGTGGTAGCGCAAGTGGCTACGTTTCTCAGCTTCCATCTCTTCTGTTTTTACAGAATCTTAATATTCATTCCTGCGCAAGCCTCTTCCAGAGCAAGCAAGAAGGAAATCATCAGAGTCGACGTCAGTACCGATTGGGCGTGCGGAAACTTCTTTCTTTTCTGCGAATTGGGACATTGGGGGCGCCAGGACCGTCGACGTGCATAAAAGGAACAGTCCGGCACACGCACCGTTCATTGGCAGCAGTGGCAGCGCAGCTGGCTACGTTTCTCAGCATTCATTTCAACTGTTTTGCAGAATCCCCATATTCTTTCCTGCCCAACCCTGAGCCAGAGGAAGCAGGCAGAAAATCGTCATGGTCGGCAACAGTACAGACTGGGCGTGCGGAAACTTTTTTCTGTTCTGCGACTTGGGACATTGGCGGCGCCAGGACCGTCGACGTGCATAAAAGGAACAGTCCCGCACACGCACCATACATTGGCAGCAGTGGCAGCGCAGCTGGCTACGTTTCTCAGCTTCCATCTCCTCTGTTTTTACGGAATCCCCATATTCATTCCTGCGCAAGCCTCTGCCAGTGCAAGCAAGAAGCAAAGCATCAGAGTCGGCGTCAGTACCGATTGGGCGTGCGGAAACTACCTTCGAAACTGCGCAGTGGTACATTGGTGGCGCCAGGACCACCGAAGTGCATAAAAAGAACTGTCCATTATACGCACCGTTCATTGGAAGCAGTGGCAGCGCAAGTGGCAACGTTTCTGAGCTTCCATCTCATCTGTATTTACAGAATCCCAATATTCTTTCCTGCGCAACCCTCTGACAGAGCAAGAAAGAAGGAAATCATCAGAGTTGACATCAGTACCGATTGGACGTGCGGAAACTGCCTTCGGTTCTACGCAGTGGTACTTTGCTGGCTCCAGGACCGTCGACGTGCATAAAAGGAACAGCCGGCACACGCACCGTTCATTGGCAGCAGTGGGAGCGCAGCTGGCTACGTTTCTCAGCTTCCATCTCCTCTGTATTTACAGAATCCTAATATTCATTCCTGCGCATGCCTCTGCCAGAGCAAGCAAGAAGGAAATCATCAGAGTCGACGTCAGTACCGATTGGGCATCCGGAAACTTCTTGGGAGATTGGGAGATTGGTGGCGCCAGGACCGTGGACGTGCATAAAAGGAACAGTCCGGCACACGCACCGTTGATTGGCAGCAGTAGCAGCGCCGCTGGGTACGTTTCCAAGCTTTCATTTCATCTGTTTTTACCGAATCCCCATATTCATTCCTGCGCAAGCCTCTGCCAGTGCAAGCAAGAAGCAAATCATCAGAATCGACGTCAGTACCGATTGGGCGTGCGGAAACTGCCTTCGCTTTTGCGCAGTGGTATTTTAGTGGCGCCAGGAGCGTCGAATTGCATAAACAGAACTATCCACCACACGCACAGTTCATTGACAGCAGTGGTAGCGCTAGTGGCTACGTTTCTCAGCTTAATAATAATTAAAAATTGGTTTTTTGGGGAAAGGAAATGGCGCAGTATCTGTCTCATATATCGTTGGACACCTGAACCGCGCCGTAAGGGAAGGGATAAGAAAGGGAGTGAAAGGAGAAAGAAAGAATTAGGTGCCGTAGTGGAGGGCTCCGGAAAAATTTCGACCAACTGGGGATCTTTACCGTGCGCTGACATCGCACAGCACACGGGCGCCTTAGCGTTTTTCCTCCATAAAAACGCAGCCGCAGTGGTCGCGTTCGAACCCGGGAACTCCGGATCAGTAGTCGAGCACTCTAACCACTGAGCCACCGCGGCGGGTCGTTTCTCAGCTTCCATCTCATCTGTACTTACAGAATCCCACTATTCATTCCTGAGCAAGCCTCTGCTAGAGCAAGCAAGAAGGAAATCATCAGAGTCGACGTCAGTACCGATTTGGCGTGCGGAAACTACCTTCGCTTCTGCGCAGTGGTACGTTGGGGGCGCGAGGACCGTCGAAGTCCATAAAAAGAACTGTCCATTATACGCACCGTTCATTGGAAGCCGTGGCAGCGCAAGTGGCTACATTTCTCAGCTTCCATCTCATCTGTACTTACAGAATCCCACTATTCATTCCTGCGCAAGCCTCTGCCAGAGCAAGCAAGAAGGAAATCATCAGAGTTGACGTCAGTACCGATTGGGCGTGCGGAAACTGCCTTCGCTTCTGCGCAGTGGTACTTTGGTGGCCACAGGACAATCGACGTGTATAAAAGTAACAGTCCGGCACACGTACCGTTCATTGGCAGCAGTGGCAGCGCCGCTGGCTACGTTTTTCAACTTTCATTTCAACATTTTATACAGAATCCCCATATTCATTTCTGCACAAGCCTCTGACAGAGGAAGCAGGTAGGAAATTATCATGGTCGGCATCAGTACCGACTTAGCGTGCGGAAGCTTCTATCTCTTCTGCGATTTGGACATTGGTGGCGCCAGGACAATCTACGGGCATAAAAGGAACAGTCCGGCACACGCACCGTTCATTGGCAGCAGTAGCAGCGCCGCTGGGTACGTTTCCAAGCTTTCATTTAAACTGTTTATACAGAATCCCCATATTCATTCCTGCCCAAGCCTCTGCTAGAGGAAGCAGGCAGGAAATCATCATGGTCGGCCTCAGTATCGACTGGGCATGTGGAAACTTCATTCTCTTCTGCAAATTGCGGCATTGGTGGCGCCAGGACCGTCGACGTGCATAAAATGAACAGCCCGGCACACACACCGTCCATTGGCAGCAGTGGGAGCGCAGCTGGCTGCATTTCCAAAGTTTCATTTCAACTGTTTTTACAGAATCCCCATATTCAATCCTGCCCAACCCTCTGACAGAGGAAGCAAAATGGAAATCGTCAGAGTTGACGTCAGTACCGATTGGGCGGCAGAAACTACCTTCGCTTCTGCGCAGCGGTACATTGGTGGTACAAGCCCTGTCGAATTGCATAAAAAAAACTGTCCACCACACGCACCGTTCACTGGCAGCAGTGGCAGCGCAAGTGGCTATGTTTCTCAGCTTCCATCTCATCTGTATTTACAGAATCAAAATATTCCTTCCTGCGCAAGCCTCTTCCAGACCAAGGAAGAAGGAAATCATCAGAGTCGACGTCAGTACCGATTTTGCGTGTGGAAACTTCTTTCTTTTCTGCGAATTGGGACATTGGGGGCGCCAGGACCGTCGACGTGCATAAAAGGAACAGTCCGGCACACGCACCGTTCATTGGCAGAAGTTGCAGCGCCGCTGGCTACGTTTCCAAGCTTTCATTTCAGCTGTTTTTACAGAATCCACATCTTCATTTCTGCACAAGCCTCTGCCAGAGGAAGCAGGCAGGAAATCATCATGGTCATCAGTGCCGACTGGGCGTGCGGAAACTTCGTTCTCTTCTGCGAATTGGGACATTGGTTGCGCGAGGACCGTCGACGTGCATAAAAGGAACAGTCCTTCATACGGACCGTTCATTGGCAGCAGTAGCAGCGCCGCTGGGTACGTTTCCAAGCTTTCTTTTCAACTGTTTTTACAGAATCCCCATATTCATTCCTGCCCAACCCTCAGCCAGAGGAAGCAGGCAGGAAATCATCATGGTCGGCATCAGTACCGACTGGGCGTGCGGAAACTTTTTTCTGTTCTGCGACATGGGGCATTGGTGGCGCCAGGACCGTCGACGTACATAAAAGGAATAGACCGGCACATGCACCGTTCATTGGCAGCAGTGGGAGCGCAGCTGGCTACGTTTCCCAGCTTCCATCTCTTCTGTATTTACAGAATCCCAATATTCATTTTTGCGCATGCCTCTGCCAGAGCAAGCAAGAAGGAAATCATCAGAGTCGACGTCAGTACCGATTGGGCATCCGGAAACTTCTTTCTTTTCTGCGAATTGGGAGATTGGTGGCGCGAGGACCGTGGACGTGCATAAAAGGAACAGTCCGGCACACGCACCGTTGATTGGCAGCAGTAGCAGCGCCGCTGGGTACGTTTCCAAGCTTTCATTTCATCTGTTTTTACCGAATCCCCATATTCATTCCTGCGCAAGCCTCCGCCAGTGCAAGCAAGAAGCAAATCACCAGAGTCGGCGTCAGTACCGATTGGGCGTTCGAAAACTACCTTCGCAACTGCGCAGTGGTACATTGGTGGCGCCAGGACCACCGAAGTGCATAAAAAGAACTGTCCATTATACGCACCGTTCATTGGATGCAGTGGCAGCGCAAGTGGCTACGTTTCTCAGCTTCCATCTCCTCTGTATTTACAGAATCCCAATATTCATTCCTGCGCAAGCCTCTGCCAGAGCAAGCAAGAAGGGAATCATCAGAATCGACGTCAGTACCGATTGGGCGTGCGGAAACTGCTTTCGCTTTTGCGCAGTGGTATTTTGGTGGCGCCAGGAGCGTCGAAGTGCATAAACGGAACTATCCACCACACGCACCGTTCATTGACAGCAGTGGTAGCGCTTGTGGCTACGTTTCTCAGCCTAATATTAATTAATAATTGGTTTTTTGGGGAAAGGAAATGGCGCAGTATCTGTCTCATATATCGTTGAACGCCTGAACCGCGCCGTAAGGGAAGGGATAAGAGAGGGAGTGAAAGAAGAAAGAAAGAATTAGGTGCCGTAGTGGAGGGCTTCGGAAAAATTTCGACCACCTGGGGATCTTTAACGTGAGCTGACATCGCACAGCACACGGGCGCCTTAGCGTTTTTCCTCCATAATAACGCAGCCGCCGCGGTCGGGTTCGAACCCGGGAACTCCGGATCAGAAGTCGAGCACCCTAACCACTGAGCCACCGCGGCGGGTCGTTTCTCAGCTTCCATCTCATCTGTACTTAGAGAATCCCACTATTCATTCCTGAGCAAGCCTCTGCCAGAGCAAGCAAGAAGGAAATCACCAGAATCGACGTCAGTACCGATTGGGCGTGCGGAAACTACCTTCGCTTCTGCGCAGTGGTACTTTGGTGGCGCCAGGACCGTCGAAGTCCATAAAAAGAACTGTCCATTATACGCTCCGTTCATTGGAAGCAGTGGCAGCGCAAGTGGCTACGTTTCTCAGCTTCCATCTCATCTGTACTTACAGAATCCCACTATTCATTCCTGCGCAAGCCTCTGCCAGAGCAAGCAAGAAGGATATTATCAGAGTCGACATCAGTACCGATTGGGCGTGCGGAACAGCCTTCGCTTCTGCGCAGTGGTACATTGGTGGCGCCAGGACCACCGAAGTGCATAAAAAGAACTGTCCATTATACGCACCCTTCATTGGAAGCAGTGGCAGCGCAAGTGGATACGTTTCTCAGCTTCCATCTCATCTGTATTTACAGAATCCCAATATTCATTCCTGCGCAAGCCTCTGACAGAGCAAGCAAGAAGGAAATCATCATGGTCGGCATCAGTACCGACCGGGCGTGCGGAAACTTCTTCCTATTCTGCAAATTGGGACATTGGTGGCGCCAGGACCGTCGACGTGCATAAAAGGAACAGTCCGGCATACGCACCGTTCATTGGCAGCAGTGATAGCGCAAGTGGCTACGTTTCTCAGCTTCCATCTCCACTGTATTTACAGAATCCCAATATTCATTCCTACGCAAGCCTCTGCCAGAGCAAGCAAGAAGGAAATCATCAGAGTCGACGTCAGTACCGATTGGGCGTGCGGAAACTTGTTTCTTTTCTGCGAATTGGGACTTTGGTGGCGTCAGGACCGTCGACGTGCATAAAAGCAACATTCCAGCACATGCACCGTTCATTGGCAGAAGTGGTAGCGCCGCTGGCTACGTTTCTGAGCTTTCATTTCAACTTTTTGTACAGAATCCACAATTCATTTCTGCACAAGCCTCTGCCAGAGGAAGCAGGCAGGAAATCATCATGGTCATCAGTGCCGACTGGACGTGCGGAAACTTTTTTCTGTTGTGCGACTTGGGACATTGGTGGCGCCAGGACCGTCGACGTGCATAAAAGGAACAGTCAGGCACGCGCACCGTTCTTTGGCAGCAGTGGGAGCGCAGCTGGCTATGTTTCTCAGCTTCCATCTCTCTGTATTTACAGAATCCCAATATTCACTCCTGCGCAAGCCTCTCCCAGAGCAAGCAAGAAGGAAATCATCAGAGTCGACGTCAGTACCGATTGGGCGTGCGGAAACTTGATTCGTTTCTGCGAATTGGGACTTTGGTGGCGTCAGGACCGTCGACGTGCATAAAAGCAACAGTCCGGCACACGCTCCGTTCATTGGCAGCAGTAGCAGCGCCGCTGGGTACGTTTTCAAGCTTTCATTTCATCTGTTTTTACAGAATCCCCATATTCATTCCTGCGCAAGCCTCTGCCAGTGCAAGCAAGAAGCAAATCATCAGAGTCGGCATCAGTACCGATTGGGCGTGCGGAAACTATCTTCGCAACTACGCAGTGGTACATTGGTGGCGCCAGGACCACCGAAGCGCATAAAAAGACTGTCCATTATACGCACCGTTCATTGGAAGCAGTGGCAGCGCATGTGGCTACGTTTCTCAGCTTACATCTCCTCTGTACTTTCAGAATCCCAATATTCATTCCTGCGCAAGCCTCTGCCAGAGCAAGCAAGAAGGGAATCATCAGATTCGACGTCAGTACCGATTGGGCGTGCGGAAACTGCCTTCGCTTTTGCGCAGTGGTATTTTGGTGGCACCAGGAGCGTCGAAGTGCATAAACGGAACTATCCACCACACGCACCGTTCATTGGCAGCTGTGGTAGCGCTAGTGGCTACGTTTCTCAGCTTCCATCTCATCTGTACTTACAGAATCCCACTATTCATTCCTGCGCAAGCCTCTGCCAGAGCAAGCAAGAAGAAAATCATCAGAGTCGACGTCAGTACCGATTGGGCGTGCGGAAACTACCTTCGCTTCTGCGCAGTGGTACTTTGGTGGCGCCAGGACCGTCGAAGTCCATAAAATGAACTGTCCATTATACGCACCGTTCATTGGAAGCAGTGACAGCGCAAGTGGCTACGTTTCTCAGCTTCTATCTCATCTGTACTTACAGAATCCCACTATTCATTCCTGCGCAAGCCTCTGCCAGAGCAAGCAAGAAGGAAATCATCAGAGTCGACGTCAGTACCGATTGGGCGTGCGGAAGAGACTTCGCTTCTGCGCAGTGGTACATTGGTGGCGCCAGGACCACCGAAGTGCATAAAAAGAACTGTCCATAATACGCACCGTTCATTGGAAGCAGTGGCAGCGCAAGTGGCTACGTTTTTCAGCTTCCATCTCATCTGTACTTACAGAATCCCACTATTCATTCCTGCGCAAGCCTCTGCCAGAGCAAGCAAGAAGGAAATCATCAGAGTCGACGTCAGTACCGATTGGGCGTGCGGAACAGCCTTCGCTTCTGCGCAGTGGTACATTGGTGGCGCCAGGACCACCGAAGTGCATAAAAAGAACTGTCCATTATACGCACCGTTCATTGGAAGCAGTGGCAGCGCAAGCGGCTACGTTTCTCAGCTTCCATCTCATCTGTATTTACAGAATCCCAATATTCATTCCTGCGCAAGCCTCTGACAGAGCAAGCAAGAAGGAAATCATCAAGGTCGGCATCAGTACCGACTGGGCGTGCGGAAACTTCCTCTTCTGCAAATTTGGAGATTGGTGGTGCCAGGACCGTCGACGTGCATAAAAGGAACAGTCCGGCATACGCACCGTTCATTGGCAGCCGTGGGAGCGTAGCTGGCTACGTTTCTCAGCTTCCAACTCATCTGTACTTACAGAATCCCACTATTCATTCCTGCGCAAGCCTCTGCCAGAGCAAGCAAGAAGAAAATCATCAGAGTCGACGTCAGTACCGATTGGGCGTGCGGAAACTACCTTCGCTTCTGCGCAGTGGTACTTTGGTGGCGCCAGGACCGTCGAAGTCCATAAAATGAACTGTCCATTATACGCACCGTTCATTGGAAGCAGTGACAGCGGAAGTGGATACGTTTCTCAGCTTCTATCTCATCTGTACTTACAGAATCCCACTATTCATTCCTGCGCAAGCCTCTGCCAGAGCAAGCAAGAAGGAAATCATCAGAGTCGACGTCAGTACCGATTGGGCGTGCGGAAGAGACTTCGCTTCTGCGCAGTGGTACATTGGCGGCGCCAGGACCACCGAAGTGCATAAAACGAACTGTCCATTATACGCACCGTTCATTGGAAGCAGTGGCAGCGCAAGTGGCTACGTTTCTCAGCTTCCATCTCATCTGTATTTACAGAATCCCAATATTCATTCCTGCGCAAGCCTCTGACAGAGCAAGCAAGAAGGAAATCATCATGGTCGGCATCAGTACCGACTGGGCGTGCGGAAACTTCTTTCTCTTCTGCAAATTGGGACATTGGTGGCGCCAGGACCGTCGACGTGCATAAAAGGAACAGTCCGGCATACGCACCGTTCATTGGCAGCAGTGGGAGCGTAGCTGGCTACGTTTCTCAGCTTCCATCTCATCTGTATTTACAGAATCCCAATATTCATTCCTACGCAAGCCTCTGCCAGAGCAAGCAAGAAGGAAATCATCAGAGTCGACGTCAGTACCGATTGGGCGTGCGGCAACTTGTTTCTTTTCTGCGAATTGGGACTTTGGTGGCGTCAGGACCGTCGACGTGCATAAAAGCAACAGTCCGGCACATGCACCGTTCATTGGCAGAAGTGGTAGCGCCGCTGGCTGCGTTTCTGAGCTTTCATTTCAACTTTTTGTACAGAATCCACACTTCATTTCTGCACAAGCCTCTGCCAGAGGAAGCAGGCAGGAAATCATCATGGTCGGCATCAGTCCCGACTGGGCGTGCGGAAACTTTTTTCTGTTCTGCGACTTGGGACATTGGTGGCGCGAGGACCGTCGACGTGCATAAAAGGAACAGTCCGGCACACGCACCGTTCATTGGCAGCAGTGGCAGCGCAGCTGGCTACGTTTCTCAGCTTCCATCTCCTCTGTATTTACAGAATCCCAATATTCATTCCTGCGCAAGCCTCTGCCAGTGCAAGCAAGAAGGGAATCATCAGAGTCGACGTCAGTACCGATTGGGCGTGCGGAAACTGCCTTCGCTTCTACGCAGTGGTACTTTGGTGGCGACAGGACAATCGATGTGCATAAAAGGAACAGTCCGGCACACGTACCGTTCATTGGCAGCAGTGGCAGCGCCGCTGGCTACGTTTTTCAACTTTCATTTCAACTTTTTATACAGAATCCCCATATTCATTTCTGCACAAGCCTCTGACAGAGGAAGCAGGTAGGAAATTATCATGGTCGGCATCAGTACCGACTGGGCGTGCGGAAGCTTCTATCTCTTCTGCGAATTGGGACATTGGTGGCGCCAGGACCATCGATGGGCATAAAAGGAACAGTCCGGCACACGCACCGTTCATTGGCAGCAGTAGCAGCGCAGCTGGCTACGTTTCTCAGCTTTCATTTCAACTGTTTTGCAGAATCCCCATATTCTTACCTGCCCAACCGTCAGCCAGAGGAAGCAGGCAGGAAATCATCATGGTCGGCATCAGTCCCGACTGGGCGTGCGGAAACTTTTTTCTGTTCTGCGACTTGGGACATTGGTGGCGCCAGGACCGTCGACGTGCATAAAAGGAACAGTCCGGCACACGCACCGTTCATTGGCAGCAGTGGGAGCGCAGCTGGCTACGTTTCTCAGCTTGCATCTCCTCTGTATTTACAGAATCCCAATATTCATTCCTGCGCAAGCCTCTGCCAGTGCAAGCAAGAAGGGAATCATCAGAGTCGACGTCAGTACCGATTGGGCGTGCGGAAACTGCCTTCGCTTCTACGCAGTGGTACTTTGGTGGCGACAGGACAATCGATGTGCATAAAAGGAACAGTCCGGCACACGTACCGTTCATTGGCTGCAGTGGCAGCGCCGCTGGCTACGTTTTTCAACTTTCATTTCAACTTTTTATACAGAATCCCCATATTCATTTCTGCACAAGCCTCTGACAGAGGAAGCAGGTAGGAAATTATCATGGTCGGCATCAGTACCGACTGGGCGTGCGGAAGCTTTTATCTCTTCTGCGAATTGGGACATTGGTGGCGCCAGGACCATCGATGGGCATAAAAGGAACAGTCCGGCACACGCACCGTTCATTGGCAGCAGTAGCAGCGCCGCTGGGTACGTTTCCAAGCTTTCATTTCAACTGTTTTTACCGAATCTTCATATTCATCCCTGCGCAAGCCTCTGCTAGAGGAAGCAGGCAGGAAATCATCATGGTCGGCCTCAGTACCGACTGGGCGTGTGGAAACTTCATTCTCTTCTGCAAATTGCGGCATTGGTGGCGCCAGGACCGTCGACGTGAATAAAATGAACAGCCCGGCACACACACCGTCCATTGGCAGCTGTGGGAGCGCAGCTGGCTGCATTTCCAAAGTTTCATTTCCACTGTTTTTACCGAATCCCCATATTCATTCCTGCCCAACCCTCTGCCAGAGGAAGCAGGCAGGAAATCATCATGGTCGGCATCAGTACCGACTGGGTGTGCGGAAACGTCTTTCTCTTCTGCAAATTGGGGCATTGGTGGCGCCAGGACCGTCGACGTGCATAAAAGGAACAGTCCGGCACACGCACCGTTCATTGGCAGCAGTGGGAGCGCAGCTGGCTACGTTTTCAAGCTTTCATTTCAACTGTTTTTACAGAATCCCCATATTCATTCCTGCGCAAGCCTCTGCCAGTGCAAGCAAGAAGCAAATCATCAGAGTCGGCATCAGTACCGATTGGGCGTGCGGAAACTATCTTCGCAACTACGCAGTGGTACATTGGTGGCGCCAGGACCACCGAAGCGCATAAAAAGAACTGTCCATTATACGCACCGTTCATTGGAAGCAGTGGCAGCGCATGTGGCTACGTTTCTCAGCTTACATCTCCTCTGTACTTTCAGAATCCCAATATTCATTCCTGCGCAAGCCTCTGCCAGAGCAAGCAAGAAGGGAATCATCAGAGTCGACGTCAGTACCGATTGGGTGTGCGGAAACTGCCTTCGCTTTTGCGCAGTGGTATTTTGGTGGCACCAGGAGCGTCGATGTGCATAAACGGAACTATCCAGCACACGCACCGTTCATTGGCAGCTGTGGTAGCGCTAGTGGCTACGTTTCTCAGCTTCCATCTCATCTGTACTTACAGAATCCCACTATTCATTCCTGCGCAAGCCTCTGCCAGAGCAAGCAAGAAGAAAATCATCAGAGTCGACGTCAGTACCGATTGGGCGTGCGGAAACTACCTTCGCTTCTGCGCAGTGGTACTTTGGTGGCGCCAGGACCGTCGAAGTCCATAAAATGAACTGCCCATTATACGCACCGTTCATTGGAAGCAGTGACAGCGCAAGTGGCTACGTTTCTCAGCTTCTATCTCATCTGTACTTACAGAATCCCACTATTCATTCCTGCGCAAGCCTCTGCCAGAGCAAGCAAGAAAGAAATCATCAGAGTCGACGTCAGTACCGATTGAGCGTGCGGAAGAGACTTCGCTTCTGCGCAGTGCTACATTGGTGGCGCCAGGACCACCGAAGTGCATAAAAAGAACTGTCCATTATACGCACCGTTCATTGGAAGCAGTGGCAGCGCAAGTGGCTACGTTTCTCAGCTTCCATCTCATCTGTACTTACAGAATCCCACTATTCATTCCTGCGCAAGCCTCTGCCAGAGCAAGCAAGAAGTAAATCATCAGAGTCGACGTCAGTACCGATTGGGCGTGCGGAACAGCCTTCGCTTCTGCGCAGTGGTACATTGGTGGCGCCAGGACCACCGAAGTGCATAAAAAGAACTGTCCATTATACGCACCGTTCATTGGAAGCAGTGGCAGCGCAAGTGGCTACGTTTCTCAGCTTCCATCTCATCTGTACTTACAGAATCCCACTATTCATTCCTGCGCAAGCCTCTGCCAGAGCAAGCAAGAAGGAAATCATCAGAGTCGACGTCAGTACCGATTGGGCGTGCGGAACAGCCTTCGCTTCTGCGCAGTGGTACATTGGTGGCGCCAGGACCACCGAAGTGCATAAAAAGAACTGTCCATTATACGCACCGTTCATTGGCAGCAGTGGGAGCGTAGCTGGCTACGTTTCTCAGCTTCCATCTCCACTGTATTTACAGAATCCCAATATCCATTCCTACGCAAGCCTTTGCCAGAGCAAGCAAGAAGGGAATCATCAGAGTCGACGTCAGTACCGATTGGGCGTGCGGAAACTGCCTTCGCTTTTGCGCAGTGGTATTTTGGTGGCACCAGGAGCGTCGAAGTGCATAAACGGAACTATCCACCACACGCACCGTTCATTGGCAGCTGTGGTAGCGCTAGTGGCTACGTTTCTCAGCTTCCATCTCCTCTGTATTTACAGAATCCCAATATTCATTCCTGCGCAAGCCTCTGCCAGTGCAAGCAAGAAGCAAAACATCAGAGTCGGCGTCAGTACCGATTGGGCGTGCGGAAACTATCTTCGCAACTGCGCAGTGGTACATTGGTGGCGCCAGGACCACCGAAGTGCATAAAAAGAACTGTCCAATATACGCGCCGTTCATTGGAAGCAGTGGCAGCGCAAGTGGCTACGTTTCTCAGCTTCCATCTCCTCTGTTTTTTCAGAATCCCAATATTCATTCCTGCGCAAGCCTGTGGCAGAGCAAGCAAGAAGGGAATCATCAGAGTCGACGTCAGTACCGATTGGGCGTGCGGAAACTGCCTTCGCTTCTGCGCAGTGGTACTTTGGTGGTGCCAGGACCGTCGAAGTCTATAAAAAGAACTGTCTATTATACGCACCGTTCATTGGAAGCAGTGGCAGCGCAAGTGGCTACGTTTCTCAGCTTCCATCTCATCTGTACTTACAGAATCCCACTATTCATTCCTGCGCAAGCCTCTGCCAGAGCAAGCAAGAAGGAAATCATCAGAGTCGACGTCAGTACCGATTGGGCGTGCGGAAACTGCCTTCGCTTCTGCGCAGTAGTACTTTGGTGGCGCCAGGACCATAAAAGCGCATAAAAGGAACTGTCCACCGAACGCACCGTTCATTGGCAGCAGTGGCAGCGAAGCTGGCTACGTTTCTCAGCTTCCATCTCCTCTGCATTTACAGAATCCCACTATTCATTCCTGCCCAAGCCTCTGCCAGAGCAAGCAAGAAGGAAATCGTCAGAGTCGACGTCAGTACCGATTGGGCGTGCGGAAACTGCCTTCGCTTCTACGCAGTGGTACTTTGGTGGCGACAGGACAATCGATGTGCATAAAAGGAACAGTCCGGCACACGTACCGTTCATTGGCAGCAGTGGCAGCGCCGCTGGCTACGTTTTTCAACTTTCATTTCAACTTTTTATACAGAATCCCCATATTCATTTCTGCACAAGCCTCTGACAGAGGAAGGAGGTAGGAAATTATCATGGTCGGCATCAGTACCGACTGGGCGTGCGGAAGCTTCTATCTCTTCTGCGAATTGGGACATTGGTGGCGCCAGGACCATCGATGGGCATAAAAGGAACAGTCCGGCACACGCACCGTTCATTGGCAGCAGTAGCAGCGCCGCTGGGTACGTTTCCAAGCTTTCATTTCAACTGTTTTTACCGAATCTTCATATTCATCCCTGCGCAAGCCTCTGCTAGAGGAAGCAGGCAGGAAATCATCATGGTCGGCCTCAGTACCGACGGGGCGTGTGGAAACTTCATTCTCTTCTGCAAATTGCGGCATTGGTGGTGCCAGGACCGTCGACGTGAATAAAATGAACAGCCCGGCACACACACCGTCCATTGGCAGCTGTGGGAGCGCAGCTGGCTGCATTTCCAAAGTTTCATTTCCACTGTTTTTACCGAATCCCCATATTCATTCCTTCCCAACCCTCTGCCAGAGGAAGCAGGCAGGAAATCATCATCGTCGGCATCAGTACCGACTGTCTGTGCGGAAACTTCTTTCTCTTCTGCAAATTGGGGCATTGGTGGCGCCAGGACCGTCGACGTGCATAAAAGGAAAAGTCCGGCACACGCACCGTTCATTGGCAGCAGTGGGAGCGCAGCTGGCTACGTTTCTCAGCTTCCAGCTCCGCTGTATTTACAGAATCCCAATATTCATTCCTGCGCAAGCCTCTTCCAGAGCAAGCAAGAAGGAAATCATCAGAGTCGACGTTAGTACCGATTGGGCGTGCGGAAACTTCTTTCCTTTCTGCGAATTGGGACATTGGGGGCGCCAGGACCGTCGACGTGCATAAAAGGAACAGTCCGGCACACGCACCGTTCATTGGCAGAAGTTGCAGCGCCGCTGGCTACGTTTCCAAGCTTTCATTTCAACTGTTTACAGAATCCACATCTTCATTTCTGCACAAGCCCCTGCCAGAGGAAGCAGGCAGGAAATCATCATGGCCATCAGTGCGGACTGGGCGTGCGGAAAATTCTTTCTCTTCTGCGATTTGGGACATTGGTGGCGCGAGAACCGTCGATGTGCATAAAAGGAACAGTCCGGCACACGCACCGTCCATTGGCAGCAGTGGCAGCGCAGCTGGCTACGTTTCTCAGCTTTCATTTCAACTGTTTAACAGAATCCCCATATTCTTTCCTGCCCAACCCTCAGCCAGAGGAAACAGGCAGGAAATCATCATGGTCGGCAACAGTACCGACTGGGCGTGCGGAAACTTTTTTCTGTTCTGCGAATTGGGACATTGGTGGCGCCAGGACCGTCGACGTGCATAAAAGGAACAGACCGGCAAACGCACCGTTAATTAGCAGCAGTGGGAGCGCAGCTGGCTACGTTTCTCAGCTTCCATCTCCTCTGTATTTACAGAATCCTAATATTCACTCCTGCGCAAGCCTCTGCCAGAGCAAGCAAGAAGGAAATCTTCAGAGTCGGCGTCAGTACCGATTGGGCGTGCGGAAACTATCTTCGCAACTGCGCAGTGGTACATTGGTGGCGCCAGGACCACCGAAGTGCATAAAAAGAACTGTCCATTATACGCACCGTTCATTGGAAGCAGTGGCAGCGCAAGTGGCTACGTTTCTCAGCTTACATCTCCTCTGTATTTTCAGAATCCCAATATTCATTCCTGCGCAAGCCTATGCCAGAGCAAGCAAGAAGTGAATCATCAGAATCGACGTCAGTACCGATTGGGCGTGCGGAAACTGCCTTCGCTTTTGCGCAGTGGTATTTTGGTGGCACCAGGAGCGTCGAAGTGCATAAACGGAACTATCCACCACACGAACCGTTCATTGGCAGCTGTGGTAGCGCTAGTGGCTACGTTTCTCAGCTTCCATCTCATCTGTACTTAAAGAATCCCACTATTCATTCCTGCGCAAGCCTCTGCCAGAGCAAGCAAGAAGGAAATCATCAGAGTCGACGTCAGTACCGATTGGACGTGCGGAAACTGCCTTCGCTTCTGCGCAGTGGTACTTTGGTGGCGCCAGGACAATCGACGTGCATAAAAGGAACAGTCCGGCACACGTACCGTTCATTGGCAGCACAGTGGCAGCGCCGCTGGCTACGTTTTTCAGCTTTCATTTCAACTTTTTATGTAGAATCCCCATATTCATTTCTGCACAAGCCTCTGACAGAGGAAGCAGGTAGGAAATTTTTATGGTCGGCATCAGTACCGACTGGGCGTGCGGAAGCTTCTATCTCTTCTGCGAATTGGGACATTGGTGGCGCCAAGACCATCGACGGGCCTAAAATGAACAGTCCGGCACACGCACCGTTCATTGGCAGAAGTTGCAGCGCCGCTGGGTACGTTTCCAAGCTTTCATTTCAACTGTTTTTACAGAATCCACATCTTCATTTCTGCACAAGCCTCTGCCAGAGGAAGCAGGCAGGAAATCATCATGGTCATCAGTGCCGACTGGGCGTGCGGAAACTTCTTTCTCTTCTGCGAATTGGGACATTGGTGGCGCGAGGACCGTCGACGTGCATAAAAGGAACAGTCCGGCACACGCACCGTTCATTGGCAGCAGTAGCAGCGCCGCTGGGTACGTTTCCAAGCTTTCATTTCAACTGTTTTTACAGAATCCCCATATTCATACCTGCCCAACCCTCTTCAAGAGGAAGCAGGCAGGAAATCATCATGGTCATCAGTACCGACTGGGCGTGCGGAAACTTCTTTCTCTTCTGCGAATTGGGACATTGGTATTGCGAGGACCGTCGACGTGCATAAAAGGAACAGTCAGGCACATGCACCGTTCATTGGCAGCAGTAGCAGCGCCGCTGGGTACGTTTCCAAGCTTTCATTTCAACTGTTTTTACAGAATCCCCATATTCTTTCCTGCCCAACCCTCAGCCAGAGGAAGCAGGCAGGAAATCATCATGGTCGGCAACAGTACCGACTGGGCGTGCAGAAACTTATTTCTGTTCTGCGACTTGGGACATTGGTGGCGCCAGGACCGTCGACGTGCATAAAAGGAACAGTCCGGCACACGCACCGTTCATTGGCAGCAGTAGCAGCGCGGCTGGGTACGTTTTCAAGCTTTCATTTCATCTGTTTTTACAGAATCCCCATAATCATCATCATCATCATCATCATCAGCCCTACTACACCCACTGCAGGGCAAAGGCCTCTCCCATGTCTCTCCAATTAACCCTATCCTTTGCCAGCTGCATCCACCCTTTGCCTGCAAACTTCTTAATCTCATCCGCCCATCTAACCTTCTGCCGCCCCCTGCTACGCTTACTTTCTCTTGGAACCCACTCCGTTACCCTTAAAGACCAGCGGTTATCTTGCCTTCGCATTACATGCCCTGCCCAAGCCCATTTCTTTCTCTTGATTTCGACTAGGATGTCATTAACCCGTGTTTGTTCCCTCACCCACTCTGCCCGCTTCCGATCTCTTAACGTTACACCTATCATTTTTCTTTCCATGGCTCGCTGCGTTGTCCTTAACTTAAGCTGAACTCTTTTCGTTAGCCTCCACGTTTCTGCCCCATAGGTGAGTACCGGTAAGATTATGCTGTTGTACACTTTCCTCTTGAGGGAAATTGGTAAACTGCCACTCATGATCTGCGAGAATTTGCCATATGCGCTCCACCCCATTCTTATCCTTCTAGTTATCTCCCTCTCATGATCCGGATCAGCTGTCACTGCCTGCCCTAAGTAGACGTATTCCGGCACAATTTCTAGGCTCTCGCTGCCAATTGTGAACTGTTGTTCCCTTGCTAGGCTGTTGAACATTACCTTGGTTTTCTGCATGTTAATTTTTAGACCCATCGATCTGCTCTGCCTGTCTAACTCGTTGATCATGATTTGCAGTTCACCTCCTGAGTGACTCAGCAAGGCAATGTCATCAGCAAATCTCAGATTATTTAGGTATTCTCCATTTATTCTTATTCCCAACTGTTCCCAATTCAGGCCTCGAAATACCTCCTGCAAGCATGCGGTGAACAGCATTGGCGAGATCGTGTCTCCTTGCCTGACGCCCTTCCTTATTGGAATTTTATTGCTGACTTTATGGAGGACTATAGTAGCTGTGCAGTTGCTATATATATCTTCCAGTACTTTGACATAAAGCTCTTCTACCCCCTGATTACGCAATGCCTGTATGACTGCTGATGTTTCCACTGAGTCGAATGCTTTCTCGTAATCAATGAAAGCTATATATAGAGGTTGGTTATATTCTGCGCATTTCTCTATCACCTGATTGATGGTGTGAATATGATCTATTGTAGAATATCCTTTACGAAAGCCTGCCTGATCATTTCGTTGATTAAAGTCTAACGTTGCCTTGACTCTATTAGCGATTACCTTAGTAAATACTTTGTAGGCAACGGATAGTAAGCTGATCGGCCTGTAATTTTTCAAGTCCTTGGCGTCTCCCTTCTTATGAATTAAGATAATGTTTGCATTCTTCCAAGCTTCTGGTACAGTCGAGGTCATAAGGCATTGCGTATACAGTGTGGCTAGTTTTTCTAGCACGATGTCCCCTCCATCCTTCAACAGATCTGCTGTTACCTGATCCTCCCCAGCTGCTTTTCCCCTTTTCATTGCTTCTAAGGCTTTCTTTACTTCATCTTTCGTTACTGGCGGGATGACGCATTGCTGTGCACTGCTGTCTTTCTCATTAGCGTTCTGATTACATTGGTTACTGTACAGGTCTGTGTAGAACTCTTCGGCTACGTTAACTATCTTATCCATATTGCTAATGACATTGCCCTGCTTGTCTCTTAATGCATACATCTGGTTTTTACCTATGCCTAGTTTCCTCTTCACTGTTTTTAGGCTACCTCCGTTCTTTAGAGCATGCTCGATTCTCTCCATATTAAACTTCCTTATGTCGGCTACCTTGCGCTTATTTATAAACTTTGATAGCTCCGTTAGTTCTATTCTATCGGTAGTGTTAGATGCCTTCATGTTTTGGCGCTTCTTAATCAGATCTTTCGTCACCTGAGATAGCTTCCCGGTATCTTTTCGAACTGTCCTACCGCCTACTTCTACTGCGCACTCCGTAATTATTGATGTCAGGTTATCGTGCATTGAATGAACATCAAGATCATCTTCCTCAGTTAAAGCCGAGTATCTGTTTTTCAGCGCTATCCTAAACTCCTGTGCTTTCCCTCTTACGGCTAACTCGTTAATGGTCTTCTTCTTCGCTAGCTTCTTCCGCTCTCTTTTCAAGTCTAGGCTAATTCTAGACCTTACCATTCTATGGTCGCTGCAACGCACCCTTCCGAGGACGGCCACATCCTGAATGATGCCAGGTTTAGCGCATAGTATGAAGTCTATTTCATTTTTAATCTCACCATTGGGGCTCTTCCAGGTCCACTTCCTGTTTTCTCGTTTGCGGAAGAAGGTATTCATGATCCGTAAATTATTTCTATCCGCGAATTTGACTAATAACTCTCCCCTGCTATTTCTAGAGCCTATCCCATAGTCACCTACCGCGTGGTCGTCAGCCTGCTTCTTGCCCACCTTCGCATTGAAGTCGCCCATCAGTACAGTGTACTGCGATTTTACTCTATTCATTGCTGATTCTACGTCCTCATAGAAGCTTTCAACGGTCTGGTCATCATGGCTGGATGTGGGTGCGTAGGCCTGCACCACTTTCAGCTTGTACCTCCTATTCAGCCTAATTACTATAGCTGCTACCCTCTCGTTAATACTGTAGAGCTCCTCTACGTTGCCAGCTATATCCTTATTAATGAGGAAACCCACACCTAGTTCTCGTCTACCCTCTAACCCGCGATAGCACAGTATGTGTCCGTCCTTTAGTACTGTACACGCCCCACTTGTCCTCCTAACTTCGCTAAGCCCTATCACATCCCATTTAATTCCCGCTAGTTCCTCGAACAGCACTGCTAGGCTAGCCTCACTAGCTAAAGTTGTAGCGTTAAACGTTGCCAGGTTCAGATTCCAACGGCGGCCTGTCCGGAGCCAGAGATTCTTAGCACCCTCCGCTGCGTCACAGGTCTGACCGCCGCCGTGGTCAGTTGCTCTGCAGCCGCTGGGGACTGAGGGCCGAGGGTTAATTGGTTTCATCATAGAAGGTTGTGGCCAAGTACTACACCAGGGTGGCCAAATCCTGCTCTGGTGAGAGAGTGCGTTGTCGGTTCTGGTCACCGAGATAAGGCCGCACTCCAGGCCTGGTTATGCAATTCCATCGACACGCGGATTTTTTTTTTTAACCCGGTGGAGAATTGCGCGGCACCAGGATTTGAACCCCGGTCCTCTTGCACGCGAGGCGGATGTTCTACCTCTACGCCATCGCTGCATCTCCCCATAATCATTCCTGCGCAAGCCTCTGCCAGTGCAAGCAAGAAGCAAATCATCAGAGTCGGCGTCAGTACCGATTGGGCGTGCGGAAACTATCTTTGCAATTGCGCAGTGGTACATTGGTGGCGCCAGGACCACCGAAGTGCATAAAAAGAACGGTCCATTATACGCACCGTTTATTGGAAGCAGTGGCAGAGCAAGAGGCTACTTTTCTCAGCTTCCATCTCCTCTGTATTTTCAGAATCCCAATATTCATTCCTGCGGAAGCCTCTGCCAGAGCAAGCAAGAAGGGAATCATCAGAGTCGACGTCAGTACCGATTGGGCGTGCGGAAACTGCCTTCGCTTTTGTGCAGTGGTATTTTGGTGGCGCCAGGAGCGTCGAAGTGCATAAACGGAACTATCCACCACACGCACCGTTCATTGGCAGCAGTGGTAGCACTAGTGGCTACGTTTCTCAGCTTCCACCTCATCTGTACTTACAGAATCCCACTATTCATTCCTGCGCAAGCCTCTGATATAGCAAGCAAGAAGGAAATCATCAGAGTCGACGTCAGTACCGATTGGGCGTGCGGAAACTGCCTTCGCTTCTGCGCAGTGGTACTTTGGTGGCGCCAGGACCGTAAAAGCGCATAAAAGAAACTGTCCACTACACGCACCGTTCATTGGCAGCAGTGGCAGCGCAAGTGGCTACGTTTCGCAGCTTCCATCTCCTCTGTATTTACAGAATCCCAATATTCATTCCTGCGCAAGACTCTTCCAGAGCAAGCAAGAAGGAAATCATCATGGTCGGCATCAGTACCGATTGGGCGTGCGGAAACTTGTTTCTTTTCTGCGAATTGGGACTTTGGTGGCGTCAGGACCGTCGACGTGCATAAAAGCAACAGTCCGGCACATGCACCGTTCATTGGCAGAAGTGGTAGCGCCGCTGGCTACGTTTCTGAGCTTTCATTTCAACTTTTTGTACAGAATCCACACTTCATTTCTGCACAAGCCTCTGCCAGAGGAAGCAGGCAGGAAATCATCATTGTCGTCAGTGCCGACTGGGCGTGCGGAAACGTCTTTCTCTTCTGCGAATTGGGACACTGGTGGTGGGAGGACCGTCGACGTGCATAAAAGGAACAGTCCGGCACACGCACCGTTCATTGGCAGCAGTGGCAGCGCAGCTGGCTACGTTTCTCAGCTTTCATTTCAACTGTTTTGCAGAATCCCCATATTCTTACCTGCCCAACCCTCAGCCAGAGGAAGCAGGCAGGAAATCATCATGGTCGGCATCAGTCCCGACTGGGCGTGCGGAAACTTTTTTCTGTTCTGCGACTTGGGACATTGGTGGCGCCAGGACCGTCGACGTGCATAAAAGGAACAGTCCGGCACACGCACCGTTCATTGGCAGCAGTGGGAGCGCAGCTGGCTACGTTTCTCAGCTTCCATCTCCTCTGTATTTACAGAATCCCAATATTCATTCCTGCGCAAGCCTCTGCCAGAGCAAGCAAGAAGGAAATCATCAGAGTCGACGTCAGTAGCGATTGGGCATCCGGAAACTTCTTTCCTTTCTGCGAATTGGGAGATTGGTGGCGCCAGGACGGTGGACGTGCATAAAAGGAACAGTCCGGCACACGCGCCGTTCATTGGCAGCAGTAGCAGCGCCGCTGGGTACGTTTTCAAGCTTTCATTTCATCTGTTTTTACAGAATCCCCATAATCATTCCTGCGCAAGCCTCTGCCAGTGCAAGCAAGAACAAATCATCAGAGTCGGCGTCAGTACCGATTGGGCTTGCGAAAACTATCTTTGCAACTGCGCAGTGGTACATTGGTGGCGCCAGGACCACCGAAGTGCATAAAAAGAACTGTCCATTATACGCACCGTTTATTGGAAGCAGTGGCAGCGCAAGAGGCTACTTTTCTCAGCTTCCATCTCCTCTGTATTTTCAGAATCCCAATATTCATTCCTGCGCAAGCCTGTAGCAGAGCTAGCAAGAAGGGAATCATCAGAGTCGACGTCAGTAAAGATTGGGCGTGCGGAAACTGCCTTCGCTTCTGCGCAGTGGTACTTTGGTGGCGCCAGGACCGTCGAAGTCCATAAAAAGAACTGTCTATTATACGCACCGTTCATTGGAAGCAGTGGCAGCGCATGTGGCTACGTTTCTCAGCTTACATCTCCTCTGTACTTTCAGAATCCCAATATTCATTCCTGCGCAAGCCTCTGCCAGAGCAAGCAAGAAGGGAATCGTCAGAGTCGACGTCAGTACCGATTGGGCGTGCGGAAACTGCCTTCGCTTTTGCGCAGTGGTATTTTGGTGGCACCAGGAGCGTCGAAGTGCATAAACGGAACTATCCACCACACGCACCGTTCATTGGAAGCTGTGGTAGCGCTAGTGGCTACGTTTCTCAGCTTCCATCTCATCTGTACTTACAGAATCCCACTATTCATTCCTGCGCAAGCCTCTGCCAGAGCAAGCAAGAAGAAAATGATCAGAGTCGACGTCAGTACCGATTGGGCGTGCGGAAACTACCTTCGCTTCTGCGCAGTGATACTTTGGTGGCGACAGGACCGCCGAAGTCCATAAAATGAACTGTCCATTATACGCACCGTTCATTGGAAGCAGTGACAGCGCAAGTGGCTACGTTTCTCAGCTTCTATCTCATCTGTACTTACAGAATCCCACTATTCATTCCTGCGCAAGCCTCTGCCAGAGCAAGCAAGAAGGAAATCATCAGAGTCGACGTCAGTACCGATTGGGCGTGCGGAAGAGACTTCGCTTCTGCGCAGTGGTACATTGGTGGCGCCAGGACCACCGAAGTGCATAAAAAGAACTGTCCATTATACGCACCGTTCATTGGAAGCAGTGGCAGCGCAAGTGGCTACGTTTCTCAGCTTCCATCTCATCTGTACTTACAGAATCCCACTATTCATTCCTGCGCAAGCCTCTGCCAGAGCAAGCAAGAAGGAAATCATCAGAGTCGACGTCAGTACCGATTGGGCGTGCGGAACAGCCTTCGCTTCTGCGCAGTGGTACATTGGTGGCGCCAGGACCACCGAAGTGCATAAAAAGAACTGTCCATTATACGCACCGTTCATTGGAAGCAGTGGCAGCGCAAGCGGCTACGTTTCTCAGCTTCCATCTCATCTGTATATACAGAATCCCAATATTCATTCCTGCGCAAGCCTCTGACAGAGCAAGCAAGAAGGAAATCATCATGGTCGGCATCGGTACCGACTGGGCGTGCGGAAACTTCCTCTTCTGCAAATTTGGACATTGGTGGTGCCAGGACCGTCGACGTGCATAAAAGGAACAGTCCGGCATACGCACCGTTCATTGGCAGCCGTGGGAGCGTAGCTGGCTACGTTTCTCAGCTTCCAACTCATCTGTACTTACAGAATCCCACTATTCATTCCTGCGCAAGCCTCTGCCAGAGCAAGCAAGAAGAAAATCATCAGAGTCGACGTCAGTACCGATTGGGCGTGCGGAAACTACCTTCGCTTCTGCGCAGTGGTACTTTGGTGGCGCCAGGACCGTCGAAGTCCATAAAATGAACTGTCCATTATACGCACCGTTCATTGGAAGCAGTGACAGCGCAAGTGGCTACGTTTCTCAGCTTCTATCTCATCTGTACTTACAGAATCCCACTATTCATTCCTGCGCAAGCCTCTGCCAGAGCAAGCAAGAAGGAAATCATCAGAGTCTACGTCAGTACCGATTGGGCGTGCGGAAGAGACTTCGCTTCTGCGCAGTGGTACATTGGTGGCGCCAGGACCACCGAAGTGCATAAAACGAACTGTCCATTATACGCACCGTTCATTGGAAGCAGTGGCAGCGCTACGTTTCTCAGCTTCCATCTCATCTGTATTTACAGAATCCCAATATTCATTCCTGCGCAAGCCTGTGGCAGAGCTAGCAAGAAGGGAATCATCAGAGTCGACGTCAGTAAAGATTGGGCGTGCGGAAACTGCCTTCGCTTCTGCGCAGTGGTACTTTGGTGGCGCCAGGACCGTCGAAGTCCATAAAAAGAACTGTCTATTATACGCACCGTTCATTGGAAGCAGTGGCAGCGCATGTGGCTACGTTTCTCAGCTTACATCTCCTCTGTACTTTCAGAATCCCAATATTCATTCCTGCGCAAGCCTCTGCCAGAGCAAGCAAGAAGGGAATCATCAGAGTCGACGTCAGTACCGATTGGGCGTGCGGAAACTGCCTTCGCTTTTGCGCAGTGGTATTTTGGTGGCACCAGGAGCGTCGAAGTGCATAAACGGAACTATCCACCACACGCACCGTTCATTGGCAGCTGTGGTAGCGCTAGTGGCTACGTTTCTCAGCTTCCATCTCATCTGTACTTACAGAATCCCACTATTCATTCCTGCGCAAGCCTCTGCCAGAGCAAGCAAGAAGAAAATCATCAGAGTCGACGTCAGTACCGATTGGGCGTGCGGAAACTACCTTCGCTTCTGCGCAGTGGTACTTTGGTGGCGCCAGGACCGTCGAAGTCCATAAAATGAACTGTCCATTATACGCACCGTTCATTGGAAGCAGTGACAGCGCAAGTGGCTACGTTTCTCAGCTTCTATCTCATCTGTACTTACAGAATCCCACTATTCATTCCTGCGCAAGCCTCTGCCAGAGCAAGCAAGAAGGAAATCATCAGAGTCGACGTCAGTACCGATTGGGCGTGCGGAAGAGACTTCGCTTCTGCGCAGTGGTACATTGGTGGCGCCAGGACCACCGAAGTGCATAAAAAGAACTGTCCATTATACGCACCGTTCATTGGAAGCAGTGGCAGCGCAAGTGGCTACGTTTCTCAGCTTCCATCTCATCTGTACTTACAGAATCCCACTATTCATTCCTGCGCAAGCCTCTGCCAGAGCAAGCAAGAAGGAAATCATCAGAGTCGACGTCAGTACCGATTGGGCGTGCGGAACAGCCTTCGCTTCTGCGCAGTGGTACATTGGTGGCTCCAGGACCACCGAAGTGCATAAAACGAACTGTCCATTATACGCACCGTTCATTGGAAGCAGTGGCAGCGCAAGTGGCTACGTTTCTCAGCTTCCATCTCATCTGTATTTACAGAATCCCAATATTCATTCCTGCGCAAGCCTCTGACAGAGCAAGCAAGAAGGAAATCATCAGAGTCGACGTCAGTACCGATTGGGCGTGCGAAAACTATCTTTGCAACTGCGCAGTGGTACATTGGTGGCGCCAGGACCACCGAAGTGCATAAAAAGAACTGTCCATTATACGCACCGTTTATTGGAAGCAGTGGCAGCGCAAGAGGCTACTTTTCTCAGCTTCCATCTCCTCTGTATTTTCAGAATCCCAATATTCATTCCTGCGCAAGCCTGTGGCAGAGCTAGCAAGAAGAAAATCATCAGAGTCGACGTCAGTAAAGATTGGGCGTGCGGAAACTGCCTTCGCTTCTGCGCAGTGGTACTTTGGTGGCGCCAGGACCGTCGAAGTCCATAAAAAGAACTGTCTATTATACGCACCGTTCATTGGAAGCAGTGGCAGCGCATGTGGCTACGTTTCTCAGCTTACATCTCCTCTGTACTTTCAGAATCCCAATATTCATTCCTGCGCAAGCCTCTGCCAGAGCAAGCAAGAAGGGAATCATCAGAGTCGACGTCAGTACCGATTGGGCGTGCGGAAACTGCCTTCGCTTTTGCGCAGTGGTATTTTGGTGGCACCAGGAGCGTCGAAGTGCATAAACGGAACTATCCACCACACGCACCGTTCATTGGAAGCTGTGGTAGCGCTAGTGGCTACGTTTCTCAGCTTCCATCTCATCTGTACTTACAGAATCCCACTATTCATTCCTGCGCAAGCCTCTGCCAGAGCAAGCAAGAAGAAAATCATCAGAGTCGACGTCAGTACCGATTGGGCGTGCGGAAACTACCTTCGCTTCTGCGCAGTGGTACTTTGGTGGCGCCAGGACCGCCGAAGTCCATAAAATGAACTGTCCATTATACGCACCGTTCACTGGAAGCAGTGACAGCGCAAGTGGCTACGTTTCTCAGCTTCTATCTCATCTGTACTTACAGAATCCCACTATTCATTCCTGCGCAAGCCTCTGCCAGAGCAAGCAAGAAGGAAATCATCAGAGTCGACGTCAGTACCGATTGGGCGTGCGGAAGAGACTTCGCTTCTGCGCAGTGGTACATTGGTGGCGCCAGGACCACCGAAGTGCATAAAAAGAACTGTCCATTATACGCACCGTTCATTGGAAGCAGTGGCAGCGCAAGTGGCTACGTTTCTCAGCTTCCATCTCATCTGTACTTACAGAATCCCACTATTCATTCCTGCGCAAGCCTCTGCCAGAGCAAGCAAGAAGGAAATCATCAGAGTCGACGTCAGTACCGATTGGGCGTGCGGAACAGCCTTCGCTTCTGCGCAGTGGTGCATTGGTGGCGCCAGGACCACCGAAGTGCACAAAAAGAACTGTCCATTATACGCACCGTTCATTGGAAGCAGTGGCAGCGCAAGCGGCTACGTTTCTCAGCTTCCATCTCATCTGTATATACAGAATCCCAATATTCATTCCTGCGCAAGCCTCTGACAGAGCAAGCAAGAAGGAAATCATCATGGTCGGCATCAGTACCGACTGGGCGTGCGGAAACTTCCTCTTCTGCAAATTTGGACATTGGTGGTGCCAGGACCGTCGACGTGCATAAAAGGAACAGTCCGGCATACGCACCGTTCATTGGCAGCCGTGGGAGCGTAGCTGGCTACGTTTCTCAGCTTCCAACTCATCTGTACTTACAGAATCCCACTATTCATTCCTGCGCAAGCCTCTGCCAGAGCAAGCAAGAAGAAAATCATCAGAGTCGACGTCAGTACCGATTGGGCGTGCGGAAACTACCTTCGCTTCTGCGCAGTGGTACTTTGGTGGCGCCAGGACCGTCGAAGTCCATAAAATGAACTGTCCATTATACGCACCGTTCATTGGAAGCAGTGACAGCGCAAGTGGCTACGTTTCTCAGCTTCTATCTCATCTGTACTTACAGAATCCCACTATTCATTCCTGCGCAAGCCTCTGCCAGAGCAAGCAAGAAGGAAATCATCAGAGTCTACGTCAGTACCGATTGGGCGTGCGGAAGAGACTTCGCTTCTGCGCAGTGGTACATTGGTGGCGCCAGGACCACCGAAGTGCATAAAACGAACTGTCCATTATACGCACCGTTCATTGGAAGCAGTGGCAGCGCTACGTTTCTCAGCTTCCATCTCATCTGTATTTACAGAATCCCAATATTCATTCCTGCGCAAGCCTGTGGCAGAGCTAGCAAGAAGGGAATCATCAGAGTCGACGTCAGTAAAGATTGGGCGTGCGGAAACTGCCTTCGCTTCTGCGCAGTGGTACTTTGGTGGCGCCAGGACCGTCGAAGTCCATAAAAAGAACTGTCTACTATACGCACCGTTCATTGGAAGCAGTGGCAGCGCATGTGGCTACGTTTCTCAGCTTACATCTCCTCTGTACTTACAGAATCCCACTATTCATTCCTGCGCAAGCCTCTGCCAGAGCAAGCAAGAAGTAAATCATCAGAGTCGACGTCAGTACCGATTGGGCGTGCGGAACAGCCTTCGCTTCTGCGCAGTGGTACATTGGTGGCGCCAGGACCACCGAAGTGCATAAAAAGAACTGTCCATTATACGCACCGTTCATTGGAAGCAGTGGCAGCGCAAGTGGCTACGTTTCTCAGCTTCCATCTCATCTGTACTTACAGAATCCCACTATTCATTCCTGCGCAAGCCTCTGCCAGAGCAAGCAAGAAGGAAATCATCAGAGTCGACGTCAGTACCGATTGGGCGTGCGGAACAGCCTTCGCTTCTGCGCAGTGGTACATTGGTGGCGCCAGGACCACCGAAGTGCATAAAAAGAACTGTCCATTATACGCACCGTTCATTGGCAGCAGTGGGAGCGTAGCTGGCTACGTTTCTCAGCTTCCATCTCCACTGTATTTACAGAATCCCAATATCCATTCCTACGCAAGCCTTTGCCAGAGCAAGCAAGAAGGGAATCATCAGAGTCGACGTCAGTACCGATTGGGCGTGCGGAAACTGCCTTCGCTTTTGCGCAGTGGTATTTTGGTGGCACCAGGAGCGTCGAAGTGCATAAACGGAACTATCCACCACACGCACCGTTCATTGGCAGCTGTGGTAGCGCTAGTGGCTACGTTTCTCAGCTTCCATCTCCTCTGTATTTACAGAATCCCAATATTCATTCCTGCGCAAGCCTCTGCCAGTGCAAGCAAGAAGCAAAACATCAGAGTCGGCGTCAGTACCGATTGGGCGTGCGGAAACTATCTTCGCAACTGCGCAGTGGTACATTGGTGGCGCCAGGACCACCGAAGTGCATAAAAAGAACTGTCCAATATACGCGCCGTTCATTGGAAGCAGTGGCAGCGCAAGTGGCTACGTTTCTCAGCTTCCATCTCATCTGTACTTACAGAATCCCACTATTCATTCCTGCGCAAGCCTCTGCCAGAGCAAGCAAGAAGGAAATCATCAGAGTCGACGTCAGTACCGATTGGGCGTGCGGAACAGCCTTCGCTTCTGCGCAGTGGTACATTGGTGGCGCCAGGACCACCGAAGTGCATAAAAAGAACTGTCCATTATACGCACCGTTCATTGGCAGCAGTGGGAGCGTAGCTGGCTACGTTTCTCAGCTTCCATCTCCACTGTATTTACAGAATCCCAATATCCATTCCTACGCAAGCCTTTGCCAGAGCAAGCAAGAAGGGAATCATCAGAGTCGACGTCAGTACCGATTGGGCGTGCGGAAACTGCCTTCGCTTTTGCGCAGTGGTATTTTGGTGGCACCAGGAGCGTCGAAGTGCATAAACGGAACTATCCACCACACGCACCGTTCATTGGCAGCTGTGGTAGCGCTAGTGGCTACGTTTCTCAGCTTCCATCTCCTCTGTATTTACAGAATCCCAATATTCATTCCTGCGCAAGCCTCTGCCAGTGCAAGCAAGAAGCAAAACATCAGAGTCGGCGTCAGTACCGATTGGGCGTGCGGAAACTATCTTCGCAACTGCGCAGTGGTACATTGGTGGCGCCAGGACCACCGAAGTGCATAAAAAGAACTGTCCAATATACGCGCCGTTCATTGGAAGCAGTGGCAGCGCAAGTGGCTACGTTTCTCAGCTTCCATCTCCTCTGTTTTTTCAGAATCCCAATATTCATTCCTGCGCAAGCCTGTGGCAGAGCAAGCAAGAAGGGAATCATCAGAGTCGACGTCAGTACCGATTGGGCGTGCGGAAACTGCCTTCGCTTCTGCGCAGTGGTACTTTGGTGGTGCCAGGACCGTCGAAGTCTATAAAAAGAACTGTCTATTATACGCACCGTTCATTGGAAGCAGTGGCAGCGCAAGTGGCTACGTTTCTCAGCTTCCATCTCATCTGTACTTACAGAATCCCACTATTCATTCCTGCGCAAGCCTCTGCCAGAGCAAGCAAGAAGGAAATCATCAGAGTCGACGTCAGTACCGATTGGGCGTGCGGAAACTGCCTTCGCTTCTGCGCAGTAGTACTTTGGTGGCGCCAGGACCATAAAAGCGCATAAAAGGAACTGTCCACCGAACGCACCGTTCATTGGCAGCAGTGGCAGCGAAGCTGGCTACGTTTCTCAGCTTCCATCTCCTCTGCATTTACAGAATCCCACTATTCATTCCTGCCCAAGCCTCTGCCAGAGCAAGCAAGAAGGAAATCGTCAGAGTCGACGTCAGTACCGATTGGGCGTGCGGAAACTGCCTTCGCTTCTACGCAGTGGTACTTTGGTGGCGACAGGACAATCGATGTGCATAAAAGGAACAGTCCGGCACACGTACCGTTCATTGGCAGCAGTGGCAGCGCCGCTGGCTACGTTTTTCAACTTTCATTTCAACTTTTTATACAGAATCCCCATATTCATTTCTGCACAAGCCTCTGACAGAGGAAGGAGGTAGGAAATTATCATGGTCGGCATCAGTACCGACTGGGCGTGCGGAAGCTTCTATCTCTTCTGCGAATTGGGACATTGGTGGCGCCAGGACCATCGATGGGCATAAAAGGAACAGTCCGGCACACGCACCGTTCATTGGCAGCAGTAGCAGCGCCGCTGGGTACGTTTCCAAGCTTTCATTTCAACTGTTTTTACCGAATCTTCATATTCATCCCTGCGCAAGCCTCTGCTAGAGGAAGCAGGCAGGAAATCATCATGGTCGGCCTCAGTACCGACGGGGCGTGTGGAAACTTCATTCTCTTCTGCAAATTGCGGCATTGGTGGTGCCAGGACCGTCGACGTGAATAAAATGAACAGCCCGGCACACACACCGTCCATTGGCAGCTGTGGGAGCGCAGCTGGCTGCATTTCCAAAGTTTCATTTCCACTGTTTTTACCGAATCCCCATATTCATTCCTTCCCAACCCTCTGCCAGAGGAAGCAGGCAGGAAATCATCATCGCCGGCATCAGTACCGACTGTCTGTGCGGAAACTTCTTTCTCTTCTGCAAATTGGGGCATTGGTGGCGCCAGGACCGTCGACGTGCATAAAAGGAAAAGTCCGGCACACGCACCGTTCATTGGCAGCAGTGGGAGCGCAGCTGGCTACGTTTCTCAGCTTCCAGCTCCGCTGTATTTACAGAATCCCAATATTCATTCCTGCGCAAGCCTCTTCCAGAGCAAGCAAGAAGGAAATCATCAGAGTCGACGTTAGTACCGATTGGGCGTGCGGAAACTTCTTTCTTTTCTGCGAATTGGGACATTGGGGGCGCCAGGACCGTCGACGTGCATAAAAGGAACAGTCCGGCACACGCACCGTTCATTGGCAGAAGTTGCAGCGCCGCTGGCTACGTTTCCAAGCTTTCATTTCAACTGTTTACAGAATCCACATCTTCATTTCTGCACAAGCCCCTGCCAGAGGAAGCAGGCAGGAAATCATCATGGCCATCAGTGCGGACTGGGCGTGCGGAAAATTCTTTCTCTTCTGCGATTTGGGACATTGGTGGCGCGAGAACCGTCGATGTGCATAAAAGGAACAGTCCGGCACACGCACCGTCCATTGGCAGCAGTGGCAGCGCAGCTGGCTACGTTTCTCAGCTTTCATTTCAACTGTTTAACAGAATCCCCATATTCTTTCCTGCCCAACCCTCAGCCAGAGGAAACAGGCAGGAAATCATCATGGTCGGCAACAGTACCGACTGGGCGTGCGGAAACTTTTTTCTGTTCTGCGAATTGGGACATTGGTGGCGCCAGGACCGTCGACGTGCATAAAAGGAACAGACCGGCAAACGCACCGTTAATTAGCAGCAGTGGGAGCGCAGCTGGCTACGTTTCTCAGCTTCCATCTCCTTTGTATTTACAGAATCCTAATATTCACTCCTGCGCAAGCCTCTGCCAGAGCAAGCAAGAAGGAAATCTTCAGAGTCGGCGTCAGTACCGATTGGGCGTGCGGAAACTATCTTCGCAACTGCGCAGTGGTACATTGGTGGCGCCAGGACCACCGAAGTGCATAAAAAGAACTGTCCATTATACGCACCGTTCATTGGAAGCAGTGGCAGCGCAAGTGGCTACGTTTCTCAGCTTACATCTCCTCTGTATTTTCAGAATCCCAATATTCATTCCTGCGCAAGCCTATGCCAGAGCAAGCAAGAAGTGAATCATCAGAATCGACGTCAGTACCGATTGGGCGTGCGGAAACTGCCTTCGCTTTTGCGCAGTGGTATTTTGGTGGCACCAGGAGCGTCGAAGTGCATAAACGGAACTATCCACCACACGAACCGTTCATTGGCAGCTGTGGTAGCGCTAGTGGCTACGTTTCTCAGCTTCCATCTCATCTGTACTTAAAGAATCCCACTATTCATTCCTGCGCAAGCCTCTGCCAGAGCAAGCAAGAAGGAAATCATCAGAGTCGACGTCAGTACCGATTGGACGTGCGGAAACTGCCTTCGCTTCTGCGCAGTGGTACTTTGGTGGCGCCAGGACAATCGACGTGCATAAAAGGAACAGTCCGGCACACGTACCGTTCATTGGCAGCACAGTGGCAGCGCCGCTGGCTACGTTTTTCAGCTTTCATTTCAACTTTTTATGTAGAATCCCCATATTCATTTCTGCACAAGCCTCTGACAGAGGAAGCAGGTAGGAAATTTTTATGGTCGGCATCAGTACCGACGGGGCGTGCGGAAGCTTCTATCTCTTCTGCGAATTGGGACATTGGTGGCGCCAAGACCATCGACGGGCCTAAAATGAACAGTCCGGCACACGCACCGTTCATTGGCAGAAGTTGCAGCGCCGCTGGGTACGTTTCCAAGCTTTCATTTCAACTGTTTTTACAGAATCCACATCTTCATTTCTGCACAAGCCTCTGCCAGAGGAAGCAGGCAGGAAATCATCATGGTCATCAGTGCCGACTGGGCGTGCGGAAACTTCTTTCTCTTCTGCGAATTGGGACATTGGTGGCGCGAGGACCGTCGACGTGCATAAAAGGAACAGTCCGGCACACGCACCGTTCATTGGCAGCAGTAGCAGCGCCGCTGGGTACGTTTCCAAGCTTTCATTTCAACTGTTTTTACAGAATCCCCATATTCATACCTGCCCAACCCTCTTCAAGAGGAAGCAGGCAGGAAATCATCATGGTCATCAGTACCGACTGGGCGTGCGGAAACTTCTTTCTCTTCTGCGAATTGGGACATTGGTATTGCGAGGACCGTCGACGTGCATAAAAGGAACAGTCAGGCACACGCACCGTTCATTGGCAGCAGTAGCAGCGCCGCTGGGTACGTTTCCAAGCTTTCATTTCAACTGTTTTTACAGAATCCCCATATTCTTTCCTGCCCAACCCTCAGCCAGAGGAAGCAGGCAGGAAATCATCATGGTCGGCAACAGTACCGACTGGGCGTGCAGAAACTTATTTCTGTTCTGCGACTTGGGACATTGGTGGCGCCAGGACTGTCGACGTGCATAAAAGGAACAGTCCGGCACACGCACCGTTCATTGGCAGCAGTAGCAGCGCGGCTGGGTACGTTTTCAAGCTTTCATTTCATCTGTTTTTACAGAATCCCCATAATCATCATCATCATCATCATCAGCCCTACTACACCCACTGCAGGGCAAAGGCCTCTCCCATGTCTCTCCAATTAACCCTATCCTTTGCCAGCTGCATCCACCCTTTGCCTGCAAACTTCTTAATCTCATCCGCCCATCTAACCTTCTGCCGCCCCCTGCTACGCTTACTTTCTCTTGGAACCCACTCCGTTACCCTTAAAGACCAGCGGTTATCTTGCCTTCGCATTACATGCCCTGCCCAAGCCCATTTCTTTCTCTTGATTTCGACTAGGATGTCATTAACCCGTGTTTGTTCCCTCACCCACTCTGCCCGCTTCCGATCTCTTAACGTTACACCTATCATTTTTCTTTCCATGGCTCGCTGCGTTGTCCTTAACTTAAGCTGAACTCTTTTCGTTAGCCTCCACGTTTCTGCCCCATAGGTGAGTACCGGTAAGATTATGCTGTTGTACACTTTCCTCTTGAGGGAAATTGGTAAACTGCCACTCATGATCTGCGAGAATTTGCCATATGCGCTCCACCCCATTCTTATCCTTCTAGTTATCTCCCTCTCATGATCCGGATCAGCTGTCACTACCTGCCCTAAGTAGACGTATTCCGGCACAATTTCTAGGCTCTCGCTGCCAATTGTGAACTGTTGTTCCCTTGCTAGGCTGTTGAACATTACCTTGGTTTTCTGCATGTTAATTTTTAGACCCATCGATCTGCTCTGCCTGTCTAACTCGTTGATCATGATTTGCAGTTCACCTCCTGAGTGACTCAGCAAGGCAATGTCATCAGCAAATCTCAGATTATTTAGGTATTCTCCATTTATTCTTATTCCCAACTGTTCCCAATTCAGGCCTCGAAATACCTCCTGCAAGCATGCGGTGAACAGCATTGGCGAGATCGTGTCTCCTTGCCTGACGCCCTTCCTTATTGGAATTTTATTGCTGACTTTATGGAGGACTATAGTAGCTGTGCAGTTGCTATATATATCTTCCAGTACTTTGACATAAAGCTCTTCTACCCCCTGATTACGCAATGCCTGTATGACTGCTGATGTTTCCACTGAGTCGAATGCTTTCTCGTAATCAATGAAAGCTATATATAGAGGTTGGTTATATTCTGCGCATTTCTCTATCACCTGATTGATGGTGTGAATATGATCTATTGTAGAATATCCTTTACGAAAGCCTGCCTGATCATTTCGTTGATTAAAGTCTAACGTTGCCTTGACTCTATTAGCGATTACCTTAGTAAATACTTTGTAGGCAACGGATAGTAAGCTGATCGGCCTGTAATTTTTCAAGTCCTTGGCGTCTCCCTTCTTATGAATTAAGATAATGTTTGCATTCTTCCAAGCTTCTGGTACAGTCGAGGTCATAAGGCATTGCGTATACAGTGTGGCTAGTTTTTCTAGCACGATGTCCCCTCCATCCTTCAACAGATCTGCTGTTACCTGATCCTCCCTAGCTGCTTTTCCCCTTTTCATTGCTTCTAAGGCTTTCTTTACTTCATCTTTCGTTACTGGCGGGATGACGCATTGCTGTGCACTGCTGTCTTTCTCATTAGCGTTCTGATTACATTGGTTACTGTACAGGTCTGTGTAGAACTCTTCGGCTACGTTAACTATCTTATCCATATTGCTAATGACATTGCCCTGCTTGTCTCTTAATGCATACATCTGGTTTTTACCTATGCCTAGTTTCCTCTTCACTGTTTTTAGGCTACCTCCGTTCTTTAGAGCATGCTCGATTCTCTCCATATTAAACTTCCTTATGTCGGCTACCTTGCGCTTATTTATAAACTTTGATAGCTCCGTTAGTTCTATTCTATCGGTAGTGTTAGATGCCTTCATGTTTTGGCGCTTCTTAATCAGATCTTTCGTCACCTGAGATAGCTTCCCGGTATCTTTTCGAACTGTCCTACCGCCTACTTCTACTGCGCACTCCGTAATTATTGATGTCAGGTTATCGTGCATTGAATGAACATCAAGATCATCTTCCTCAGTTAAAGCCGAGTATCTGTTTTTCAGCGCTATCCTAAACTCCTGTGCTTTCCCTCTTACGGCTAACTCGTTAATGGTCTTCTTCTTCGCTAGCTTCTTCCGCTCTCTTTTCAAGTCTAGGCTAATTCTAGACCTTACCATTCTATGGTCGCTGCAACGCACCCTTCCGAGGACGGCCACATCCTGAATGATGCCAGGTTTAGCGCATAGTATGAAGTCTATTTCATTTTTAATCTCACCATTGGGGGTCTTCCAGGTCCACTTCCTGTTTTCTCGTTTGCGGAAGAAGGTATTCATGATCCGTAAATTATTTCTATCCGCGAATTTGACTAATAACTCTCCCCTGCTATTTCTAGAGCCTATCCCATAGTCACCTACCGCGTGGTCGTCAGCCTGCTTCTTGCCCACCTTCGCATTGAAGTCGCCCATCAGTACAGTGTACTGCGATTTTACTCTATTCATTGCTGATTCTACGTCCTCATAGAAGCTTTCAACGGTCTGGTCATCATGGCTGGATGTGGGTGCGTAGGCCTGCACCACTTTCAGCTTGTACCTCCTATTCAGCCTAATTACTATAGCTGCTACCCTCTCGTTAATACTGTAGAACTCCTCTACGTTGCCAGCTATATCCTTATTAATGAGGAAACCCACACCTAGTTCTCGTCTACCCTCTAACCCGCGATAGCACAGTATGTGTCCGTCCTTTAGTACTGTACACGCCCCACTTGTCCTCCTAACTTCGCTAAGCCCTATCACATCCCATTTAATTCCCGCTAGTTCCTCGAACAGCACTGCTAGGCTAGCCTCACTAGCTAAAGTTGTAGCGTTAAACGTTGCCAGGTTCAGATTCCAACGGCGGCCTGTCCGGAGCCAGAGATTCTTAGCACCCTCCGCTGCGTCACAGGTCTGACCGCCGCCGTGGTCAGTTGCTCTGCAGCCGCTGGGGACTGAGGGCCGAGGGTTAATTGGTTTCATCATAGAAGGTTGTGGCCAAGTACTACACCAGGGTGGCCAAATCCTGCTCTGGTGAGAGAGTGCGTTGTCGGTTCTGGTCACCGAGATAAGGCCGCACTCCAGGCCTGGTTATGCAATTCCATCGACACGCGGATTTTTTTTTTTAACCCGGTGGAGAATTGCGCGGCACCAGGATTTGAACCCCGGTCCTCTTGCACGCGAGGCGGATGTTCTACCTCTACGCCATCGCTGCATCTCCCCATAATCATTCCTGCGCAAGCCTCTGCCAGTGCAAGCAAGAAGCAAATCATCAGAGTCGGCGTCAGTACCGATTGGGCGTGCGGAAACTATCTTTGCAATTGCGCAGTGGTACATTGGTGGCGCCAGGACCACCGAAGTGCATAAAAAGAACGGTCCATTATACGCACCGTTTATTGGAAGCAGTGGCAGAGCAAGAGGCTACTTTTCTCAGCTTCCATCTCCTCTGTATTTTCAGAACCCCAATATTCATTCCTGCGGAAGCCTCTGCCAGAGCAAGCAAGAAGGGAATCATCAGAGTCGACGTCAGTACCGATTGGGCGTGCGGAAACTGCCTTCGCTTTTGTGCAGTGGTATTTTGGTGGCGCCAGGAGCGTCGAAGTGCATAAACGGAACTATCCACCACACGCACCGTTCATTGGCAGCAGTGGTAGCACTAGTGGCTACGTTTCTCAGCTTCCACCTCATCTGTACTTACAGAATCCCACTATTCATTCCTGCGCAAGCCTCTGATATAGCAAGCAAGAAGGAAATCATCAGAGTCGACGTCAGTACCGATTGGGCGTGCGGAAACTGCCTTCCCTTCTGCGCAGTGGTACTTTGGTGGCGCCAGGACCGTAAAAGCGCATAAAAGAAACTGTCCACTACACGCACCGTTCATTGGCAGCAGTGGCAGCGCAAGTGGCTACGTTTCGCAGCTTCCATTTCCTCTGTATTTACAGAATCCCAATATTCATTCCTGCGCAAGACTCTTCCAGAGCAAGCAAGAAGGAAATCATCATGGTCGGCATCAGTACCGATTGGGCGTGCGGAAACTTGTTTCTTTTCTGCGAATTGGGACTTTGGTGGCGTCAGGACCGTCGACGTGCATAAAAGCAACAGTCCGGCACATGCACCGTTCATTGGCAGAAGTGGTAGCGCCGCTGGCTACGTTTCTGAGCTTTCATTTCAACTTTTTGTACAGAATCCACACTTCATTTCTGCACAAGCCTCTGCCAGAGGAAGCAGGCAGGAAATCATCATTGTCGTCAGTGCCGACTGGGCGTGCGGAAACGTCTTTCTCTTCTGCGAATTGGGACACTGGTGGTGGGAGGACCGTCGACGTGCATAAAAGGAACAGTCCGGCACACGCACCGTTCATTGGCAGCAGTGGCAGCGCAGCTGGCTACGTTTCTCAGCTTTCATTTCAACTGTTTTGCAGAATCCCCATATTCTTACCTGCCCAACCCTCAGCCAGAGGAAGCAGGCAGGAAATCATCATGGTCGGCATCAGTCCCGACTGGGCGTGCGGAAACTTTTTTCTGTTCTGCGACTTGGGACATTGGTGGCGCCAGGACCGTCGACGTGCATAAAAGGAACAGTCCGGCACACGCACCGTTCATTGGCAGCAGTGGGAGCGCAGCTGGCTACGTTTCTCAGCTTCCATCTCCTCTGTATTTACAGAATCCCAATATTCATTCCTGCGCAAGCCTCTGCCAGAGCAAGCAAGAAGGAAATCATCAGAGTCGACGTCAGTAGCGATTGGGCATCCGGAAACTTCTTTCCTTTCTGCGAATTGGGAGATTGGTGGCGCCAGGACGGTGGACGTGCATAAAAGGAACAGTCCGGCACACGCGCCGTTCATTGGCAGCAGTAGCAGCGCCGCTGGGTACGTTTTCAAGCTTTCATTTCATCTGTTTTTACAGAATCCCCATAATCATTCCTGCGCAAGCCTCTGCCAGTGCAAGCAAGAACAAATCATCAGAGTCGGCGTCAGTACCGATTGGGCGTGCGAAAACTATCTTTGCAACTGCGCAGTGGTACATTGGTGGCGCCAGGACCACCGAAGTGCATAAAAAGAACTGTCCATTATACGCACCGTTTATTGGAAGCAGTGGCAGCGCAAGAGGCTACTTTTCTCAGCTTCCATCTCCTCTGTATTTTCAGAATCCCAATATTCATTCCTGCGCAAGCCTGTAGCAGAGCTAGCAAGAAGGGAATCATCAGAGTCGACGTCAGTAAAGATTGGGCGTGCGGAAACTGCCTTCGCTTCTGCGCAGTGGTACTTTGGTGGCGCCAGGACCGTCGAAGTCCATAAAAAGAACTGTCTATTATACGCACCGTTCATTGGAAGCAGTGGCAGCGCATGTGGCTACGTTTCTCAGCTTACATCTCCTCTGTACTTTCAGAATCCCAATATTCATTCCTGCGCAAGCCTCTGCCAGAGCAAGCAAGAAGGGAATCATCAAAGTCGACGTCAGTACCGATTGGGCGTGCGGAAACTGCCTTCGCTTTTGCGCAGTGGTATTTTGGTGGCACCAGGAGCGTCGAAGTGCATAAACGGAACTATCCACCACACGCACCGTTCATTGGAAGCTGTGGTAGCGCTAGTGGCTACGTTTCTCAGCTTCCATCTCATCTGTACTTACAGAATCCCACTATTCATTCCTGCGCAAGCCTCTGCCAGAGCAAGCAAGAAGAAAATCATCAGAGTCGACGTCAGTACCGATTGGGCGTGCGGAAACTACCTTCGCTTCTGCGCAGTGATACTTTGGTGGCGCCAGGACCGCCGAAGTCCATAAAATGAACTGTCCATTATACGCACCGTTCATTGGAAGCAGTGACAGCGCAAGTGGCTACGTTTCTCAGCTTCTATCTCATCTGTACTTACAGAATCCCACTATTCATTCCTGCGCAAGCCTCTGCCAGAGCAAGCAAGAAGGAAATCATCAGAGTCGACGTCAGTACCGATTGGGCGTGCGGAAGAGACTTCGCTTCTGCGCAGTGGTACATTGGTGGCGCCAGGACCACCGAAGTGCATAAAAAGAACTGTCCATTATACGCACCGTTCATTGGAAGCAGTGGCAGCGCAAGTGGCTACGTTTCTCAGCTTCCATCTCATCTGTACTTACAGAATCCCACTATTCATTCCTGCGCAAGCCTCTGCCAGAGCAAGCAAGAAGGAAATCATCAGAGTCGACGTCAGTACCGATTGGGCGTGCGGAACAGCCTTCGCTTCTGCGCAGTGGTACATTGGTGGCGCCAGGACCACCGAAGTGCATAAAAAGAACTGTCCATTATACGCACCGTTCATTGGAAGCAGTGGCAGCGCAAGCGGCTACGTTTCTCAGCTTCCATCTCATCTGTATATACAGAATCCCAATATTCATTCCTGCGCAAGCCTCTGACAGAGCAAGCAAGAAGGAAATCATCATGGTCGGCATCAGTACCGACTGGGCGTGCGAAAACTTCCTCTTCTGCAAATTTGGACATTGGTGGTGCCAGGACCGTCGACGTGCATAAAAGGAACAGTCCGGCATACGCACCGTTCATTGGCAGCCGTGGGAGCGTAGCTGGCTACGTTTCTCAGCTTCCAACTCATCTGTACTTACAGAATCCCACTATTCATTCCTGCGCAAGCCTCTGCCAGAGCAAGCAAGAAGAAAATCATCAGAGTCGACGTCAGTACCGATTGGGCGTGCGGAAACTACCTTCGCTTCTGCGCAGTGGTACTTTGGTGGCGCCAGGACCGTCGAAGTCCATAAAATGAACTGTCCATTATACGCACCGTTCATTGGAAGCAGTGACAGCGCAAGTGGCTACGTTTCTCAGCTTCTATCTCATCTGTACTTACAGAATCCCACTATTCATTCCTGCGCAAGCCTCTGCCAGAGCAAGCAAGAAGGAAATCATCAGAGTCTACGTCAGTACCGATTGGGCGTGCGGAAGAGACTTCGCTTCTGCGCAGTGGTACATTGGTGGCGCCAGGACCACCGAAGTGCATAAAACGAACTGTCCATTATACGCACCGTTCATTGGAAGCAGTGGCAGCGCTACGTTTCTCAGCTTCCATCTCATCTGTATTTACAGAATCCCAATATTCATTCCTGCGCAAGCCTGTGGCAGAGCTAGCAAGAAGGGAATCATCAGAGTCGACGTCAGTAAAGATTGGGCGTGCGGAAACTGCCTTCGCTTCTGCGCAGTGGTACTTTGGTGGCGCCAGGACCGTCGAAGTCCATAAAAAGAACTGTCTATTATACGCACCGTTCATTGGAAGCAGTGGCAGCGCATGTGGCTACGTTTCTCAGCTTACATCTCCTCTGTACTTTCAGAATCCCAATATTCATTCCTGCGCAAGCCTCTGCCAGAGCAAGCAAGAAGGGAATCATCAGAGTCGACGTCAGTACCGATTGGGCGTGCGGAAACTGCCTTCGCTTTTGCGCAGTGGTATTTTGGTGGCACCAGGAGCGTCGAAGTGCATAAACGGAACTATCCACCACACGCACCGTTCATTGGCAGCTGTGGTAGCGCTAGTGGCTACGTTTCTCAGCTTCCATCTCATCTGTACTTACAGAATCCCACTATTCATTCCTGCGCAAGCCTCTGCCAGAGCAAGCAAGAAGAAAATCATCAGAGTCGACGTCAGTACCGATTGGGCGTGCGGAAACTACCTTCGCTTCTGCGCAGTGGTACTTTGGTGGCGCCAGGACCGTCGAAGTCCATAAAATGAACTGTCCATTATACGCACCGTTCATTGGAAGCAGTGACAGCGCAAGTGGCTACGTTTCTCAGCTTCTATCTCATCTGTACTTACAGAATCCCACTATTCATTCCTGCGCAAGCCTCTGCCAGAGCAAGCAAGAAGGAAATCATCAGAGTCGACGTCAGTACCGATTGGGCGTGCGGAAGAGACTTCGCTTCTGCGCAGTGGTACATTGGTGGCGCCAGGACCACCGAAGTGCATAAAAAGAACTGTCCATTATACGCACCGTTCATTGGAAGCAGTGGCAGCGCAAGTGGCTACGTTTCTCAGCTTCCATCTCATCTGTACTTACAGAATCCCACTATTCATTCCTGCGCAAGCCTCTGCCAGAGCAAGCAAGAAGGAAATCATCAGAGTCGACGTCAGTACCGATTGGGCGTGCGGAACAGCCTTCGCTTCTGAGCAGTGGTACATTGGTGGCTCCAGGACCACCGAAGTGCGTAAAACGAACTGTCCATTATACGCACCGTTCATTGGAAGCAGTGGCAGCGCAAGTGGCTACGTTTCTCAGCTTCCATCTCATCTGTATTTACAGAATCCCAATATTCATTCCTGCGCAAGCCTCTGACAGAGCAAGCAAGAAGGAAATCATCAGAGTCGACGTCAGTACCGATTGGGCGTGCGAAAACTATCTTTGCAACTGCGCAGTGGTACATTGGTGGCGCCAGGACCACCGAAGTGCATAAAAAGAACTGTCCATTATACGCACCGTTTATTGGAAGCAGTGGCAGCGCAAGAGGCTACTTTTCTCAGCTTCCATCTCCTCTGTATTTTCAGAATCCCAATATTCATTCCTGCGCAAGCCTGTGGCAGAGCTAGCAAGAAGAAAATCATCAGAGTCGACGTCAGTAAAGATTGGGCGTGCGGAAACTGCCTTCGCTTCTGCGCAGTGGTACTTTGGTGGCGCCAGGACCGTCGAAGTCCATAAAAAGAACTGTCTATTATACGCACCGTTCATTGGAAGCAGTGGCAGCGCATGTGGCTACGTTTCTCAGCTTACATCTCCTCTGTACTTTCAGAATCCCAATATTCATTCCTGCGCAAGCCTCTGCCAGAGCAAGCAAGAAGGGAATCATCAGAGTCGACGTCAGTACCGATTGGGCGTGCGGAAACTGCCTTCGCTTTTGCGCAGTGGTATTTTGGTGGCACCAGGAGCGTCGAAGTGCATAAACGGAACTATCCACCACACGCACCGTTCATTGGAAGCTGTGGTAGCGCTAGTGGCTACGTTTCTCAGCTTCCATCTCATCTGTACTTACAGAATCCCACTATTCATTCCTGCGCAAGCCTCTGCCAGAGCAAGCAAGAAGAAAATCATCAGAGTCGACGTCAGTACCGATTGGGCGTGCGGAAACTACCTTCGCTTCTGCGCAGTGGTACTTTGGTGGCGCCAGGACCGCCGAAGTCCATAAAATGAACTGTCCATTATACGCACCGTTCACTGGAAGCAGTGACAGCGCAAGTGGCTACGTTTCTCAGCTTCTATCTCATCTGTACTTACAGAATCCCACTATTCATTCCTGCGCAAGCCTCTGCCAGAGCAAGCAAGAAGGAAATCATCAGAGTCGACGTCAGTACCGATTGGGCGTGCGGAAGAGACTTCGCTTCTGCGCAGTGGTACATTGGTGGCGCCAGGACCACCGAAGTGCATAAAAAGAACTGTCCATTATACGCACCGTTCATTGGAAGCAGTGGCAGCGCAAGTGGCTACGTTTCTCAGCTTCCATCTCATCTGTACTTACAGAATCCCACTATTCATTCCTGCGCAAGCCTCTGCCAGAGCAAGCAAGAAGGAAATCATCAGAGTCGACGTCAGTACCGATTGGGCGTGCGGAACAGCCTTCGCTTCTGCGCAGTGGTACATTGGTGGCGCCAGGACCACCGAAGTGCATAAAAAGAACTGTCCATTATACGCACCGTTCATTGGAAGCAGTGGCAGCGCAAGCGGCTACGTTTCTCAGCTTCCATCTCATCTGTATATACAGAATCCCAATATTCATTCCTGCGCAAGCCTCTGACAGAGCAAGCAAGAAGGAAATCATCATGGTCGGCATCAGTACCGACTGGGCGTGCGGAAACTTCCTCTTCTGCAAATTTGGACATTGGTGGTGCCAGGACCGTCGACGTGCATAAAAGGAACAGTCCGGCATACGCACCGTTCATTGGCAGCCGTGGGAGCGTAGCTGGCTACGTTTCTCAGCTTCCAACTCATCTGTACTTACAGAATCCCACTATTCATTCCTGCGCAAGCCTCTGCCAGAGCAAGCAAGAAGAAAATCATCAGAGTCGACGTCAGTACCGATTGGGCGTGCGGAAACTACCTTCGCTTCTGCGCAGTGGTACTTTGGTGGCGCCAGGACCGTCGAAGTCCATAAAATGAACTGTCCATTATACGCACCGTTCATTGGAAGCAGTGACAGCGCAAGTGGCTACGTTTCTCAGCTTCTATCTCATCTGTACTTACAGAATCCCACTATTCATTCCTGCGCAAGCCTCTGCCAGAGCAAGCAAGAAGGAAATCATCAGAGTCTACGTCAGTACCGATTGGGCGTGCGGAAGAGACTTCGCTTCTGCGCAGTGGTACATTGGTGGCGCCAGGACCACCGAAGTGCATAAAACGAACTGTCCATTATACGCACCGTTCATTGGAAGCAGTGGCAGCGCTACGTTTCTCAGCTTCCATCTCATCTGTATTTACAGAATCCCAATATTCATTCCTGCGCAAGCCTGTGGCAGAGCTAGCAAGAAGGGAATCATCAGAGTCGACGTCAGTAAAGATTGGGCGTGCGGAAACTGCCTTCGCTTCTGCGCAGTGGTACTTTGGTGGCGCCAGGACCGTCGAAGTCCATAAAAAGAACTGTCTATTATACGCACCGTTCATTGGAAGCAGTGGCAGCGCATGTGGCTACGTTTCTCAGCTTACATCTCCTCTGTACTTTCAGAATCCCAATATTCATTCCTGCGCAAGCCTCTGCCAGAGCAAGCAAGAAGGGAATCATCAGAGTCGACGTCAGTACCGATTGGGCGTGCGGAAACTGCCTTCGCTTTTGCGCAGTGGTATTTTGGTGGCACCAGGAGCGTCGAAGTGCATAAACGGAACTATCCACCACACGCACCGTTCATTGGCAGCTGTGGTAGCGCTAGTGGCTACGTTTCTCAGCTTCCATCTCATCTGTACTTACAGAATCCCACTATTCATTCCTGCGCAAGCCTCTGCCAGAGCAAGCAAGAAGAAAATCATCAGAGTCGACGTCAGTACCGATTGGGCGTGCGGAAACTACCTTCGCTTCTGCGCAGTGGTACTTTGGTGGCGCCAGGACCGTCGAAGTCCATAAAATGAACTGTCCATTATACGCACCGTTCATTGGAAGCAGTGACAGCGCAAGTGGCTACGTTTCTCAGTTTCTATCTCATCTGTACTTACAGAATCCCACTATTCATTCCTGCGCAAGCCTCTGCCAGAGCAAGCAAGAAGGAAATCATCAGAGTCGACGTCAGTACCGATTGGGCGTGCGGAAGAGACTTCGCTTCTGCGCAGTGGTACATTGGTGGCGCCAGGACCACCGAAGTGCATAAAAAGAACTGTCCATTATACGCACCGTTCATTGGAAGCAGTGGCAGCGCAAGTGGCTACGTTTCTCAGCTTCCATCTCATCTGTACTTACAGAATCCCACTATTCATTCCTGCGCAAGCCTCTGCCAGAGCAAGCAAGAAGGAAATCATCAGAGTCGACGTCAGTACCGATTGGGCGTGCGGAACAGCCTTCGCTTCTGCGCAGTGGTACATTGGTGGCGCCAGGACCACCGAAGTGCATAAAAAGAACTGTCCATTATACGCACCGTTCATTGGAAGCAGTGGCAGCGCAAGCGGCTACGTTTCTCAGCTTCCATCTCATCTGTATTTACAGAATCCCAATATTCATTCCTGCGCAAGCCTCTGACAGAGCAAGCAAGAAGGAAATCATCATGGTCGGCATCAGTACCGACTGGGCGTGCGGAAACTTCCTCTTCTGCAAATTTGGACATTGGTGGTGCCAGGACCGTCGACGTGCATAAAAGGAACAGTCCGGCATACGCACCGTTCATTGGCAGCCGTGGGAGCGTAGCTGGCTACGTTTCTCAGCTTCCAACTCATCTGTTCTTACAGAATCCCACTATTCATTCCTGCGCAAGCCTCTGCCAGAGCAAGCAAGAAGAAAATCATCAGAGTCGACGTCAGTACCGATTGGGCGTGCGGAAACTACCTTCGCTTCTGCGCAGTGGTACTTTGGTGGCGCCAGGACCGTCGAAGTCCATAAAATGAACTGTCCATTATACGCACCGTTCATTGGAAGCAGTGACAGCGCAAGTGGCTACGTTTCTCAGCTTCTATCTCATCTGTACTTACAGAATCCCACTATTCATTCCTGCGCAAGCCTCTGCCAGAGCAAGCAAGAAGGAAATCATCAGAGTCGACGTCAGTACCGATTGGGCGTGCGGAAGAGACTTCGCTTCTGCGCAGTGGTACATTGGTGGCGCCAGGACCACCGAAGTGCATAAAACGAACTGTCCATTATACGCACCGTTCATTGGAAGCAGTGGCAGCGCAAGTGGCTACGTTTCTCAGCTTCCATCTCATCTGTATTTACAGAATCCCAATATTCATTCCTGCGCAAGCCTCTGACAGAGCAAGCAAGAAGGAAATCATCAGAGTCGACGTCAGTACCGATTGGGCGTGCGAAAACTATCTTTGCAACTGCGCAGTGGTACATTGGTGGCGCCAGGACCACCGAAGTGCATAAAAAGAACTGTCCATTATACGCACCGTTTATTGGAAGCAGTGGCAGCGCAAGAGGCTACTTTTCTCAGCTTCCATCTCCTCTGTATTTTCAGAATCCCAATATTCATTCCTGCGCAAGCCTGTGGCAGAGCTAGCAAGAAGGGAATCATCAGAGTCGACGTCAGTAAAGATTGGGCGTGCGGAAACTGCCTTCGCTTCTGCGCAGTGGTACTTTGGTGGCGCCAGGACCGTCGAAGTCCATAAAAAGAACTGTCTATTATACGCACCGTTCATTGGAAGCAGTGGCAGCGCATGTGGCTACGTTTCTCAGCTTACATCTCCTCTGTACTTTCAGAATCCCAATATTCATTCCTGCGCAAGCCTCTGCCAGAGCAAGCAAGAAGGGAATCATCAGAGTCGACGTCAGTACCGATTGGGCGTGCGGAAACTGCCTTCGCTTTTGCGCAGTGGTATTTTGGTGGCACCAGGAGCGTCGAAGTGCATAAACGGAACTATCCACCACACGCACCGTTCATTGGAAGCTGTGGTAGCGCTAGTGGCTACGTTTCTCAGCTTCCCTCTCATCTGTACTTACAGAATCCCACTATTCATTCCTGCGCAAGCCTCTGCCAGAGCAAGCAAGAAGAAAATCATCAGAGTCGACGTCAGTACCGATTGGGCATGCGGAAACTACCTTCGCTTCTGCGCAGTGGTACTTTGGTGGCGCCAGGACCGCCGAAGTCCATAAAATGAACTGTCCATTATACGCACCGTTCATTGGAAGCAGTGGCAGCGCAAGTGGCTACGTTTCTCAGCTTCCATCTCATCTGTACTTACAGAATCCCACTATTCATTCCTGCGCAAGCCTCTGCCAGAGCAAGCAAGAAGGAAATCATCAGAGTCGACGTCAGTACCGATTGGGCGTGCGGAACAGCCTTCGCTTCTGCGCAGTGGTACATTGGTGGCGCCAGGACCACCGAACTGCATAAAAAGAACTGTCCATTATACGCACCGTTCATTGGAAGCAGTGGCAGCGCAAGCGGCTACGTTTCTCAGCTTCCATCTCATCTGTATATACAGAATCCCAATATTCATTCCTGCGCAAGCCTCTGATAGAGCAAGCAAGAAGGAAATCATCATGGTCGGCATCAGTACCGACTGGGCGTGCGGAAACTTCCTCTTCTGCAAATTTGGACATTGGTGGTGCCAGGACCACCGAAGTGCATAAAAAGAACTGTCCATTATACGCACCGTTCATTGGAAGCAGTGGCAGCGCAAGTGGCTACGTTTCTCAGCTTCCATCTCATCTGTACTTACAGAATCCCACTATTCATTCCTGCGCAAGCCTCTGCCAGAGCAAGCAAGAAGGAAATCATCAGAGTCGACGTCAGTACCGATTGGGCGTGCGGAACAGCCTTCGCTTCTGCGCAGTGGTACATTGGTGGCGCCAGGACCACCGAAGTGCATAAAAAGAACAGTCCATTATACGCACCGTTCATTGGAAGCAGTGGCAGCGCAAGCGGCTACGTTTCTCAGCTTCCATCTCATCTGTATTTACAGAATCCCAATATTCATTCCTGCGCAAGCCTCTGACAGAGCAAGCAAGAAGGAAATCATCATGGTCGGCATCAGTACCGACTGGGCGTGCGGAAACTTCCTCTTCTGCAAATTTGGACATTGGTGGTGCCAGGACCGTCGACGTGCATAAAAGGAACAGTCCGGCATACGCACCGTTCATTGGCAGCCGTGGGAGCGTAGCTGGCTACGTTTCTCAGCTTCCAACTCATCTGTTCTTACAGAATCCCACTATTCATTCCTGCGCAAGCCTCTGCCAGAGCAAGCAAGAAGAAAATCATCAGAGTCGACGTCAGTACCGATTGGGCGTGCGGAAACTACCTTCGCTTCTGCGCAGTGGTACTTTGGTGGCGCCAGGACCGTCGAAGTCCATAAAATGAACTGTCCATTATACGCACCGTTCATTGGAAGCAGTGACAGCGCAAGTGGCTACGTTTCTCAGCTTCTATCTCATCTGTACTTACAGAATCCCACTATTCATTCCTGCGCAAGCCTCTGCCAGAGCAAGCAAGAAGGAAATCATCAGAGTCGACGTCAGTACCGATTGGGCGTGCGGAAGAGACTTCGCTTCTGCGCAGTGGTACATTGGTGGCGCCAGGACCACCGAAGTGCATAAAACGAACTGTCCATTATACGCACCGTTCATTGGAAGCAGTGGCAGCGCAAGTGGCTACGTTTCTCAGCTTCCATCTCATCTGTATTTACAGAATCCCAATATTCATTCCTGCGCAAGCCTCTGACAGAGCAAGCAAGAAGGAAATCATCAGAGTCGACGTCAGTACCGATTGGGCGTGCGAAAACTATCTTTGCAACTGCGCAGTGGTACATTGGTGGCGCCAGGACCACCGAAGTGCATAAAAAGAACTGTCCATTATACGCACCGTTTATTGGAAGCAGTGGCAGCGCAAGAGGCTACTTTTCTCAGCTTCCATCTCCTCTGTATTTTCAGAATCCCAATATTCATTCCTGCGCAAGCCTGTGGCAGAGCTAGCAAGAAGGGAATCATCGGAGTCGACGTCAGTAAAGATTGGGCGTGCGGAAACTGCCTTCGCTTCTGCGCAGTGGTACTTTGGTGGCGCCAGGACCGTCGAAGTCCATAAAAAGAACTGTCTATTATACGCACCGTTCATTGGAAGCAGTGGCAGCGCATGTGGCTACGTTTCTCAGCTTACATCTCCTCTGTACTTTCAGAATCCCAATATTCATTCCTGCGCAAGCCTCTGCCAGAGCAAGCAAGAAGGGAATCATCAGAGTCGACGTCAGTACCGATTGGGCGTGCGGAAACTGCCTTCGCTTTTGCGCAGTGGTATTTTGGTGGCACCAGGAGCGTCGAAGTGCATAAACGGAACTATCCACCACACGCACCGTTCATTGGAAGCTGTGGTAGCGCTAGTGGCTACGTTTCTCAGCTTCCATCTCATCTGTACTTACAGAATCCCACTATTCATTCCTGCGCAAACCTCTGCCAGAGCAAGCAAGAAGAAAATCATCAGAGTCGACGTCAGTACCGATTGGGCGTGCGGAAACTACCTTCGCTTCTGCGCAGTGGTACTTTGGTGGCGCCAGGACCGCCGAAGTCCATAAAATGAACTGTCCATTATACGCACCGTTCATTGGAAGCAGTGACAGCGCAAGTGGCTACGTTTCTCAGCTTCTATCTCATCTGTACTTACAGAATCCCACTATTCATTCCTGCGCAAGCCTCTGCCAGAGCAAGCAAGAAGGAAATCATCAGAGTCGACGTCAGTACCGATTGGGCGTGCGGAAGAGACTTCGCTTCTGCGCAGTGGTACATTGGTGGCGCCAGGACCACCGAAGTGCATAAAAAGAACTGTCCATTATACGCACCGTTCATTGGAAGCAGTGGCAGCGCAAGTGGCTACGTTTCTCAGCTTCCATCTCATCTGTACTTACAGAATCCCACTGTTCATTCCTGCGCAAGCCTCTGCCAGAGCAAGCAAGAAGGAAATCATCAGAGTCGACGTCAGTACCGATTGGGCGTGCGGAACAGCCTTCGCTTCTGCGCAGTGGTACATTGGTGGCGCCAGGACCACCGAAGTGCATAAAAAGAACTGTCCATTATACGCACCGTTCATTGGAAGCAGTGGCAGCGCAAGCGGCTACGTTTCTCAGCTTCCATCTCATCTGTATATACAGAATCCCAATATTCATTCCTGCGCAAGCCTCTGACAGAGCAAGCAAGAAGGAAATCATCATGGTCGGCATCAGTACCGACTGGGCGTGCGGAAACTTCCTCTTCTGCAAATTTGGACATTGGTGGTGCCAGGACCGTCGACGTGCATAAAAGGAACAGTCCGGCATACGCACCGTTCATTGGCAGCCGTGGGAGCGTAGCTGGCTACGTTTCTCAGCTTCCAACTCATCTGTACTTACAGAATCCCACTATTCATTCCTGCGCAAGCCTCTGCCAGAGCAAGCAAGAAGAAAATCATCAGAGTCGACGTCAGTACCGATTGGGCGTGCGGAAACTACCTTCGCTTCTGCGCAGTGGTACTTTGGTGGCGCCAGGACCGTCGAAGTCCATAAAATGAACTGTCCATTATACGCACCGTTCATTGGAAGCAGTGACAGCGCAAGTGGCTACGTTTCTCAGCTTCTATCTCATCTGTACTTACAGAATCCCACTATTCATTCCTGCGCAAGCCTCTGCCAGAGCAAGCAAGAAGGAAATCATCAGAGTCTACGTCAGTACCGATTGGGCGTGCGGAAGAGACTTCGCTTCTGCGCAGTGGTACATTGGTGGCGCCAGGACCACCGAAGTGCATAAAACGAACTGTCCATTATACGCACCGTTCATTGGAAGCAGTGGCAGCGCTACGTTTCTCAGCTTCCATCTCATCTGTATTTACAGAATCCCAATATTCATTCCTGCGCAAGCCTGTGGCAGAGCTAGCAAGAAGGGAATCATCAGAGTCGACGTCAGTAAAGATTGGGCGTGCGGAAACTGCCTTCGCTTCTGCGCAGTGGTACTTTGGTGGCGCCAGGACCGTCGAAGTCCATAAAAAGAACTGTCTATTATACGCACCGTTCATTGGAAGCAGTGGCAGCGCATGTGGCTACGTTTCTCAGCTTACATCTCCTCTGTACTTTCAGAATCCAATATTCATTCCTGCGCAAGCCTCTGCCAGAGCAAGCAAGAAGGGAATCATCAGAGTCGACGTCAGTACCGATTGGGCGTGCGGAAACTGCCTTCGCTTTTGCGCAGTGGTATTTTGGTGGCACCAGGAGCGTCGAAGTGCATAAACGGAACTATCCACCACACGCACCGTTCATTGGCAGCTGTGGTAGCGCTAGTGGCTACGTTTCTCAGCTTCCATCTCATCTGTACTTACAGAATCCCACTATTCATTCCTGCGCAAGCCTCTGCCAGAGCAAGCAAGAAGAAAATCATCAGAGTCGACGTCAGTACCGATTGGGCGTGCGGAAACTACCTTCGCTTCTGCGCAGTGGTACTTTGGTGGCGCCAGGACCGTCGAAGTCCATAAAATGAACTGTCCATTATACGCACCGTTCATTGGAAGCAGTGACAGCGCAAGTGGCTACGTTTCTCAGCTTCTATCTCATCTGTACTTACAGAATCCCACTATTCATTCCTGCGCAAGCCTCTGCAGAGCAAGCAAGAAGGAAATCATCAGAGTCGACGTCAGTACCGATTGGGCGTGCGGAAGAGACTTCGCTTCTGCGCAGTGGTAAATTGGTGGCGCCAGGACCACCGAAGTGCATAAAAAGAACTGTCCATTATACGCACCGTTCATGGGAAGCAGTGGCAGCGCAAGTGGCTACGTTTCTCAGCTTCCATCTCATCTGTACTTACAGAATCCCACTATTCATTCCTGCGCAAGCCTCTGCCAGAGCAAGCAAGAAGGAAATCATCAGAGTCGACGTCAGTACCGATTGGGCGTGCGGAACAGCCTTCGCTTCTGCGCAGTGGTACATTGGTGGCGCCAGGACCACCGAAGTGCATAAAACGAACTGTCCATTATACGCACCGTTCATTGGAAGCAGTGGCAGCGGAAGTGGCTACGTTTCTCAGCTTACATCTCATCTGTATTTACAGAATCCCAATATTCATTCCTGCGCAAGCCTCTGACAGAGCAAGCAAGAAGGAAATCATCAGAGTCGACGTCAGTACCGATTGGGCGTGCGAAAACTATCTTTGCAACTGCGCAGTGGTACATTGGTGGCGCCAGGACCACCGAAGTGCATAAAAAGAACTGTCCATTATACGCACCGTTTATTGGAAGCAGTGGCAGCGCAAGAGGCTACTTTTCTCAGCTTCCATCTCCTCTGTATTTCAGAATCCCAATATTCATTCCTGCGCAAGCCTGTGGCAGAGCTAGCAAGAAGGGAATCATCAGAGTCGACGTCAGTAAAGATTGGGCGTGCGGAAACTGCCTTCGCTTCTGCGCAGTGGTACTTTGGTGGCGCCAGGACCGTCGAACTCCATAAAAAGAACTGTCTATTATACGCACCGTTCATTGGAAGCAGTGGCAGCGCATGTGGCTACGTTTCTCAGCTTACATCTCCTCTGTACTTTCAGAATCCCAATATTCATTCCTGCGCAAGCCTCTGCCAGAGCAAGCAAGAAGGGAATCATCAGAGTCGACGTCAGTACCGATTGGGCGTGCGGAAACTGCCTTCGCTTTTGCGCAGTGGTATTTGGTGGCACCAGGAGCGTCGAAGTGCATAAACGGAACTATCCACCACACGCACCGTTCATTGGAAGCTGTGGTAGCGCTAGTGCTACGTTTCTCAGCTTCCCTCTCATCTGTACTTACAGAATCCCACTATTCATTCCTGCGCAAGCCTCTGCCAGAGCAAGCAAGAAGAAAATCATCAGAGTCGACGTCAGTACCGATTGGGCGGGCGGAAACTACCTTCGCTTCTGCGCAGTGGTACTTTGGTGGCGCCAGGACCGCCGAAGTCCATAAATGAACTGTCCATTATACGCACCGTTCATTGAAGCAGTGACAGCGCAAGTGGCTACGTTTCTCAGCTTCTATCTCATCTGTACTTACAGAATCCCACTATTCATTCCTGCGCAAGCCTCTGCCAGAGCAAGCAAGAAGGAAATCATCAGAGTCGACGTCAGTACCGATTGGCGTGCGGAAGAGACTTCGCTTCTGCGCAGTGGTACATTGGTGGTGCCAGGACCACCGAAGTGCATAAAAAGAACTGTCCATTATACGCACCGTTCATTGGAAGCAGTGGCAGCGCAAGTGGCTACGTTTCTCAGCTTCCATCTCATCTGTACTTACAGAATCCCACTATTCATTCCTGCGCAAGCCTCTGCCAGAGCAAGCAAGAAGGAAATCATCAGAGTCGACGTCAGTACCGATTGGGCGTGCGGAACAGCCTTCGCTTCTGCGCAGTGGTACATTGGTGGCGCCAGGACCACCGAACTGCATAAAAAAAACTGTCCATTATACGCACCGTTCATTGGAAGCAGTGGCAGCGCAAGCGGCTACGTTTCTCAGCTTCCATCTCATCTGTATATACAGAATCCCAATATTCATTCCTGCGCAAGCCTCTGATAGAGCAAGCAAGAAGGAAATCATCATGGTCGGCATCAGTACCGACTGGGCGTGCGGAAACTTCCTCTTCTGCAAATTTGGACATTGGTGGTGCCAGGACCACCGAAGTGCATAAAAAGAACTGTCCATTATACGCACCGTTCATTGGAAGCAGTGCAGCGCAAGTGGCTACGTTTCTCAGCTTCCATCTCATCTGTACTTACAGAATCCCACTATTCATTCCTGCGCAAGCCTCTGCCAGAGCAAGCAAGAAGGAAATCATCGAGTCGACGTCAGTACCGATTGGGCGTGCGGAACAGCCTTCGCTTCTGCGCAGTGGTACATTGGTGGCGCCAGGACCACCGAAGTGCATAAAAAGAACTGTCCATTATACGCACCGTTCATTGGAAGCAGTGGCAGCGCAAGCGGCTACGTTTCTCAGCTTCCATCTCATCTGTATTTACAGAATCCCAATATTCATTCCTGCGCAAGCCTCTGACAGAGCAAGCAAGAAGGAAATCATCATGGTCGGCATCAGTACCGACTGGGCGTGCGGAAACTTCCTCTTCTGCAAATTTGGACATTGGTGGTGCCAGGACCGTCGACGTGCATAAAAGGAACAGTCCGGCATACGCACCGTTCATTGGCAGCCGTGGGAGCGTAGCTGGCTACGTTTCTCAGCTTCCAACTCATCTGTTCTTACAGAATCCACTATTCATTCCTGCGCAAGCCTCTGCCAGAGCAAGCAAGAAGAAAATCATCAGAGTCGACGTCAGTACCGATTGGGCGTGCGGAAACTACCTTCGCTTCTGCGCAGTGGTACTTTGGTGGCGCCAGGACCGTCGAAGTCCATAAAATGAACTGTCCATTATACGCACCGTTCATTGGAAGCAGTGACAGCGCAAGTGGCTACGTTTCTCAGCTTCTATCTCATCTGTACTTACAGAATTCCCACTATTCATTCCTGCGCAAGCCTCTGCCAGAGCAAGCAAGAAGGAAATCATCAGAGTCTACGTCAGTACCGATTGGGCGTGCGGAAGAGACTTCGCTTCTGCGCAGTGGTACATTGGTGGCGCCAGGACCACCGAAGTGCATAAAACGAACTGTCCATTATACGCACCGTTCATTGGAAGCAGTGGCAGCGCAAGTGGCTACGTTTCTCAGCTTCCATCTCATCTGTATTTACAGAATCCCAATATTCATTCCTGCGCAAGCCTCTGACAGAGCAAGCAAGAAGGAAATCATCAGAGTCGACGTCAGTACCGATTGGGCGTGCGAAAACTATCTTTGCAACTGCGCAGTGGTACATTGGTGGCGCCAGGACCACCGAAGTGCATAAAAAGAACTGTCCATTATACGCACCGTTTATTGGAAGCAGTGGCAGCGCAAGAGGCTACTTTTCTCAGCTTCCATCTCCTCTGTATTTTCAGAATCCCAATATTCATTCCTGCGCAAGCCTGTGGCAGAGCTAGCAAGAAGGGAATCATCAGAGTCGACGTCCAGTAAAGATTGGGCGTGCGGAAACTGCCTTCGCTTCTGCGCAGTGGTACTTTGGTGGCGCCAGGACCGTCGAAGTCCATAAAAAGAACTGTCTATTATACGCACCGTTCATTGGAAGCAGTGGCAGCGCATGTGGCTACGTTTCTCAGCTTACATCTCATCTGTATTTACAGAATCCCAATATTCATTCCTGCGCAAGCCTCTGACAGAGCAAGCAAGAAGGAAATCATCATGGTCGGCATCAGTACCGACTGGGCGTGCGGAAACTTCCTCTTCTGCAAATTTGGACATTGGTGGTGCCAGGACCGTCGACGTGCATAAAAGGAACAGTCCGGCATACGCACCCGTTCATTGGCAGCCGTGGGAGCGTAGCTGGCTACGTTTCTCAGCTTCCAACTCATCTGTTCTTACAGAATCCCACTATTCATTCCTGCGCAAGCCTCTGCCAGAGCAAGCAAGAAGAAAATCATCAGAGTCGACGTCAGTACCGATTGGGCGTGCGGAAACTACCTTCGCTTCTGCGCAGTGGTACTTTGGTGGCGCCAGGACCGTCGAAGTCCATAAAATGAACTGTCCATTATACGCACCGTTCATTGGAAGCAGTGACAGCGCAAGTGGCTACGTTTCTCAGCTTCTATCTCATCTGTACTTACAGAATCCCACTATTCATTCCTGCGCAAGCCTCTGCCAGAGCAAGCAAGAAGGAAATCATCAGAGTCGACGTCAGTACCGATTGGGCGTGCGGAAGAGACTTCGCTTCTGCGCAGTGGTACATTGGTGGCGCCAGGACCACCGAAGTGCATAAAACGAACTGTCCATTATACGCACCGTTCATTGGAAGCAGTGGCAGCGCAAGTGGCTACGTTTCTCAGCTTCCATCTCATCTGTATTTACAGAATCCCAATATTCATTCCTGCGCAAGCCTCTGACAGAGCAAGCAAGAAGGAAATCATCAGAGTCGACGTCAGTACCGATTGGGCGTGCGAAAACTATCTTTGCAACTGCGCAGTGGTACATTGGTGGCGCCAGGACCACCGAAGTGCATAAAAAGAACTGTCCATTATACGCACCGTTTATTGGAAGCAGTGGCAGCGCAAGAGGCTACTTTTCTCAGCTTCCATCTCCTCTGTATTTTCAGAATCCCAATATTCATTCCTGCGCAAGCCTGTGGCAGAGCTAGCAAGAAGGAATCATCAGAGTCGACGTCAGTAAGATTGGGCGTGCGGAAACTGCCTTCGCTTCTGCGCAGTGGTACTTTGGTGGCGCCAGGACCGTCGAAGTCCATAAAAAGAACTGTCTATTATACGCACCGTTCATTGGAAGCAGTGGCAGCGCATGTGGCTACGTTTCTCAGCTTACATCTCCTCTGTACTTTCAGAATCCCAATATTCATTCCTGCGCAAACCTCTGCCAGAGCAAGCAAGAAGGGAATCATCAGAGTCGACGTCAGTACCGATTGGGCGTGCGGAAACTGCCTTCGCTTTTGCGCAGTGGTATTTTGGTGGCACCAGGAGCGTCGAAGTGCATAAACGGAACTATCCACCACACGCACCGTTCATTGGAAGCTGTGGTAGCGCTAGTGGCTACGTTTCTCAGCTTCCCTCTCATCTGTACTTACAGAATCCCACTATTCATTCCTGCGCAAGCCTCTGCCAGAGCAAGCAAGAAGAAAATCATCAGAGTCGACGTCAGTAACGATTGGGCGTGCGGAAACTACCTTCGCTTCTGCGCAGTGGTACTTTGGTGGCGCCAGGACCGCCGAAGTCCATAAATGAACTGTCCATTATACGCACCGTTCATTGGAAGCAGTGACAGCGCAAGTGGCTACGTTTCTCAGCTTCTATCTCATCTGTGCTTACAGAATCCCACTATTCATTCCTGCGCAAGCCTCTGCCAGAGCAAGCAAGAAGGAAATCATCAGAGTCGACGTCAGTACCGATTGGGCGTGCGAAGAGACTTCGCTTCTGCGCAGTGGTACATTGGTGGTGCCAGGACCACCGAAGTGCATAAAAAGAACTGTCCATTATACGCACCGTTCATTGGAAGCAGTGGCAGCGCAAGCGGCTACGTTTCTCAGCTTCCATCTCATCTGTATATACAGAATCCCAATATTCATTCCTGCGCAAGCCTCTGATAGAGCAAGCAAGAAGGAAATCATCATGGTCGGCATCAGTACCGACTGGGCGTGCGGAAACTTCCTCTTCTGCAAATTTGGACATTGGTGGTGCCAGGACCACCGAAGTGCATAAAAAGAACTGTCCATTATACGCACCGTTCATTGGAAGCAGTGGCAGCGCAAGTGGCTACGTTTCTCAGCTTCCATCTCATCTGTACTTACAGAATCCCACTATTCATTCCTGCGCAAGCCTCTGCCAGAGCAAGCAAGAAGGAAATCATCAGAGTCGACGTCAGTACCGATTGGGCGTGCGGAACAGCCTTCGCTTCTGCGCAGTGGTACATTGGTGGCGCCAGGACCACCGAAGTGCATAAAAAGAACTGTCCATTATACGCACCGTTCATTGGAAGCAGTGGCAGCGCAAGCGGCTACGTTTCTCAGCTTCCATCTCATCTGTATTTACAGAATCCCAATATTCATTCCTGCGCAAGCCTCTGACAGAGCAAGCAAGAAGGAAATCATCATGGTCGGCATCAGTACCGACTGGGCGTGCGGAAACTTCCTCTTCTGCAAATTTGGACATTGGTGGTGCCAGGACCGTCGACGTGCATAAAAGGAACAGTCCGGCATACGCACCGTTCATTGGCAGCCGTGGGAGCGTAGCTGGCTACGTTTCTCAGCTTCCAACTCATCTGTTCTTACAGAATCCCACTATTCATTCCTGCGCAAGCCTCTGCCAGAGCAAGCAAGAAGAAAATCATCAGAGTCGACGTCAGTACCGATTGGGCGTGCGGAAACTACCTTCGCTTCTGCGCAGTGGTACTTTGGTGGCGCCAGGACCGTCGAAGTCCATAAAATGAACTGTCCATTATACGCACCGTTCATTGGAAGCAGTGACAGCGCAAGTGGCTACGTTTCTCAGCTTCTATCTCATCTGTACTTACAGAATCCCACTATTCATTCCTGCGCAAGCCTCTGCCAGAGCAAGCAAGAAGGAAATCATCAGAGTCGACGTCAGTACCGATTGGGCGTGCGGAAGAGACTTCGCTTCTGCGCAGTGGTACATTGGTGGCGCCAGGACCACCGAAGTGCATAAAACGAACTGTCCATTATACGCACCGTTCATTGGAAGCAGTGGCAGCGCAAGTGGCTACGTTTCTCAGCTTCCATCTCATCTGTATTTACAGAATCCCAATATTCATTCCTGCGCAAGCCTCTGACAGAGCAAGCAAGAAGGAAATCATCAGAGTCGACGTCAGTACCGATTGGGCGTGCGAAAACTATCTTTGCAACTGCGCAGTGGTACATTGGTGGCGCCAGGACCACCGAAGTGCATAAAAAGAACTGTCCATTATACGCACCGTTTATTGGAAGCAGTGGCAGCGCAAGAGGCTACTTTTCTCAGCTTCCATCTCCTCTGTATTTTCAGAATCCCAATATTCATTCCTGCGCAAGCCTGTGGCAGAGCTAGCAAGAAGGGAATCATC